>NW_011494790.1:3228093-3243436 GCF_000754665.1 Bison bison bison
AACACCACAGTTCAAAAGCATCAATTCTTCAGTGCTCAGCTTTCTTCACAGTCCAACTCTCATGGCCATACATGACCACTGGAAAAACCATAGCCTTGACTAGATGGACATTTGTTGGCAACGTAATATCTCTGCTTTTCAATATGCTATCTAGGTTCATCTTAACTTTCCTTCCAAGGAGTAAGCATCTTTGAATTTCATGGCTGCAGTCACCATCTGCAGTGATTTTGGAGCCCAAAAAAAGAAAGTCTGACACTGTTTCCACTGTTTCCCCATCTATTTCCCATGAAGTGATGGGACCAGATGCCGTGATCTTAGTTTTTTGAGTGTTGAGCTTTAAGCCAACTTTTTTACTCTCCTCTTTCACTTTCATCAAGAGGCTTTTTAGTTCCTCTTCATTTTCTGCCATAAAGGTGGTGTCATCTGCATATCTGAGGTTACTGATATTTCTCCCGCCAGTCCTGATTCCAGCTTGTGCTTCTTCCAGCCCAGCGTTTCTCATGATGTACTCTGAATAGAAGTTAAATAGCAGGGTGACAATATACAGCCTTGACGTACTCCTTTTCCTATTTGGAACCAGTCTGTTGTTCCATGTCCAGTTCTAACTGTTGCTTCCTGACCTGCATACAGGTTTCTCAAGAGACAGGTCAGGTGGTCTGGTATTCCCATCTCTTTCAGAATTTTCCACAGTTAGTGCCTTGTGAACCAAATCTTGAAAGCACTGCCTTGCACTTATGGATGTTAACACCAGGAAAGAAAAAAAAAACAGCAAACGGGAATATTTAAAACAGTCCCTCAAAGTTGTGAGTGGAGCTGGAGATAGAAGGAGTGGAACAGATCTTCATTGGTGTTTTGTTTTTGGTTTTTTTTTTTTAATGCTCTTTTACATCATTGGATTTCTTAAACCATGGGAATGTGTTAATTTGACAGCTTTTAAAAATAAATAAGTAAATCAAGATATACAGCATTAAATATGATGGTGGGGCAGGGAGGATGAAGTCCTGTTTCTTTTCATACAGAAGACAGACAATCATGAATTCTTCGAAGCTGAGGATGTATGCTATGATAACCTTTTGAGGATCCACTAGTATCTTTAAATGCAAAATAATAATAGTATACATCTCAACACTAAAAAGTACTTAGCACTTTGTCTTTATCATACCGTGTCTATGCTTGTGTGCTTAGTCACTCAGTTGTGTCAAACTCTTTGCGACCCCATGGACTATAGCCCTGATCACTGAGAAAGGCTTTCTTATCTCACCTTGCTATTCTTTGGAACTCTGCATTCAAATGGGTATATATTTCCTTTGCTTTTCGCTTCTCTTCTTTTCACAACTATTTGTAAGGCTGCCTCAGACAGCCATTTTGCTTTTTTGCATTTCTTTTTCTTGGAGGTGGTCTTGATCCCTGTCTCCTGTACAATGTCATGAACCTCCATCCACAGTTCATCAGGTACTCTGTCTATCAGATCTAGTCCCTTAAATCTATTTCTCACTTCCACTGTATAATTGTAAGGGATTTAGGTCATACCTGAATGGTCTAGTGGTTTTCTCCACTTTCTTCAATTTCAGTCTGAATTTGGCAATAAGGAGTTCATGATCTGAGCCACAGTCAGTTACTGGTCTTGTTTTTCTGACTGTATAGAGCTTCTCCATCTTTGGCTGCAAAGAATATAATCAGTCTGATTTCGGTGTTGACCATCTGGTGATGTCCATGTATAGAGTCTTCTCTTGTATTGTTGGAAGTGGGTGTTTGCTATGACCAGTGCATTTTCTTGGCAAAACTCTATTAGCCTTTGCCCTGCTTCATTCTGTACTCCAAGGCCAAATTTGCCTGTTACTCCAGGTGTTTCTTGACTTCCTACTTTTGCATTCCAGTCCCCTCTAATGAAAAGAACATCTTTTTGGGGTGTTAGAATACTGAAGTGGTTTGCCATTCCCCTCTCCAGTGGACCGCATTCTGTCAGAACTCTCCACCGTGACCCTACATGACATGGCTCATAGTTTCTTTGAGTTAGACAAGGCTGTGGTCCATGTGATTAGATTGGTTAGTTTTCTGTGATTGTGGTTTCAGTCTGCTGCCCTCTGACGCCCTCTCTCAGCACCCACCGTCTTACTGAGGTTTCTCCGACCCTGGACGTGGGATATCTCCTCTCAGCAGCTCCGGCTCCAGGCCGCCGCCCCTCGCCACTGCAGTGCTGCACAGCCACCACTCACTGCTCCGGAACCTTCATTCCTTTGTACAAATCCAGGTTTCCATCTCGGATCATTTTCCTTCAGCCTGGAGTAACACTTCTTTTACAGGTTTGGGGAATTCCCTGGCGGTTCAGTGATTAGGACTCAGTGCTTTCACTGCTGGGCCCCAGGTTTGATCAGCAAGTCGCTTCCAATCACTATAGTGTCTACCACCGATCCTCACACATGTAGAAGCTCAGTGTTGTTAAAACGAAACAGTATGTCTGCCACTAAGTCAGAGGAAGTCCCGCCGCTGCAAGGAGGTCTCAGGCGCTCTAGCTCCATCTCTCGGAAATTAGAGATACCAAGGGAACATTTCATGCAAAGATGGGCTCAATAAAGGACAGAAATGGTATGGACCTAACAGAAGCAGAAGATATTGAGAAGAGGTGTCAAGAATACACAGAAGAACTGTACAAAAAAGACCTTCACGACCCACATAATCATGATGGTGTGATCACTCACCTAGAGCCAGACATCCTGGAATATGAAGTTAAAGTGGGCTTTAGGAAGCATCACTATGAACAAAGCTAGTGGAGGGGGTGGGATTCCAGTTGAACTGTTTCAAATCCTAAAAGATGATGCTGTGAAAGTGCTGCACTCAATATGGCAGCAAATTTGAAAAACTCATCAGTGGCCACAGGACTGGAAAAGGTCAGTTTTCATTCCAATCTCAAAGAAAGGCAATCCCAAAGAATGCTCAAACCTACTGCACAATTGCACTCATCTCACATGTTAGTAATGCCCAAAATTCTCCAAGCCAGGCTTCAGCAATACACGAACCATGAACTTCCAGACGTTCAAGCTCGTTTTAGAAAAGCCTACATAATTAGTTGGAGAATGGGGCTTCTTAAACTAGATTTTAACTCTAAACAGTTCAATAGGAAGGGTATTAAATCAGGTTAAATTTTATATTCAGAGGATACATAGATAAGTATTCATCAGTACTGAATGACATATTCCTGGTTGGCTTCTCTTTCCCAACACTCAGAGTTCCTCTGACCGCGAATCACATAGGACATTCAGTTACTAGGAGACCATGCAACCTCCCTAGGGTGAGAACCTGCCGGGTCTGAAAAGTTGAATCTGAGACTTACTGGTATTTCTTGAGTCCAAGTAGTCAGATTCTGTTAAATGCAAGCTGTAGTAGCAAACTCAAGTTTTCTCTAACTGGCATTGTTCCCCTTATAGACAATCATTTCTGGGTGCTCACGTGGGTACAAAACGTGTTTCACTAGGAGAGCTGGGGTCCCTTGCAAGTGAGACTTTTTGCCCCTCTTGCAGAAGTGTAAATCAAGCACTGCCATTGAAACTCTGAAGACAATTTTAAGATAGTTTATAGATTTTCACTGATACAGAGTAAAGTGAAGTCAAATATCAAGCTTTCATAATAGATGTAATTTTAAGTAGGGAAACAAGGACTTTAGTCATCTAAATGAGATAGCTGGACACATATATCCTATCCTTTTAATACCTATCCTTTTAAAACATAATACCACTGGGTGCCTCTAAATAACTGTGCCCTGTATTTATAATTTGTCATTGTTGTTCAGTCACTAAGTCATGTCTGACTCTTTGCGACCCCATGGAATGCAGCACACCAGGCTTCCCTGTCCTTCACTGTCTCCCTGAGTGTGCTCAAGCTCACGTCCGTTGTCAGTGATGCCATCCAACCATTTCATCCTCTGTTGTCCCCTTCTCTTGCCCTCAGTCTTTCTCAGCATCTTTTCCAGGGTCTTTTCCAGTGAGCTGGCTCTTCGCATCAGGTGGCCAAAGTTTTGGAGCTTCAGCTTCAGCATCAATCCTTCCAGTGAATATTCAGGATTGATTTCCTTTATGATTCACTGGTTTGATTTCCTTACAGTCCAAGGGACTCTCAAGAGTTTTCTCCAACACCATAGTTCAAAACTATTAGTTCTGCACTCAGCCTTCTTTATGGTCCACCTCTCATATCCGTACTTGACTACTGGAAAACCATAGCTTCAATTATATGGATATTTGTTAGCAAAATGATTTCTTTGCTTTTTAATATGCTATTTAGGTTTGTCGTAGCTTTTTTGCATTTATAATAATAATCTTATTATAGTCCCTCCTTAACAGGACCCAAAGGCCTGAATTAACCTGCCAGACCCCTCAGACCATGGAACTTTCCAAGCAAGAATACTAGAGTGGGTTGCCATTTCCTTCTCCAGGGGATCTTCCAGACCCAGGGATCAAACCCACATCTTCTGCATTGGCAGGCAGACTCTTTACCACTGAGCCATTACCTCACAACTTAGGGTTACCTATTTACTCAGTTCAGTTCAGTTCAGTTGCTCAGTCGTGTCCGACTCTTTGCAACCCCATGAATCGCAGCACACCAGGCCTCCCTGTCCATCACCAACTCCCGGAGTTCACCCAAAGTCATGTCCATTGAGTTGGTGATGCCATCCAGCCATCTCGTCCTCTGTCGTCACCTTCTCCTCCTGCCCCCAGTCCCTCCCAGAATCAGGATCTTTTCCAATGAGTCAACTCTTCACATGAGGTGGCCAAAGTACTGGATTTTCAGCTTCAACATTAGTCCTTCCAGTGAACACCCAGGACTGATCTCCTTTAGGATGGACTGGTTGGATCTCCTTGCAGTCCAAGGGACTCTCAAGAGTCTTCTCCAACACAACACTTCAAAAGCATCAATTCTTTGGCACTCAGCATTCTTCAAAGACAACTCTCACATCCCTGCATGTACTATGTCTATTTCACAATTTGCTTTTGTAAATTGAAAATTTTATTGAAAAATTATTTTAAATTTTTATTTAAAATGAGATTTTCACATTAAAAACTTCTGATATTATGATGCAGCATTGTTCTCAGCACTGTTAGTTTTGTGCACTGTTTGAAGAAAATGTTTTCTAAATATTTTTTAATAGACTTTATTTTTTAGAGCAGTTTCATATTCACAGCAAAATTAAGTAGAAGATAGAGGGATTTCTTATACACCTCCTGCCCCCTCACACACATCCCCCATTACCCATACTCTCTACTCTCTACCCATGTTCTACAGTGGAACATGTGTTAAATTCTGTCAGCCTGTATTGATACATGATTATCATCTAAAGTCCATAGTTTACATTAGGGTTCACTCTTGATGTTGTACATTCCATGAATTTGGACAAATGTATAGTGACACATATCCATCATTAGAGTATCAAAGAGAATATTTTCACTGCCCCAAGAATCCTTTGCTCCTCATTCATTCATCCCTATTCATCCTTCACCCCCAACCCCAGATCTTTTCACTGTCTCCACAGTTTTGCCTTTTCCAGAACATCATGTAGTTGGAATCATACAGTATGTAGCCTTTTCAGATTGGCTTCTTTAACTTACTAATATGCATTTAATATTCCCCCATGTCCTCCTGGGGCTTGATCGCTTATTTCTTTTGGGGGACTTCCCTGGTGGCTCCGATGGTAAAGAACCTGCCTGCAATGCAAGAGACCCAGGTTTGTTCCCTGGTTGGGAAGATCCCTCGGAGAAGGAAATGGCTACCAACTCCAGTATTGTTACCTAGAAAATTCCACAGACAGAGGAGACTGGTGGGCTACAGCCCATGGGACCACTTTAGCACTAAATAATATTCCATTGTCTAAAGGTACCAGTTTATCTGTTCACCTGCTGAAGGACATGGTTGTTGCTTCCAACTTGGAAATTATGAATAAAGCTGTTAAAAACATCTATTTGCAAGTCTTTATGTGGACCTAAGTTTTCAGCTTCTTTGGCTAAATACCAAGGAGCATGACTGCTAAATTGTATGTAGTAAGAGTATTTTTAGTTTTTTGAGAAGCCACCAAACCATCTTCCAGAGTAGCTGTACCGTTTTGTATACCTGCCAGCAGTGACTGAGAGTGCCTGTTGTCCACATCCTTGCCAGAAATTGTGTTATCTGTGCTCTGGATTTTGGCCATTCTAATAGGTGGGCAGTGGTATCTCATTAATATTTTAATTTGCATTTCCCTAATGACATATGATGTATAGCATCTTTTCACATGTTTATTTGCTGTCTGCATATCTTCTTTGGTGAGATGACTGTTAAGGTCTTTGGCCCATTTTTTTTAAATTGAGTTATTTTCTTGCTATTTAGTTTTAAGACTTTTTTGGGTATTTTTTGATAACAGTCCTTTATCGGATATGCCTTTTGCAAATATTTTCTCCCAGCCTGTGTGAGTCAACTGTTCATTCACTTGACAGTGTCTTTTGTGGAGCAGAAAAGAATGTTTCACAGTTTTAACTCTTATACTTAGCAGAATGCTTAAAATATTACTAACAAATATTTGCTTAATAATTATAAATTATAATATAACTTAATTATAACCAGCTTTGAAATATAAAATTGCCCATATTTAAGCATAAGTGAAATGAAGTGAAAGTTGTTCAGTTGTGTGCAACTTTTTGTGACCCCATGGGCTGTAGCCCACCAGGTTCCTCTGTCCATGGAATTCTCCAGGCAAGAATACTGGAGTGCATTGCCATTTCCTTCCCCAGTTTAAGCATAAAGCAGACATCAAAGTTATACCACCCTGTTGGTACTGCTTGTAGTTCAAAATTGTGCTTTGTTTGTGGTTGTCCTTATTTTATTATTTATGGTACAATACAGTGAAACTCATGGTAATACACCCTGTAATAAAGTGAATTATGTTTTTATGTATTTGGTAATTGACTCTTGCACTCAGCCAAGTCAAGAAGACTATAACTTTTAACACTTACTTATTATTTCTATGGTAGTGTCACACAAAGATGCTACTGTTTTCCACTGGTACTGCCACCACATTTAAATGTACCATCTGAATAGACTTTAGACTCTTTCTAGGATATTCAGAGATTTGTCCTTCTCCATCATATTGAATGATATGAAATATTAATTCATTCAATACATTATAATATATTGTAGTAAGAAGCCTCTGCTCCCTAATAGGTAGAGTTGACAAAGGAGGAGAGAAAGGTAGTTTTTATCACCTTTTACTCTGAGCCCTGCATCTTGGTCTGCCTTCAGATTTTTCTTAGTGCTTCTTCTAAATAATTCAGAGAAAGTTAGTATTGAATAGTTATCTGTTGCAAAATCCTGCAGTACCAAGTTCAAATACCACTAGAATGAAGCAATGTCATTCTGTAGAAAGAACAGCCTCCTTGGGTAAGGTTTGTACAGTTTATAGCAGATAAACTGTAAGAGATAAGGGTTAACTTATTTAAATAAATTCAGGTGCTTTTAGAATAGAAAAGGATTTAAGGTCATTTCATCTAGTGGTTGACTGTGCATTAAAATTATCCAAGGTGCCTATAGAAAGTACAGACTGCTAGGTCACATCCACAGCAATTCTGCTTCAGTAATATCTGGGCAAGGTCCTAGAAACTGTCTTTTTAACAAATCCCCTCAGCAACTCTGATGCGTAGCCAGGCTCCAGACGGGTATTTTGGAATCACTGATCTAGTACAGTGCCCAGCAGACAGGAATTAGATTTAATTAATTTCTGTATTTCTAGCTAGACCAGCAAAGTGCCAGGCACATAGCTATTGCAGGATAAGTGTTTGCCAGAGATGAGGCAGAAAGCAAGTACAAAGAGAAGTTCAACAGCTTATGAAAGGTGCCACCATTAGGAAGCATTAGAACCCAGTTCTTATTTGGCCCAACAGATGGAGGGACAAGGGCTTTTGGATCCACTCTTCTCCAAAGGTCTTTCAGATCAAGTGTAGAATCTTCCAACATTTCATAAGACTACGTTATGGACACATGTATTTATGTTCAACAGAACATTGTAGGTACATCTCCCATCCCATTTTGTACATTTAATAAAGTAACTCCTCTGATCATAATTTTGTTAGGTATTATAAATAATTTTTGAAACCTTTCCTTCTTTGGTTTCCATTTGGGTTTGTTATATGTTAGAAGTGCATCATGTATTAAGTTCTTGAAGCTAGAAGAAAAAATCACAGTTATCATTATTACTTTTATCTCTGTCATCTACCCTCTAAGACAAATCTGATTTGTGACCAGCTCTCAAAACTGCACTTCTGGATGACTCTTACAAGAATGTCTTTTTGATCTGGTTTACTGAATGCAATTACACTTCCAAGTAAGTTTTCATTTTAAGAGAGGCCAGTGCAGTGATATCCTCTGGTTTTTGCATCAGCATTTTAGAGCAAGGGTACAAGCTCTCCAGAGGAAGGAGGAGGTGGAGGGAGAGGAGGAAAAGAAAGGAATAAGAATTTGGGGGTTGCAAACTCTTCTCCTTGGTTTATATTGTCTCCCACAAGAAATAATTTACCCACCAGTGTTGGTGTTTTACCAGTGTTGGTGTTGGTGTTTTACCAGTGTTGGTGTTTACCAGTGTTGGTCTTACTTTTAAAGGCATTTAGGAAGTTGTGAGTCCAACAGTTAATTGTTAACACAATCCTGCTTATTTCATAGGATTTTTAATTTCTCAGAAAATACCGTGATTTATAGTTATCACTGCTTAAGCCCTACAAGAAGACAATTGTTATGTAAGTAAATGTGTTGTAGTCATTGGATAACTTCTTCCATTCTCTTCATCACTATGAATGACACTGATGAACCATTTTAACCAAGTAGTAGTGCCATGACCACCTTTTACTAAGGGGCTGTTCACAGGCAGTGGGCAAAGTGGACTTTGACAAAATACATGTGCACTGCTGCAGAAAACACTGAGAATATCCAATCTGAAATGATTTAACTATTAAACGTGTGAAAGTTAAAACATTCACTGGCCATAACAACCTCCAACATACACAATGAGTACATAGACTATGAAAATACTTTTTCTCTATCGTGTGTGCTTGAATTACTGGCCCTTGGGTGTAGACTGGGGAAGGGAGTTAAAGAGAGTTGCAGGTTTATTACCTAACCTTCCTTATTTGGCCTTATTTCTTTTGTTGTTAAATGTAAACTTCCAAAATGTTTTCCCTGTCCATTGCTTGCTGCTGCTGCTAAGTCGCTTCAGTCGTATCCAACTCTGTGCGACCCCATACACGGAAGCCCACCAGGCTCTCCGTCCCTGGGATTCTCCAGGCAAGAACACTGGAGTGGGTTGCCATTTCCTTCTCCAATGCATGAAAGTGAAAAGTGAAAGTGAAGTCGTTCAGTCATGTCCAACTCCTAGCGACCCCATGAACTGCGTCCATTGCTTAGATAAGAATAAATCCAAGAGAGTAGTTAGAAAAAATAGAGAAAATTTGATGTAACTGGTTAGAGAAGAAGCTCAAAGCCTTTGTAAGGATGGAAGCTGAGAAGACAGTACAGGAATAATTGTGGGATGAAAGTAAGAGGGCACCATTGACGGAAAGACTTGTGTACTTCTCAGCCAGTAGTAACTAGCTCTACACTGGCCTCCCTGGGAAGAACTTCTCCATCAAATAGTTCAATTCAGATTATGCCTTGCTTTCCTTGGCTCATGTTCTAGAGACTCTTTTTTAAAGTGAATATCATCATATTTGTTTTTTGATTGGTATTTGTTTACTTCAAATGAATATTTTCCTTTTCTCTTTAACTCGTGCACAAGTTTCTGAAGGGTTGAGAATTTATTTCTACATTTTTTTTGACTTCTTCATATCAGCAGCATTAGACTCTACACAGTCAGTCCATCACATATGGAAAGAAATAAAACTATAAAGTAAAAGCTTCTAGTGATTTTTCCTTTTCATTATCACTCCTGAGCCATGATTGCACTCTAGTTACTCTGTTGCTGCACCCATAACATATTTTCCCCCTTTTATAGTGTACCTGTTTATTACCATCTTTTAGACTGCAGTCTTCTTGAGGGCAAGGACTATACCTCTGTCATCACTGTTTCTTTCATTTCTGGTGTTTTATCTGACATAGGAGCTGCTCAGTAGGTGTATGTGTAGGCATATCAAAGTTGCATCAAATTCAGAGAAATTTTGTTTGCTTGGGTTAAAAACAAAGTTGACTCTACTTTTGTCTTCACTGTCTTAAAAGAGATCTGAATTTATTATCAGAATACTGCAACAGTAATTTTTTGGGTTCTTGCCATTTTACTCAAATTAATGTTTTAAAATGCTATTTTCGTTTGCTTTGCTCTAGAACTGAACAATGCCACAAAAACATTCTTTACTAAAGAATATTTGAAAAGAAAACAAAGCTTTCAGAAATCCAGCTCTGCAAAGTGGCCCCTACCAAACTGCAGAAAAGCATTCCACCTTTTTGGAGGTAAGGAAGCTAATATAAAAAACGAAAGAGAGAAGGAAAGAAAAAAGTCTGGTAACATTGTCTAGCATTGTTTTTTAAACCCATTTTCTTTCTGCCTTAGATATGTTAGTAGAAAAATATTTCTGCACTGGTCAATTTTAAGCAAGGATTTGCTAGTGTCTTCTTACTGAAAGCTACAGGTGTATGTATGAAAAACTTGGAGACTATACCTTAAGAGCAAAATCTGACAGAAACTCATGATCAAATTTACCTTACCTTGCCATCAATAATGTTTAATATGTAGATAATGAACTTCATTTCAAAAGTAACAGATTTAACAGAAGCACTAGTATTCTTTATAAGTATTTTTAATAACTCATCATAATTTGTTTGTTTTATAGGTTATAATCTCATTTTTATTTTTATTATTTTTTAATTGAAGTATAGCTGATTTAGAACATCATGTTAGTTTCAGGTGTACAGCAACAGCAATTCAATACACACACACACACACATATATATGTATGTATTATTTTTCAGATTCTTGTCCCTGATAGTTTATTATAAGATATTGAATCTAGTTCCCTGTACTATACAGTAGGTCCTTGTTGGTTATCTATTTTATATATAGCAGTGTGTATATGTTAATCCCAAACTCTTAATTTATCCCTTCCCCCACTTTTCCCCTTTGGGGAACCATAAGCTTGGTTTCTATATTGTGGGTCTGTTTCTGTTTCATAAATAAGTTCATCTCTTACCCTTTTGAGATCCCACGAATCAGTGGAATATGATATATTTGACATATGATATTTGTCTTTGGCTTACTTCACTTATTATGATAATCTCTAGGCCCATCCATGTTGCCACAGATGGCATTATGTCATTGTTTTTTATGGTTGAGTAATATTACACACATATCCACACACACACATATATGTACACACACACGTGCACATATAATATACATATATGCATACATACATCACATCTTTATTCATTAACCTGTCAATGGACATTAGGTTGTTTCCATGTCTTGGCTATTGTAAATATGCTATGAACATAGGGGTGTGTGTGTGTATATCTTTTTTAATTAGAATTTGCTCTGGATATATGCCCAAGAATGGGATTACAGGATCATATGAAAACTCTATGTTTACTTTTTTAAGGAACATACATATCGTTCTGTATAGTGGCTATACCAATTTACATTCCCAACAACATTGTAGGAGGGTTCTATTTTTTTCTGCACCCTCTCCCGCATTTATTATTTGTAGACGTTTTGATGTGAGATGATGCTTCACTATAGTTTTGATTGGCATTTCTCTAGCAGTTAGCCATGTTGAACATTTTTTTATGTGCCTATTTACCATCTTTATGTTTTTTGTAGAAATACCTATTTAGGTCTTCTGCATATTTTGTGCTATTTTTTTTTCTAATACTGAGCTGTTTGTATATTTTGGAAGTTAATCCCTTGTCAGATTTGTCATTTGTAAATATTTTCTCCCATTCTGTAGGTTGCCTTTTTGTTTTGTTTATGGTCTTTTTGCTGTGCAAAACTTTCATGCTTAATTTAGTCCCATTTTTAAATTTTTGCTCTTATTTGCATTGCTCTAGGAGATAGGTCCAAAAAAAAAAAAAAAAACTACTGCTGTGATTTAAGTTGAAGAGTGTTCTGCTTATGTTTTCTCTAGGACTTTTATAGTATTTGGTCTTATGCTTAGGTCTTTAATGCATGTTGACTTTATTTTTGTATATGATATTAGCAGATGTTCTAATTTCATTCTTTTACATGTAGCTATCCAGTTTTCCCAGCACCACTTAATGAAGAGAATGTCTTTTCTCCATTGTATATTCTTGCCCCCTTTGCTGGATGGGTTTATTTCTGGACTCTCTATGCCCTTTTATTGATCTATATTTCTATTTTTGTGCAAGTACCTTACTGTTTTGACTACTGTAGCTTTGTAGTGTATGCTAAATTCAGGGAGTCTGATTCTTTCATTCTATTTTTCTTTCTCAGGATTGCTTTGCATCTTAATGTATTGTTGGAATCAGTTTGCTGGCATTTTGCTGAGGATTTTTGCATCTATGTTCTTCAGTGATATTGGCCTGTAATTTTCTTTTTTTGTGGTATCTTTGTCTGGTTTTGGTATCAGGGGGATGGTAGCCTCATAGAATGAGTTTGAAAGTGTTTCACTTTCATAATATTTTATTTTAATATTTTACAGCTGTCTTGCAAGTTTAGGACAAGGAGAAAGTGTCAGTACTTTAATGTAGAGTGTCTCATCCATGTATAACAGACAAGGAATATCAGTTTCTGGGTTCACATCTAACTAAATGCATGACCTCAGGGATGTCATAGAAACACCTACTTTTGTTTCTGTTTCTGACCTGTAAGATGGTAATAGTTATATAACCTAATTAATGTAGTTGTAAGGATCAAATGAGCTGATGTGAAAGTGCATTCTAAATTATAACTGTACTATAGATAAAAGGAATTATCAAATTAGGGCAAGGCAATCTCTAGTACCTTTTTCACCTTTGAGAATTTGTTATGTGTAATGATCATACAATGTAAACATAAAATATAGTTTTGTCTTTGATAAAACCATGGTCTATCAGAGCATGGACAACTGTATAGTTTTAGTACAGATGAGGGGTCTGGTTGGAGCAGCTCAGATGAGGGGAGCTCTCATCTTCAGGGAACAAGAGGGCCTTCCATATAAGAAGACTGATAATATCAATACAGCAATGATGTCAAGCAAAAGGAGGTAAAAACAGAGCCTATATGGTTGAGGCAGAAGATAAATTGAATTACAAAATCCTCATAGTTTGAAGAAAGTAGTTTATGGACAGATATAACTGTATATAATAGTTTGAATAAAGAAACTTAGTTTAAAGACATTTTATCAGCACTATAAAACATACTATTTTCTGTACTATTTACTGTAGAATATTAATAAATAGTACTCCTATTTATAAGAACTATAAAATAGTACACTCATTATAACGCTATTTTGTAAAGTCATAAACAACTGAAGAAACCCACCATCCATTGTTGTTCAGTCACTAAGTTGTGTCCAACTTTTTGCGACCTCATGGACTGCAGCACGGCAGGCTTCCCTGTTCTTCACTGTCTCCCAGCGTTTGCTCAATCTCACGTCCATTGAGTCAGTGATGCCATCCAACCATCTCATCCTCTGTTTCTCCTTTCTCCTCTTGCCCTCAATCTTTCCCAACATCAGAGTCTTTTCCATTGAGTTGGCTCTTTGAATCAGGTGGCCGAAGTACTGGAGCTTCAGCATCAATCCTTCCAGTGAATATTCAGGGTTGATTTCCTTTAGGATTGACTGGTTTGATCTCCTGGCTGTCCAAGGGACTCTCAAGAGTCTTTTCTAGCACCATAGTTCCAAAGCATCAGTTCTTCAGTGCTCAGCCTTCTTTATGGTCCAACTCTCATATCCATACATGACTACTGAAAAAAACATAGCTTTGACTGTATGGACCCTTATTGGCAAAGTGATGTCTCTGCTTTTTTAATACACTAGCTCTAGATTTGTCAGAGCTTTACTTCCAAGGAGCTAGCAGCTTTTCATTTCATGGCTGCAGTCACTGGCTACAGTGATTTTGGAGCCCAGGAAAATAAAGTCTGTCACTATTTCCATTGTTTTCCCCATCTATTTGCCATGAAGTGATGGGACCAGATGCTATGATCTTCTGTTTTTGAATAATAAGTTTTAACCCAGCTTTTTCACTCTCCTTTCAACCGCATCAAGAGACTCTCTAGTTACTCTTCACTTTCTGCCATTAAAGTGGTATCATATACATATGTGAGGCTATAGATACTTCTCCTGGCAGTCTTGATTCCAGTTTATGATTCATCCAGCCTGGTATTTCACATGATGTAGTCTTCATAAAGTTAAATAAGCAGGGTGACAATATACAGCCTTGACATGCTCCTTCCCTAATTTTCCATGTCTAACTGTTGCTTCTTGACCTGCATACAGGTTTCTCAGGAGACAGGTGAGGTGGTCTGGTATATCATCTCTTAAAGAATTTGTAATATATAGCTCAGTTGGTAAATAATCTGCCTGCAATGCAGGAGACCCCAGTTCAATTCCTGGGTCAGGAAGATGCCCTGGAGAAGGGACAGGCTACCTACTCCAGTATTCTTGGGCTTCCCTTGTGGCTCAGCTGGTAAAGAATCCACCTGCAATGCAGGAGCCCTGGGTTTGATCCCTGGGTTAGGAAGATCCCCTGGAGAAGGGAAAGCCTACCCACTCCAGCATTCTGACCTGGAGAATTCCATGGACTGTATAGTCCATAAGGTCACAAAAAGACAGATATTACTGAGCAGCTTTCATTCACTAAAATGTATTACATTTAGACCAAAATATGATATAAAATTAAATATAATAAAGACAGTGTTATTCACAGGATTTCATGTGAAAGAAGAGAAAATTTAATGTACAGATTATGTGCTTTAAAAGATTCCTTTGAATCCTACCTTCTACCCTATATGCAGATTTTTTTAAAAAATGAATCATCATTCTGATAACCCCTTAATTTCCTTTTGTCTTTTTATATTCTGGGGTGCTAAAGCTATAAATTAAATATTTGTTTCTTTGTGATTTCATGTTATTTCTCCTCATAGAACTTCCACAGAACTCAAGTTTCTATAATTTTTTATGGAGGAGGTTCAAAGTAACTTTATTACTCAACCTAACTTGGAGAATTTTAAGCATTACTTTACTAGCATGTGAGATGGTGCAATTGTGCAGTAGTTTGAGCATTCTTTGGCATTGCCTTTCTTTGGGATTGGAATGAAAACTGACCTTTTCCAGTCCTGTGGCCACTGCTGAGTTTTCCAAATTTGCTGGCATATTGAGTGCAGCACTTTCACAGCATCATCTTTCAG
>NW_011494790.1:3243536-3249379 GCF_000754665.1 Bison bison bison
GCTTTGTTCATAGTGATGCTTCCTACAGCCCACTTGACTTCACATTCCAGGATGTTTGGCTCTAGGTGAGTGATCACACCATTGTGATTATCTGGGTCAAGAAGATCTTTTTTGTACAGTTCTTCTGTGTATTCTTGACACCTCTTCTTAATATCTTCTGCTTCTGTTAGGTCCATACCATTTCTGTCCTTTATTGTGCCCATCTTTGCTCCTCAGACAACCACTTTGCCTTCTTGCATGTCTTTTTCTTTGGGATGGTTGAAGTCACTGTCTGATGTACAATATTATGAACCTCCATTCATAGTTCTTCAGGCACTCTGTCTACCAGATTTAATCCACTGAATTATTCTTCACTTCCAGTGTATAATCATAAGGGACTTGATTTAGGTCCTACCTGACTGGCCTAGTGGTTTTCCCTACGTTCTTCAATTTAAGTCTGAATTTGACAGTAAAGATGCTCATGATCTGAGCCACAGTCAGTGCCAGGTCTTGTTTTTGCTGACTTTAGAGTTTCTCCATCTTTGGCTACTAAGAACATAATCAATCTAATTTTGGTGTTGACCATCTGGTGATGGCCATGTGTAGAGTCATCTCTTGTGTTGTTGGAAAAGTGTATTGCTATGACTAGTATATTCTCTTGATAAAACTCTGTTAGCCTTTCCCCTGCTTCATTTCATACTCCAAGACCAAACTTAGCTGTTATTCAGCATATTTCTTGACTTCCTACTTTTGCATTCCAATCCCCTGTGAAGAAAAGGACATCTTTGTGTGTAGTGTGTGTTATTTCTGGAAGATGTAATCTTCATAGAACCAGTCAATTTTGGCATCAGTGATTGAGGCATAGATTTGGACTATGTGAATATGGTACCATTTATTCTCTGTTGATGAGCAAATGAGTTATACAGTTTCTGTTATTATAACACCATTGTTATAAATATTTTCATGTCTCTTGGAGCATGAGAGTTCCTCCAGAAAAGTGCCAGTAAAAAACAGCTGGGTCATAAGAAAAACATATTTTTAATTTGATTGCCTAAACCAAACCATTTTCCTAAATGACTGCTGATCTGTCACCAACTTTGTTTACCACATTTAGTGTTTTCAGTGGGTATAAAATGATATCTCCCTGGGGATTTAATTTCAATCTGTCTTATTACTAACAGGGATTGAAAATAGCTTTGTATATGTATCAGTTATTGAATTTCTTCATTTGTGAAATTCCTTTTCAGATTTTGTCCATTTTCCTATCAATTGTATTTTTCTTGTTGATTTTTGAGAGTTTTAAAATATTCTGCTGTTTCCTTTTCTTGTTAATTATATGAATGGCAGCTGTCTTCTCTCACTTGTTTTTCTTTTCACTTTATCATGTCTTTAATGAATTGTAGTTTTTCGTTTTTTAGCATCTTTCTGGTATGTATCATCTGATTTGAGAAATTCTCTATCCTCAGTGTCATAAAGATATTTTCCTTCGTATTTTTCAAATATTTTGGAGGTCTTTGGAAGTAATTTGTGTTGTTGATACTTTCTGGATTTTGTGGTGGTGAGGGGAATGGGTGTTATGTTATAGGGTAGGGATCCAATTACTTTGGGATTTTTTTCCTATTTTTTCCAACCACGATTTAATAATTCATTATTTCCCCACTGATCCACAGTGCTAATCTGTCATGGTTTAAATTTCCATTTCTGTGAGTCTTTTTCTGAAGTCTTTATTTGGTTCCTTTGGTCTGTATGTCAAGTTCTACTTCCATACTATAGTATCTCAGTTACTGAAGCCTTATAAGAAGTCTTGATATCTTTCTTCAGACTTGTTTTGCTGCATGAGTCTCTTGACCATTTTTTGTTTGTTTGTTTGTTTATCTCTTTGAATCTTAGAATCATCTTGTAAAGTTCCACGAAAACTTTACAAAGGTGGGACGAATTTAGAGAGTGCATTTAAATATATACATTACCTTGTATAAAACAGATAGCTAATGGGAAGTTTCTGTATAGCACAGGGAGCTCAGCCTGGTGCTCTGTGACAACCTAGAGGGGTGGGATGGAGTGGGAGGTGGGAGGGAGGTTCTAGAGGGAGAGGACATATGTATATATATATGGTTGATTCATGCTGATATATGGCAGAAACCAACACAACATTGTAAAGCAATTATTTTTCAATTAAAAAGAAAAAAGAAAACCATTTTGAATTAAGGGAAGAAGTTCCTATTCAATGCATGAGTCCGTGTGGGGAGAATTGACACCTTAATAACCTTCCCTATCCACTAAATGGTTTTTCTTTTATCTAGATCTTCTAACTCTTTCATGTCTTATAATAAAATTTGATAATTTCCTTCACTGATGTTTTATACACATTTTAGTTAGATTTATTCACATATATTTGCTGTTGTTACCCTCTTTTCTCCTCCTCTGAACCTTGGGTGAGGCTAGTTACTCCAGTTCTACTTCTTAATTAACTGCTACTGTCATCACCAGTCCACACACTCATTTGTTTCCTTTTATCCTCATGTCCTACTTTCTATTATGTTGAATTTATTTAATCTGTATCTTTTCATTTTATTTTTAAATCATATTTTTTGTTTTCTCTGCATGTATTTTAATTTATGGGAATGGTGTCGTTATATTATTGCACTGTTTCTTATCTTTTTCGTCTAGCACTAGACTTTTAGATAAATCTTGGTGCCTATGTGTACTTCTAAATCCTGTTCTCTGAAGGTATGCATGTACCGCATTTTATCCAGCTGTTCACTGACTGGAGCACAGAATGCCTCCAGCTCCCTGCCACTACATGTAATACTAATGAATATCGTAATGTGGGCCTTGTGAGGATTTATTTGGCATATAGACTCAGGAGCAGAATGTCTGGGTCATATATTTGACTAAATAATGCCAACAGTTCCCCCAAATGCCAGTGTAGATACCTGTAACAATGCATGAGGGTTGGGGGAATTGGAACTATGGAAAATGACAAAGAATGGAAGTTAGGAACTCTCATTATTAATTTAATTTGCTTTTATCTGATCTCTAGTAGTTTAAGATCCTTCGAATACTTATCAGTCTTTCAGATTCCTTTTCTGTAACCGCTCTCCTCATTTTCCTAAGGCGGTTTCTGCCTTTTATCAGTTTTACAGAATTTCTTGTGTATTCAGGATACTAATTCTCTGTCTGCTTTAGATATTATAAATGTTTTATCCCATTTTATAATCTGTATATTAAGTTTATCCATGATGTCCTTCACTGAAAGAAATTCAACTTTGACATAATTAAATCCACCTTAATTTTGTGTTCTCATTGTATTTTAAAGTTTTATTTAAGAAGTTCTTCCCCATTCCCAGATTACAAAAGTTTTTGCTTAGGTAAAACTATAAAGTTAATATTAAAAATTACTTCTCACTTAGGTCTTTATCTAGAATCTACCTCTTATTTGTGTGTTACAGAGGATTCATGTCTCCCTTCAAACAAAATAGCCTACTTTTCTGAATATTAAATAATGATTCTGGGTTTTTTAAGTTATTCCTTAACTGCATTGTATAGAAATGGCCTTGTGGGATTTTGATCCCATATTCAGCAGCCTTACTAAATTACCTTCAGTTTCATTATTTATAGTGTTTGAGGGGCTTTGAATGAAGACCATCATATCTGCCTTACCTGTAAATAAAGACAGTTTTATATGTTTCAAACTAATATGTATGCTTTTTCCTTCTTTTTTTTTTCTTGCCATACTTTCTGAACAAGGACTTCTGTTTGATTTTGAATAGAAAAGTGATAGCAGCATCTCTGATATTAAAAGAAATATTTTAATATTCCTGATGCTGATATCCATATTATATCATAGTACTCAACATACCATGCCATCTGTGCCATGTTAATTGTTTTCTCAAAACAGTTTCTTTTCAGCTAAATGTTCAGAGGTTGGTAGAAGGAAGTCAGGTGGGAAAAGAGGATATTATGGAAAAGAATGGACATTCATGTAGACACCTTGGGCTTCATACAATTACTATTCTTTCCACAAAAACAAAACAGAAGTTGCTTGGTGGTGCCACTCTGCCTGCTGGGGGTACACGAGCTTTGGGTTGGCTCCATGCAAAACAAACATTGAAGCCAAAATCCATTTCAGATTTATTTCAGTTAGTAAAAAGAGATGCTAGTTCATACTTTTCATACAAGCAAAGTGGCATAAAGCGGGAAATTCTGCTTTTGTCTGAAGTTCTTTTATTTAACATCTATATTTATGAGTAAGATTGCCCCATGTTTCCATTTTCAAAATATCTTTGTTCTCAGTTTATTTTTAAGTCAATTTATATGATATATCTCTTCCAGGGATTAATTTTTTCTGTTTTAATATTTGTTGACAGAAAGCTGTTTATATTGTTTAATCTCTCCTGTGTCTATAGCTCTCTTCTCTGTATATTATCAATATTGTTTACTTATACCCTGCTTTTTTCCTGATCTTGCCAGATATTTGTAAATTTTATTATTCTTTTTAAATAATGAATTTGTGAAATTGACTCTATTGTATCTTTATTTTAGTTTCATTAATTTCTGTTTTGTTAAATCCTTACTGCTATTCTTTTTTATTTATTCTGTCCTTTTTATACCATAGGAAGGTGCCTTTCTAGTACCTTAATTTTTATCCTTTTAATTTTTAAAAAATTATTATTTAAGGTCATCAGTTTCCCTCTCAGTAATCTCAGTAATACATTACTTGCAGTATTTTTATTAGTCTTCATTTCTGATTATTTTTCATAGGAATAAAGCACACTTAATTTGGTACTGATTGAATTATCTTGATTTAAAGTAATAAAATTGTACAAAAATTAGGATAGTTGAAAATTGAATATGGATATAATATCTGTATTATATACAGATACATAATAGTATCCATATTATACCACAGTATTCAACATCATGCCATCTGTGCCACATTAATTGTTTTCTCAAAACAGTTTCTTTTCAGCTTAATTTTCAAAGGTTGGCAGAAGGAGGTAAGGTGGGAAAAGAAGATATTATGGAAAAGAATAGACATTCATGTAGACTCCTTTAGCTCCATACAATTAATATTCTCTCCACAAAACCAGAGCAAAAACATTTTAACATAGTTTTAGATTTCCTAATCAATGAAGTTCATGTAAACTTTTTAAAATTCGTTCATCCGTAAAGCTCACTCACACTTACTTATCCCTTTCTCCTTGTCAAGTAGTGTCTTAAAAGATATTAATGAATAAGCAGACATGTTTTAAATTTATTTCTTACAAATACATGTTATATGCTTATACATAAAATGAGTTATGTGAAAAGAAATGGAAACATTCTAGATATATGAGAGCTAGCACTTTACATCTCTTATCAGGTGCCAAAACATGTTAACCCTCGCTCTTAGTTTTTTCCTCTGAAGTATCTATTATTTCCAAGCATGGCATCCTCAGTTTATCAGTATCTAATTGACTTGATTTTCAGGCTTGCCATGTTTTAGTTGGTTTCCTAAGAAACCAATTTTGTATATATTAACAAGCTAAGAGGTTTTACTAACATGTTTTGCCAAAATAAAGTTCCATGTTATTGAATTTTTTTCTGAATATACTCAAATCAAAGAAATGAAAAAAAAAGCGCCATGATTTAAATCTGATGTCCTAATTTTTTCTGGTAATAACAAGAACATGCAGCTAAAATGAAGGTATCTGAGACATATTTATGACCAATCCATTTGTTTTATTGTAAAGCCTAGGGAATTGTTCTATTTGGTCATTAGCTCATCTGAAGGTGTTAGATTGATTCTGCAAGTTTAAACATGCTCAATATAAATGAAGGAATATCCACATGTAAAAGAATGCTTGTCTCTAATAGAGAACAAA
>NW_011494790.1:3249479-3259598 GCF_000754665.1 Bison bison bison
AGAGAACAAAACAATATATGATCAAATAGCAGGAGTTTGAATATCACCCAGAAATTTGCTTTCTCAGAAAGTTGGAGGTAAAATCAGAGAGATTTTACAATGTGCTGTAGCCTTGGTGCTGTCTTACTAGAAAGTTCATTAACCTTTTCACAATGTAATTTTTCAAAAGGGCCTAAGAATTTTAGTTTCTTTTTCTATTTTTTTTCTAATGGCAGAATCAGGCCCTGTTTTTGCTGTACAGTTTAATAATAAGTTTAAAATTTATTTTGGAAGCCAAATCAGCCCTACAATATAAGAAATTGCTTTAGAAATACGTAGTTACATGCAATCACACTAAAATGTAAAATCATAGATTCTGAAGAGTTAGAAAATATACATAATGTAACTTCTCCGACCAATACAAGAACAGCCTCAACAATCATGCTCAGAGATAGACATCTAGATTCTGCGTATCACATGCTTATCACTTACTACCTGAATAAGTACATTTGTTCATTTTAACAACTCATTCACATAAGTTTCTGTGTAAATGAAACCTGGCTTCTCATAATTTCCTTTTATTGGTTCAAGTCTGTTTTAATCTTCCTCCATGTGACTGTTCTTCAAACATGCAAAGACACATTTGATGTTCTAGACAGGTCTTTATTCCACACAGACACTATATACATTCCTTCAGCTGTTCCTCATGGATCCTGGTTTCTAGTTCCTCGTTGCCTGTTTCAGAGATACTAGTGGGACTAGAAACCACATCAGCTGGATACTGATACACTAAGATGCAATGCCTGGAAATGGTAGATACTTCAGAGGAAGAAACTAAGATTGACAGAATCATCAGTGCAACTAACACTTGGTAAGAGGTCTAAGAGCTAGCTCACTTTTACATAAAATATTTCCTTTCCTCTTCACATGACCTAGTGTTATTCTGGTGTTGGGTCATGAATTCATGGTCTCTGTTGAAGGCTAAATAGCTCAGTTGGTCAGTGGAATAAAAACTGAAACACTGTTTTCTTCTGGAAAAACCACAGCTTTAACTATATGGATTTTTGTTTGCAAAGTAATGTCTCTGTGTCTAGGTTTGTCATAGCTTTTCTTCCAAGGAGCAAGCGTCTTTTAATTTCATGGCTGCAGTCACTGTCCAGTGATTTTGGAGCCCAAGAAAATAAAGTCTGTCACTGTTTCCATTGTTTCCCCATCTATTTGCCATGAAGTAATGGGACTGGATGCCATGATCTTAGGTTTTTGAATGTTGAGCTAAGCCTGCTTTTTCACTCTCCTCTTTCACCTTCATCAAGAAGCTCTTTAGTTTCTCTTCACTTTCTGCCATGAAAGTAATATCATCTGCATATCTGAGGTTGTTGATATTTCTCCTAGCAGTCTTGATTCCAGCGTGTGATACATCCAGCACAGCATATAACATGATGTACTCTGCATATAAGTTAAATAAGCAGGGTGACAATATACAGCCTTGACGTACTCCTTTCCCAATTTTGAACCCTTCCCTTGCTTCACGTCCGGTTCTAACTGTGGCTTGTTGACCTGCATACAGGCTTCTCAGAAGGAAGGTAAGGTGGTCTGGTGTTCCCATCTCTTTAAGAATTTTCCATAGTTTGTTGTGATCCACACACTCAAAGGCTTTTGGTAGTCAATGAAGCAGAAATAAATGTTTTTCTGGAATTCCCTTTGTTTTCCTGTGATCAAATGGGTATTGGCAATTTGATCTCTGGTTCCTCTGCCTTTTCTAAATCCAGCTTGTACTTCTGGAAGTTCTCAGTTCACGCACTGTTGAAGCCTAGCTTGACAGATTTTGAGCTTTACCTTGCTAGCATGTGAAATAAGTGCAATTGTATGGTAGCTTGAACATTCTTTGGCATGCCTTTCTTGGGATTGGAATGAAAACTGACCTTTTCCAGTCCTGTGGCCATTGTTGAATTTTCTAAATTTGCTGACATATTGAGGGCAGCACTTTAACAGCATCATCTTTTAGGATTTGAAATAGCACAGCTGGAATTCCATCACCTCCACTAGCTTTGTTCGTAGTAATGCTTCCTAAGCGCCACTTGACTTCACACTCCATGATGTCTGGTTTTAGGTGAGTAACCATACCATCGTAGTTATCTGGGTTATTAACAGTTATTAGCTGTTATAAAGTACAGTTATTCTGTGTATTCTTGCCACCTCTTCTTAATCTCTTCTTCTGTTAGGTCCTTACTGTTTCTCTTCTTTATTGTGCCCATCTTTGCATGAAATATTCCCTTGTTATCCCAGAATTGATTGCACAGACTTAAAATGTTGAAACAGGTAATAAGATGACTTTGGTACTTGACACTGAAATTTTTCAGCCTTTGATCAAGAGAAACCAAGAAGGAAGTTAAGGAATTCAGCACAGCCAAATTCAAATTTGACTGTTACTATCTAATAAATGGTGCTATTTAATTTCTTTATTTTTTTATTTTTTAATATAAATTTATTTATTTTAATTGGAGGCTAATTACTTTACAATATTGTATTGGTTTTGCCATCCATCAACATGAATCCACCACGGGTATACACGTGTTCCCCATCCTGAACCCCCCTCCTACCTCCCTCCCCGTACCATCCCTCTGGGTCATCCCAGTGCGCCAGCCCCATGCATCCTGCATCATCCATCAAACCTGGACTGGCGATTCATTTCATATATGATATTATACATGTTTCAATGTCACTCTCCCAAATCATCCCACCTTCGCCTTCTCCCACAGAGTCCAAAAGACTGTTCTATACATCTGTGTCTCTTTTGCTGTCTCTCATACAGGGTTATCATTACCATCTTTCTAAACTCCATATATATGTGTTAGTATACTGTGTTGGTGTTTTTCTTTCTGATTTACTTCACTCTGTATAATAGGCTCCAGTTTCATCCACCTCATTAGAACTGATTCAAATGTATTCTTTTTAATGGCTGAGTAATACTCCATTGTGTATATGTACCACAGCTTTCTTATCCATTCATCTGCCGCTGGACATCTAGGTTGCTTCCATGTCCTGACTATTATAAACAATGCTGCGATGAACATTGGGGTACATGTGTTCAGAAATGTGCAAATGCTTTAAGCTTTGACCACTGTATGACATTGTTAGGGCAATGGGTAATATGTGTATTCACTGTGAATTATCCTAGAAAATTGTGGTCAATCTTGGAATAAACAATGAAGATTGAGGAGCTTGGAATTAAGAGAGGTAATGGAAAACTTACTCTGTCTCTGAGAGACGCTGTAGTCACCTTATCCTATTCTATAATCATGGTGAGTGGCGTACCCTTATGGGTGATGATCGATATGCACCCTAGCATACAGAGGTTGGCAAGGTGTATAAAGGTACTCTGAGGACGATTCTGAGTTTGTGCAGTGGCTGCAGGTTATACTTTGTGTTTATTACACCTTTTATCCCAGACAGTCTGAATATTACTTGAAAAATCATATGCTCTGGACCTGTTCTGTATGTGAGATACAGCACTACTACCTTAGCTCAGCACTGGAAGAGTAGCAGTCTTGTTTGATCATCAGCAACAGAGTTAGAATTAACAGATGAGGAATATAGGGATATTCCCCCAGTATAGAGGGATGCTATAGGACTTGGTTTTGAGCACACAAAAAATGAGAAAATAGCCACAGAACTCTGAGAAATGCAAGAATAAACACAGGTCAAGCTTATTATTTCTGACAATAACAGCAGCGGTGATTTCTTTTTCTAGAATATATAAGATATAATAAGATATATTAGCATATAAGTTGTAGCATCATCATTCTCAATGGGAATAAAATGATAATTACAAAAGCTCTATTTATAAATAAATAAAAGAGCTCTGGAATTAAAGAAGTCTTGATGAAGAAAATTCCAGTAGCGGGAGAGTCCCCAGTGAAGCTAATACTGCCAACTACTTGCTTCTCTGGAAGTATTTTGAGTCTGAGAGTTATCTGAGGATCATCTTGCCATAGGCAGAGGACTCTATTACGGGAAGAGAAATCAGCTGAGGTTTTTCACAACCATATATGGACTGACATGTCAGGTTGGACAAAGAGTCTGAACATATGGCCATTTTCCCCATGAGACATTTGCTGAGAGCTGTGGCAGTACAAGAGGCTACATAGTTGGCTAGTTGGCCCAAACAAGCAAAATGAAACCTCTGGCAATCTCACAGAGGTCAGGAATCATCCACAGAATACAGAAGGCTACAACAAACACATAGGAAGAGTCCTCCCAAAGATATTTGCCACATTTTAAATCTGTGTAGGATGGAAGATGAAAGAGTTACTTTCACAACCTCTGAAAAGCAGAACTTTCAGATTAGAGGAGATAGAGACCTGTTAAACTATTAACCAAAAAACCCAAAGGACCACGCTCAAGGAGGGGTCAAGACCCAAAAGCAGAGTTCAAATCCGCAGTCCCATAGTGAACTCCATAGGGTTTAGGAGATCACGTCACAGAAAACGAGCATGCAGTAAACACAGAATGGGCTGTGCCTATAAGTATGGATGTGAGAGTTAGACTGTGAAGAAGGCTGAGCACCGAAGAATTGATGCTTTTGAAGTGTGGTGTTGGAGAGGACTCTTGAGAGTCCCTTGGACTGCAAGGAGATCCAACCAGTCCATTCTCAAGGAGATCAGCCCTGGGATTTCTTTGGAAGGAATGATGCTAAAGCTGAAACTCCAGTACTTTGGCCACCTCATGCAAAGAGTTGATTCATTGGAAAAGACTCTGATGCTGGGAGGGATTGGGGACAGGAGGAGAAGGGGACGACAGAGGATGAGATGACTGGATGGCATCACTGACTCAATGGACATGAATCTCAGTGAACTCCGGGAGTTGGTGATGGACAGGGAGGCCTGGCGTGCTGCGATTCATGGGGTCACAAAGAGTCAGACACAACTGAGTGACTGATCTGATTTGATAAGTCACTTGAAATCAGAGGTTGAGTGAATCTAAGAAACACTCCAATGTAACGTCAACCTCAACCGAGCTTATTAATTATTGTGTTGAGACAATGAGCTTCTCACTTTACCTGCCTGACAAAAGGACCAGTCCTCTGTGGAGAGAAATAATATCTACTTCAGTAATTCATACAATAAAAAATGGGACATAATTTAAGAAAGGAAGGTTAAGAAATTGTGACTAATAATTAACTAAAATGTTGACCTAAAATGATAGAAACAATCATTTATTTTACTAGCAAAACACTTTATTCAGAAAGAACAAAGGATTACAATTCAGGACTTGCACTTTATGGCAAACCACAGGCAAGTCCAGAAAACAAGGGGGAGAACTGTCCTTTTGAAGAGGAGAAGGGGCTGTTAGAGAGTCCACTGGAGGAGACTGAGTTCAAAGTGTATTGGCTTTTCATTGGCTAAATTGTGACAGCCTCTTACTGCCCGCTGTTGCTGGATTAGGAAAAGTTCTTCCTCTTGATGGGTAAGAAAGTAGCAGCCTTCTTTCTGTTAGAAATGCAAAGGTACATCTCTTCCTGTTGGGTCTGTAATTGACACAGAGTGGTGAGGCATAAGAACTCCCCTTTCTGACCTCCTGACTGTTTTAAGTGAGGTTGCTCTGTATTAGTTTTCACATATGAGTGGTAACAGAAAACAGATGCAGATCCCTAGATGATCTAGATGTTGGATTAGCTGACTAGGATTTAAACTGTTAGGAAACAATGTCAATGAAAATAGAGAAAAAGATGAGCAAAGTAGGTAAGAGGGTGGACAATGTCAATAGAAAAAGGAAACTGTAAAAATAAAAAAGTGGACACTGCAGCTTGACAGTCAGTGAGCCATACGTCATTAGCAGTTTAGGTCATGGTGTTCAGAATCACTGCCACGGAGGGACATGCCCTGTTTCCACTTCTGCTTCCTCTACTCAAGCACAGTCGATGCCCTCAAACCCCTTCTCTCAGAGCCCAAACATGGTTGGTTGGTTGGTTTTTTGCCAATCCACTGTTCTCATTCTCTCCTGCCTCTTGCAGGTTGAACGATACAAATCTGCCGTACTTCTCCATGTTCTACTTTCATGCAGCTGAGCTATTTGAGTAAGTGGATGGAGAGTTCAGTCTGTAAGCAGAGTCCTACCTCTTACTATGTATATAGAATCCCAAGAGAGAAGGGATCAAGAAGCACCTTATTTTTTAAGCCAGTTTACTTTAAGTCTTTGATTTTCTAAATTACCAGTAATAGACTGTATTAATGAAGCAGTGATCCATTTGCCAGAATATAGATGATATAATTTGCAAGGTATAACCACATAATCCTCAGCTTGTAGCCCCTTAGACGACTTTTAACCTACCTCATCATGGAGAATCATCCGCCTGGGTTTACCTCCTAGATGCTTCCAAGTTAGAAGAGCAGTGGAGAGCTTTGAAATCAGGGATGTCACACTGCACAACCCCAGGAAGCATCTTTCCATATAGTCATCTCTGTGAAGGGTCCTCTCTGGAGTTCTGCAGTGCATAGCATAAGTAAGCCAATATGATAATTCTGCATCTTTTCTCATTTCCTTATTCAGGTGCATATACTTAGTGGCTGCTTGATCCTAAGGACAGTCTCTCCGTCAGGAAAGATAATATCCACAAAAGTATTTCATGCCTCTTGCATAGGATGCCTCCATGCACAACATTATCAGAAAGCACCATGATACCCCAATATTTATACAAAAGAAAAATAAACAGGGAAGTGCTCATTATATAAGATAAATTTAAAAGGTTAATTATTGATGGATTGAAAAGATGCAGTCTATAGTCTCATCAGTGTCTTAATGAAAATTTCCTCAGTGTTCAGATAAAAATGATTTTAAAACTAGAGTAAAGTCAAGGTCACTTCCAACCAAGAACACTTGTAACACCTGTCATGACAAATGCAAATAGGAACAGACTATAAACAATTTTTCTATATATAAGTTAAAGATTGTATAATCATCCTGCATTATTCATATTACTGACTAAAAGCCCTCCATTGTAGATAGCCATTATTTTATTTGTGTGTGTGTGTGTGTAATAAAGTTTTATTAAAGTATAAAGGAGATAGAGAAAGCTTCTGACATAGGCATCAGAAGGGGGCAGAAAGAGTACCCGCTTGCTAGTGTTAACAATGAAGTTATATAATCCAAAGAATATCTGGAGGTTGTAAAGACCTCATGAGGTATAGTTGATCTACATTGTGCCAATTTCTACTGTACAGAAAAGTGACCCAGTTATAATTATATATATAATTATTTTTATATTCTTTTCCATACTCTTTTCTGTTACCACAGGGTATTGAGTATAGTTCGCTGTGCTCTCCACTAGGGTCTTGTTGTTTATCCATGATAAATGCATTAAATTGCATCTACCAACCCCACTCCCAGTGCATCCCTTTCCACATCCTCCTGCCCTTCGGCAACAACAGGTCTGCTCTCTGTGTCTGTGAGTCTGTTCTGTTTTGTAGATAGGTTCATTCATGCCATACGTTAGATACCACAGATATTTAGTTTCATATCGTATTTGTCTTTATTGTAAATGTGTGATTTTAAATATTATAAATTTATTTTAGACTCAAAAAATCCTGAAGTTATGGAAGGAATTTTGGGGTTTTCTTTTTTTATTTGCTGAGTATGCTTATATTTGTGAAGTTAAAGTATTTCTCAGAATGACATAAACTAAATAACTTCTAGAGAAATGACCGATTGCATCACATATTCCTTTGAGAAAGTAAAATGTAAACTACTTAGTCTCATTTTGACCAATCAATAAAGAATTTAGGCTGACGATACTAATGAAGGCATAAAGAACTTCTAAGAGAGAAAACCTCAGCACTCATAATTTTAATCCAGAATTTCAGAAATAGGGTGCCCTAAAATAGATTTACTACACATAAGACCATTATGATGAAACAGAACTTTTGTCTTATCTTGGAAAATCGTCAGTTAATGTAAACAGATGAAAAAAAAATTTTTTTTTACATAAGGGAGAAGTGATAAGTTTTTGTGTTCTTTAGTTTCTTTCTTTTTTAAAGCAGAACAGTTCTGGATATAGGTTTCTGTTATTATACACTATGACCTTAAATTAATCCTAATCCCCTGGTGATATCTCAGACCATTAAATCAGAGTTTCTGGAGCTGATCTCCAAAATCAGTAGTATATAAAGATCCCCAGGACAGTCCAAAATGCAGCCAAAGTACTAAGGTTGATATACATTACTCTAGAAGCTGCTAGGACTTGCGACTATATAGCAGAACAGAATGTGGACTCAGAATGGAAAGGTACTGTGAAAGATTATTTTATTTATTCTCTGACTTCCAGGCAGTATCATATCCAAGCTTTTATGAAGAATGAATTAACCAGACAGAATGCAATGTTATAAATAAAGGAGAAGACTGGTGTTTTCCTTACATTGAAATGAAGTTAACTGTGGCATAATGCAAAGATAGTTTAATAGTGCATGGCAGTTGTCCATTTGTTTTGGATAGTAAACATAAATTTAATTCTTTTTTTTGTTTGTTTTTTTCAGAAAACGTATTGTTTTATTTTTTTTTTCATGTATGAATTGGTGTTTTTAATTGAATTTTTTTTTAATTTTATTTTATTTTTAAACTTTACATAATTGTATTAGTTTTGCCAAATATCATAATGAATCCGCCACAGGCATACATGTTTTCCCCATCCTGAACCCTCCTCCCTCCTCCCTCCCCACACCATCCCTCTGGGTCGTCCCAGTGCACCAGCCCCAAGCGTCCAGTATCGCGCATCGAACCTGGACTGGCAACTCGTTTCTTACATGATATTCTACATGTTTCAATGTCACTCTCCCAAATCTTTCCACCCTCTCCCTCTCCCACAGAGTCCATAAGACTGTTCTATACATCAGCGTCTCTTTTGCTGTCTTGTACACCAGGTTATTGTTACCATCTTTCTAAATTCCATATATATGCGTTAGTATACTGTATTTATGTTTTTCCTTCTGGCTTACTTCACTCTGTATAATAGGCTCCAGTTTCATCCACCTCATTAGAACTGATTCAAATGTATTCTTTTTAATGGCTGAGTAATACTCCATTGTGTATATGTACCACAGCTTTCTTACCCATTCATCTGCTGATGGACATCTAGGTTGCTTCCATGTCCTGGCTGTTATAAACAGTGCTGCGATGAACATTGGGGTACACGTGTCTCTTTCCCTTCTGGTTTCCTCAGTGTGTATGCCCAGCAGTGGGATTGCTGGATCATAAGGCAGTTCTATTTCCAGTTTTTTAAGGAATCTCCACACTGTTCTCCATAGTGGCTGTACTAGTTTGCATTCCCACCAACAGTGTAAGAGGGTTCCCTTTTCTCCACACCCTCTCCAGCATTTATTATTTGTAGACTTTTGGAAATTTAATTCTTGCCTGGAGAATTCTATGTATAGAGGAGCCTGGAGTCCGCTGAGTCGGACGCGACTTAGCAACTGAACACCAAAACCAATTTGAAACTACAGTGCAAATTTATGAAATCTGCAAGTAATGGCACAAATTAGAGTTTAGCCAATATGTACCTCTCTGGGGTAAATGCAGTGGGATTTAGGAGACAACAGAGTGTTTATTATTTCCATATTGTATCCAAGGCAGAGGAACCAGAGATCAAATTGCCAACATCTGCTGGATCATTGAAAAAGCAAGAGAGTTCCAGAAAAACATCTATTTCTGCTTTATTGACTATGTCAAAGCCTTTGACTGTGTGGATCACAATAAACTGTGGAAAATTCTGAAAGAGATAGGAATACCAGACCACCTGACCTGCCTCTTGAGAAATGTGTATGCAGGTCAGGAAGCAACAGTTAGAACTGGACATGGAACAACAGACTGGTTCCAAATAGGAAAAGGAGTATGTCAAGGTTGTATATTGTCACCCTGTTTATTTAACTTATATGCAGAGTACATCATGAGAAACTCTGGACTGGAAGAAAAACAAGCTGGAATCAAGATTGCCAGGAGAAATCTCAATAACCTCAGATATGCAGATGACACCACCCTTATGGCAGAAAGTGAAGAGGAACTAAAAAGCCTCTTGATGAAGGTGAAAGTGGAGAGTGAAAAAGTTGGCTTAAAGCTCAACTTTCAGAAAACGAAGATCATGGCATCCGGTCC
>NW_011494790.1:3259915-3266570 GCF_000754665.1 Bison bison bison
CCAACAAAGGTCGTCTAGTCAAGGCTATGGTTTTTCCTGTGGTCATGTATGGATGTGAGAGTTGGACTGTGAAGAAGGCTGAGCGCCGAAGAATTGATGCTTTTGAACTGTGGTGTTGGAGAAGACTCTTGAGAGTCCCTTGGACTGCAAGGAGATCCAACCAGTCCATTCTGAAGGAGATCAGCCCTGGGATTTCTTTGGAAGGAATGATGCTAAAGCTGAAACTCCAGTACTTTGGCCACCTCATGCGAAGAGTTGACTCATTGGAAAAGACTCTGATGCTGGGAGGGATTGGGGGCAAGAGGAGAAGGGGACGACAGAAGATGAGATGGCTGGATGGCATCACTGATTTGTTGGACATGAGTCTGAGTGAACTCCAGGAGTTGGTGATGGACAGCGAGGCCTGGCCTGGCGTGCTGCAATTCATGGGGTCGCAAAGAGTCGGACATGACTGAGCGACTGATCTGATCTGATCTGATCCAAGGCACCAAATCTATTTGCCTATTTTTTCATCTATTAAGAAAATACATTAAAAAAAATCTGTTAAAAAAGGAATGTGGGCTGAAATGATTATCTTAAGAGAGGAAAAGAAGTTGCACCAAAAAAAAAAAAAAAAAAATGACAAGTATGTAGAGAAAGGGGTAGGGACAGTTCCACCTTCTTTCCTTTGGGGACATTAAGGCATTCACTAATGATCTGAAGATATACTTGAATGTTCCAGGCCTTTTTTTATCAACGGTGGAACTACTGCCATTTGTGATTCACAATATCATAATTACAGCTGCATGTTATGTTTTTACAGTGAACATGAAGTGGAAAGTCTTATTTATTATGGCTTTAAAAAGATGAATATTAAATGAGATGTAAAGTCACAAATTTCCGCAGCTATTCGAATATTAGTTCATTAAAATTAATAAGATAATGAAACCATTTTAATGTTTCTAGACTTATAATTTGCTACTAAAACTTGCAAACAACTTAACAGATGTAAACCTCAAATCTTTACCTTCACTAGTATCAGGCTTGTGCTATATTAACATATTTAAAACAGAAACTTCATAACTATGCAGACAATGAAGTATCTTTTATTAGCAAAGTTCTATCCTGTATATACGCATTTTAACTTTTTTAGAAAGTTGAGAAATTTTAGGTACTACGCATTGGTGAACAGTTCTATTACTTTGGTAATACAGTAGAGGCTCTAGTGTCTTCCACTGTCACTTAAAATACATGTTCTACTGCATTTCTGATGGGCTGAAATACTATGTTGATGTAAAGCAAGATTATATAAAAATTATATATTTTGTAGTAAATTTGAAAATATAACCTATCTTGGAAACAGTTTCTAACCTGTTAATTTTACCTTCATTACTATATTTAAATATCCTTTCTCCTAAAATATTAAAGCAAGAAAAATAATAATATATGGCATAGGAACTGCTCTTTCAGTTGTTACTTCTTCTGGTCTGAGAAAATGAAAGGCTATTAGGATAGTTTCTAAAAATATTCCAAGAAAATAATTGTCTTTCTAGAAACATTCAGTCACTCTGAAATATGTATTATGCTTTCAGTTTATTTAACTCTACATTGCTTATGTGGTATTTCCTAAGATTTCACACAGAACAAAAAAGAATAAGGTCATGAGTTTATTTTCAACAGAGCCTGTACAAACAACTAGTGGCCAAGTATAAGGCTTCCCAGTTGATTTGAAAACATGACTTCCTGGCAGATGGGTGCTGATTCCTCAGGAATAGTGGCAGAGCTTTGAAAAGATAAAATGAATCTGAATTAATCGTGCCTTTAATCTCAAAGGGAAAATAACCTCTCAAGCAGATAAAGTGCTTTTTTCTTAAATTGAGTTGTCATTAAATTAATGGAGTCTGACTTTTCTGAAAAATATTTCCTATCAGGTTGATCTTCAAAATATTTAACAGCTAGTAACATAGTATTCCTACATACATGAATCAAAAATTAGAAAATATATTCCTTTTCATTCACTTAAGTGACTATAAATATAAAATTGATAATCAGTTCAGTTCAGTTGCTCAGTCATGTCCGACTCTTTGTGACCCCATGAATCACAGCATGCCAGGCCTCCCTGTCCATCACCAACTCCCAGAGTTCACTCAGACTCATGTCCATCGAGTCAGTGATGCCATCCAGCCATCTCATCCTCTGACGTCCCCTTCTCCTCCTGCCCCAATCCCTCCCAGCATCAGAGTCTTTTCCAATGAGTCAACTCTTCGCATGAGTTGGCCAAAGTACTGGAGTTTCAGCTTTAGCATCATTCCTTCCAAAGAAATCCCGGGGCTGATCTCCTTCAGAATGGACTGGTTGGATCTCCTTGCAGTCCAAGGGACTCTCAGGAGTCTTCTCCAACACCACAGTTCAAAAGCATCAATTCTTTGGCGCTCAGCCTTCTTCACAGTCCACTTTCACCTCCATACATAAGCTGATGTAATTCATAGCATAAAAAATTAACCAAATCATTCCAATAATTTCTGTTTGTAGACTTAGTGTTAAAAATAATTTTTTGTTTGATATAGATATGGCTACTTAAATGATGCACTTTCTGAGCTACACACATCAACATTTTAGGAATCAGTAAACTAAAATGGTCTGGAATGGGTGAATTTAATTCAGACCATTATATCTACTACTGTGGGCAAGGTTCCCTTCAAAGAAATGGAGTAGCCCTCATAGTCAACAAAAGAATACAAAATGTAGTACTTGGATGCAATCTCAAAAACAACAGAATGATCTCTGTTCGTTTCCAAGGCAAACCATTCAATATCACAGTAATCCAAGTCTATGCCCCAACCAGTAATTCTGAAGAAGCTGAATGGTTTTATGAAGACCTACAAGACCTTCTAGAACTAACACCCCAAAAAGATGTCCTTTTCATCATAGGGGACTGGAATGGAAAAGTAGGAAGTCAAGAGATACCTGGAGTAACAGGCAAATTTGGCCTTGGAATACAAAATGAAGCAGGGCAAAGGCTAACAGGGTTTTGCCAGAGGACACACTGGTCATAGCAAACAACCTCTTCCAGCAACACAAGAGAAGACTCTACACATGGACATCACCAGATGGTCAATACCGAAATCAGATTGATTATATTGTTTGCAGCCAAAGATGGAGAAGTTCTATACAGTCAGCAAAAACAAGACTGGGAGCTGACTGTGGCTCAGATCATGAAGTACTTATTGCCAAAGGACAAATTATTGCCAAATTCAGACTTAAATTGAAGAAAGTAGGGAAAATCACTAGACCATTCAGATGTGACCTAAATCAAATCCCTTATGATTACACAGTGGAAGTGACAAATAGATTCAAGGGATTAGATGTGATAGAGTGCCTGAAGAAATATGGATGGAGGTTCATGACATTATATAGGAGACAGTGATCAAGACCACCCCCAAGAAAAAGAAATGCAAAAAGGCAAAACAGTTGTCTGAGGAGGCTTACAAATAGCTGAGTAAAGAAGAGAAGTTAAAGACAAAGGAGAAAAGGAAAGATATAATGATCTGAATGTAGATTTCCAAAGAATAGCAAGGAGAGAGAAGAAACCCTTCCACAGTGATCAGGTCAAAGAAATAGAGGAAAACAATAGAATGGGAAAGACTAGAGATCTCTGCAAGAAAATTAGATACCAAGGAAACATTTCATACAAAGATGAGCTCAATAAAGGACAGAAATGGTATGGACCTAACAGAAGCAGAAGATATTAAGAAGAGGTGGCAAGAATACACAGAAGAACTGTACAAAAAAGATCTTCACGACCCAGATAATCACGATGGTGTGATCACTCACCTAGAGCCAGACATCCTGGAATGTGATGTCAAGTGGGCCTTAGGAAGCATCACTATCAACAAAACTAGTGGAGGTAATGGAATTCCAGTTGAACTATTTCAAATTCTAAAAGTTGATGCTGTGAAAGTGGTGCACTCAGTATGCCAGCAAATTTGGAAAACTCAGCAGTGGCCACAGGACTGGAAAAGGTCAGTTTTCATTCCAATTTGAAAGAAGGACAATGCCAAAGAATGTTCAAACCATCGCACAATTGCACTCATCTCACATGCTAGCAAAGTAATGCTCAAATTTCTCCAAGCCAGGCTTCAGCAGTACATGAACCATGAACTTGCAGATGTTCAAGCTGGATTTAGAAAAGCCAGAGGAACCAGAGATCAAATTGCCAACATCCATTGGCTCACGGAAAAAGCAAAAGAATTCCAGAAAAACATCTATTTCTGCTTTATTGACTATTCCAAAGCCTTTGACTGTGTGGATCACAATATACTGTGGAAAATTCTTAAAGAGATGGGAATACCAGACCACCTGACCTGCCTCCTGAGAAATCTGTATGCAAGTCAGGAAGCAACAGTTAGAACCAGACGTGGAACAATGGACTGGTACCAAATTGGGAAAGGAGTACATCAAGACTGTATAGTGTCACCCTGCTTATTTAACTTGTATGCAGTGTACATCATGAGAAATGCTAGGCTGGATGAAGTACAAGCTGGAATCAAGTTTGCTGAGAGAAATATCAATAACCTAAGATACGCAGATGATACCACCCTAGGGCAGAAAGTGAAGAAGAACTAAAGAGCCTCTTGATGAAATTGAAATAGGAGAGTGGAAAAGCTGACTTAAAACTCAACATTCAAAATACAAAGATCACGGCATCTGGTCCCATCACTTCATGGCAAATAGAGGAAAAACAATGGAAACAATGACAGACTTTATTTTCTTGGGCTCAAAAATCACAGCAGATGGTGACTGTAGCCATGAAATTAAAAGACGCTTGCTCTTTAGGAGAAAACCTATGACCAACCTAGACAGCATATTAAAAAACAGAGACATTACTTAGCCAACAAAGGTCCATCTAGTCAAAGCTATGGTTTTTCCAGTAGTCATGTATGCATGTGAGTGTTGGACTGTAAAGAAAGCTGAGCACTGATGCTTTTGAACTGTGGTGTTGGAGAAGACTCTTGAGAGTCCCTTGGACTGCAAGGAGATCCAACCAGTCAATCCTAAGGAAATAAATCCTTAATATTCATTGGAAGGACTGATACTGAAGCTCCAATACTTTGGCCACCTGATGCCAAGAACTGACTCACTAGAAAAGACCCTGGTGCTGGGAAAGATTGAAGGCTGGGAGAAAAGGTGACAACAGAGGTCAAGATGGTTGGATGGCATCACCAACTCGATGAACATGAGTTTGAGCAAGCTCAGGGAGTTGATGATGGACAGGGAAGCCTGGCGTGCTGCAGTCCATGGGGCTGCAAAGAGTTGGACACGACTGAGCGACTGAACTTAACTGAGTGTGATCTGACAAAGTAGATGTATCTGATAACAAGTTTTAGTTTTGAGTTTAACTACCCCTGAGTTATTTTCTGAATTTCTTATTTAGTTTCAAATAAGAGACCCCTACTGTGTTTCTTAAAAGGATTCCTGTTGTTTTTTTGGTCAGGACAGTTCTTCATTGTATGAGACTTACCCAACATTGTTGAACAATTGAGCACACCAGACCACAAGTAGACCCTCCTTTTATTGTAATTAGCAGTATTCCCCCATATATTTGCAAATATGTCCCAACATCAACCCCATGGAGGTTACACACAGATTCAAACACTAATAAAAGTTGCCCATTCTTTTTTTCTTTTGGCTTTTTTGGCAGTTTCAATGATGCCACCCCCAAAAAATTAATTTTAAAATGTACAGTGTGATAATTTGATACATGTATGCACTGTGAAAGATTCCCTCCACAGCTAGTCGGTTAACAGAACTGCCATCTCACATGGCTTTTTTTTTTTTTTAAGTTTGTTTTTATTTTCGGTGTGTGTTTTTGGTGAGAATATTTAAGTTCTACTTTCTTAACAGATTTCACTTATATAGTACAGTGTTATCAATTATAATCACATTAGTTCCTCAGACTTTATTCATCTTATAACTGAAAGACTGTACCCTTTTACCAGCCTCTCCCTATTTCCCCCACTCCTCAGCTCCAAGCAACCATTTATTTACTCTGTTTTCATAAGGTTTTTCTGGTTTGGCTTTTTAGGTGTTTTGTTTTGTTTTGTTTTTTTCTGTTTTTAGATTCCATAGATAACTTATAACATGCAGTATTTCTTTCTTTGTCTTGCTTATTTCACATAAGACAATGCTCTCCATATTTATCTATGTCAAAATCACAGATTAGGATTTCCTTCTTTTATAAAGCTAAATATTACTCCAGAGGGCTTCCCTGGTGGCTCAGAGCATAATGAATCCACCTGCAATGCAGGAGACCCAGATTTGATCCCTGGGTCAGGAAGATCCCCAGAGAATGGAATGGCTACCCACTCCAATATTCTTGCCTGAACAATTCCATGGACAGAGGAGCATGACAGGCTACAGTCCATGGGTCACAAAGAGTCAGACACAACTGAGTGACTGACACTTTGACTTTCATTCAGTTCAGTTCAGTTCAGTCGCTCAGTCATGTCCGACTCTTTGCAACCCCATGAATTGCAGCACACCAGGCCTCCCTGTCCATCACCAACTCCCGGAGTTCACCCAGACTCACGTCCATCGAGTCAGTGATGCCATCCAGCCATCTCATCCTCTGTCGTCCCCTTCTCCTCCTGCCCCCAATCCCTCCCAGCATCAGTCT
>NW_011494790.1:3266670-3267739 GCF_000754665.1 Bison bison bison
CAGTCCAACTCTCACATCCATACATGACCACTGGAAAAACGATAGCCTTGACTAGACAGACCTTTGTTGTTTCATGCAAAGATGGGCTCGATAAAGGACAGAAATGGTATGGACCTAAAGAAGCAGAAGATATTAAGAAGTGGTGGCAGGAATACACAGAAGAACTGTACAAAAAAGATCTTCACGACCAAGTGGAGGTGATGGAATTCCAGTTGAGCTCTTTCAAATCCTGAAAGATGATACTGTGAAAGTACTGCACTCAATATGCCAGCAAATTTGGAAAACTCAGCAGTGGCCACAGGACTGGAAAAGGTCAGTTTTCATTCCAATCCCAAAGAAAGGCAATGCCAAAGAATGCTCAAACTACCGTACAATTGCACTCATCTCACATGCTATTCCAATCCCAAAGAAAGGCAATGCCAAAGAATGCTCAAACTACCGTACAATTGCACTCATCTCACATGCTAGCAAAGTAATGCTCAAAATTCTTCAAGCCAGGCTGCAGCAATACGTGAACGTGAACTTCCAGATGTTCAAGCTGGTTTTAGAAAAGACAGAGGAACCAGAGATCAAATTGCCAACATCCGCTGGATCATGGAAAAAGCAAGAGAGTTCCAGAAAAACATCTATTTCTGCTTTATTGACTATGCCAAAGCCTTTGACTTTGTGGATCACAGGAAACTGTGGAAAATTCTAAAAGAGATGGGAATACCAGACCACCTGACCTCCCTCTTGAGAAACCTATATGCAGGTCAGGAAACAGTTAGAACTGGACATGGAACAACAGACTGGTTCTAAATAGGAAAAGGAGTACATCAAGGCTGTATATTGTCATCCTGCCTATTTAACTTATATGCAGAGTACATCATGAGAAATGTGGGCTAGAAGAAGCACAAGCTGAAATCAAGATTGCCAGGAGTAATATCAATAACCTCAGATATGCAGACGACACCACCCTTATGGCAGAAAGTGAAGAGGAACTCAAAAGTCTCTTGATGAAAGTGAAAGTAGAGAGTGAAAAAGTTGGCTTAAAGCTGAACATTCAGAAAATGAAGATCATGGCATCTGG
>NW_011494790.1:3267839-3272942 GCF_000754665.1 Bison bison bison
CTACCACACAATTGCACTCATGTCACATGCTAGTAAAGTAATGCTCAAAATTCTCCAAGCCAGGCTTCAACAATACATGAACCGTGAACTTCCGGCTGGTTTTAGAAAAGGCAGAGGAATCAGAGATCAAATTGCCAACCTCTACTGGATCATCTAAAAAGTAAGAGAGTTCCAGAAAAACACCTACTTCTGTTTTATTGACTATGCCAACGCCTTTGACTGTGTGGATCACAATAAACTGTGAAAAATTCTGAAAGAGATGGGAATACCAGAACACCTGACCTGCCTCTTGAGAAATCTGTATGCAGGTCACGAAGCAACAGTTAGAACTGGACGTGGAACAACAGACTGGTTCCAAGCAGGAAAAGGAGTATGTCAGGCTGTATATTGTCACTGTGCTGATTTAACTTCTATGCAGAGTACATCATGAGAAACGCTGGGCTGGAAGAAGCACAAGCTGCAATCAAGATTTCTAGGAGAAATATCAATAACCTCAGATATGCAGAAGACAGCACCCTTATGGCAGAAAGTGAAGAAGAACTAAAGAGCCTCTTGATGAAAGTGAAAGAGGAGAGTGAAAAAGTTGGCTTAAAGCTCAACATTCAGAAAACGAAGATCATGGCATCCGGTCCCATCACTTCATGGCAAATAGATGGGGAAACAGTGGCTGATTTATTTTTGGGGGTTCCAGAATCACTGCAGATGGTGACTGCAGCCATGATATTAAAAGATGCTTGCTCCTTGGAAGAAAAGCTATGACCAACCTAGGTAGTATATTCAAAAGCAGAGACATTACTTTGCCAACAAAGGTCCATCTAGTCAAGGCTATGACTTTCATTACTCCATTATATATAACACCTTGTCTTTATCCATTTAGCCATCAATGGACATTTAGGTAGTTTACATACCTTGGTGTATATCTCTTCCAGATAGTGATTTTGTTTACTTTATATATGTACCCAGAATTAGGATTACTGAATCTCTGGTAGTTCTATTGTTATATCTTTGAGGAACCTCCATATTGTTTTCCATAGGGCTATAATAGTTTTTTCCTCACATCTTATCCAGTTACCCCTTGCATTTTCAATAATAATCATGCTGACAGGTGTCAGTTAATATCTCGTTGTGGTTTTGTTTTGCATCTCCCTGATAATTAGTGAAGTGGCTCAATGGTAATGAAATGGTATTACCATCAGTGGTAATGCCTACTCCAGTATTCTTGCCTGGAAAATCCCATGGACAGAGGAGCCTGGTTGGCTACAGTCCATGGGGTCACAGAGTCAGACATGACTGAGCAACTGAGTATGATAATTAGTGAGTGATGTTAAAAGCACCTTTTTATGTACCTGTTGTCCATTGGAATGTCATAAAGTTATCGTAAATTTTGTCAGATGATTTTTCTGCATCTATCAAGGTGATTATCTGATTCTTATCTTTCATTTTGTTAATGTGGTATATCATATTGGTTCACAAATGTTGCACTGTTCTTTCATCCCTGGAATAAATCTTATTTGATCATGTTACCTGATCTTTTTAACATTCTGTTGCATTTATTTTGTTTACATTTTGTTGAGGATTTTTGCATCTATGTGTATCAGGAATATTGAACTATAATTTTCTTTTCTTGTAGTATCCTTGTCTAGCTCTCATATCAGAGTAAAGCTGGACTAGTAAAATGAATTTGGGAGTGTTCCCTCTTCTTCAGTTTTTTGAAGGAGCTTATAAAGGATTAGTTTTTCCTTAGGGTTTTGGTAGAACTCATCAGTGAAGCCATCTGGTCATGGATTTTTATTTGAATTGAAGTTTTTGATTACTGATTCAGTCATCTTACTAGTATTTGAGCTATTCATATTTTCTGCTTCTTCATGAATCAGTCTTGGTAGGCTGTATGTTTCTACAAATCTAAATTTTATCTAGGTTGTCTAATTTGGGGGCATATAATTATTCAGTCTCTTTACTCCTTGTATTTGCATATTATCAGTTGTAAGGTCTTTTTCACTTATGATTTTATTTTTTGTCTTTTTTTTGGTAACCCAATCTAAGGGTTTATATCTACTTTATCTTTTAAAAAACAACTTTTAGGTTCAGTGATCTTTTCTATTGTCTTTTTAGTTTATATTTCCTTTAATTTATATTTCAGTTTTACTTCATTTAATTCTGCTCAGATCTTTTTTATTTCCTTCCTTCTACTCACTTTGGGTATAGTTTCTTTCTCTAGTCCTAAAAATGTAAAATTAGATTGTTTATTTGAGACCTTTTATCTTAATGTAGACATTTATTACTATAAACTCCCCTCTTAGCCCTGCTTTTCCCATGTCCCATAAGTTTTTATATGTTGTGATTTTATTTTCATGCATCTCAAGGCAATTTCTGATTTCTCATTTTGCCACTAGCTGACATCCCCTAACAAAATGACATAATTCAATGAAAGCAGTCAGCACTCCATGTCTGTAGATGTGAAACCTGTAGATACAGAGGGCCAAAGGCATCCTCTTGTTGAACTGGCCCCTTTATTATAATGACCTTCTTTGTCTCTTGTTATAGTCTTTGACTTAGCTTATTTTGTCCAATCAAAGTATGACTACCCCTGCTTTTTAAAAGTTTGCATGAAGCATCTTTTTCCATCCCTTTAAGACTTTGTGTGTCTTTAAAGCTAAAGTCTTTGTAGGCAACATATATACACTATGTTTTTGAAGAATTTAATCCATTCACATTTAAAGTGTTGATAGGTATTGACTTATTATTGCCATTTTGTTATTATTTTCTGTTTGTTTCATTTTTCTGTTGTTCCTTTATTTCTGTCTTATTCTCTTCCCTTGTAATTTGAGGGATTACCATTTTCCTTCGTAATGATTTTCTGTAATGGTATGTTTTGCTTGCTTTGTCTTTATTTTTTGTATATCTACCAGAGATTGTGTGTGTGTGCTTGATCTTACAGCATAATCATATATTTTATTATCTTAAAAATATTTTATGTTTATTAATTTCTTTCCTTAGAGTATTATTGTGATATAATGGACATGAAGCACTATATGAAGTTCAAGGCATGCAGCATAATGATTTGACTTACATACCTTATGAAATGATTACCACAGTAAGTTTAGTGAACCTCTATCATAAAATAGAAAATAAAAGAAAATTTTTTTTCTTTTTGGTAAAGCTCTTGGGATTGACTCTAACAACTTCCATATATAACATAGAGCATTGATTATATAAATCATGTTATATATTACATCTCTAGTACTTACTTATCTCAAAAGGATGTTTGTACCTTTTGATGACCTTCATCCAATTCCCCCTCCCCTCACCCACTACTCCTCCACAGCTCTGCTCTCTTTTTTCCTTTGAGTGAGTTTGTTTGGTCTCTTTTGAAGTATGATGGACCTGCAACATTATTTTAGTGACTGGTGCACAACATGTTGATTAGATATTTCTATACACTACAAAATAATCACAGTATAAGTCTAGTAACTGTCCATCACCATACAAAGATATGACATTTTTATTGACTCTTTCCCCCATGATATAATTTCTTCTTCATGACTCATTTATTTTGTAACCGGAAGTTTGTAACTCTTCACTTTCCCTCAATTTATTTCTCTCTTCCTCCATCCCCTCCCCATCTGGCAATAATTTGTTTGTTCTCAGTATCAATGACTCTGTTTCTGTTTTGTTTTGTTCACTGGTTGTTTTTCTCTTTTTTACATTCCACCAAGGAAGTCCAAAAATAATTTTTCTGTCCTTGTGTATGCTAAGTCACTTCAGTCATGTCCAACTCTTTGTGACACCAGGCTCCTCTGTCCATGGGATTCTCCAGGCAAGAATACTGGAGTGCGCTCTCATGAGCTTCTCCAGGGGATTTTCCCAACCCAGGGATCGAACCTGTGTCTTAGGTCTCTTGCATTGACAGGCAGATTCTTTGCCACTAGCACCACATATAAGTAAAATCATATGGTATTTTACTTTCTCCATCTGACTTACTCCACTTAGCAAAATACCCTCCAGGTTCATCCATGTTATTACAAATGGTGAGATTACATTTTATATGGATAAGTAATAGCCATTATATATATATATACATATTTATATATATATATATGTATATGTATGTCTGCATCTTTTTTATCTGTCTGTCTGCTGATGGGCATGTAGGTTGCTTGAATATATTGGCTATTGTGATTATGTTACAAATAATATAGGGATGCATCAGTTCAGTTCAGTTGCTAGTCGTGTCCGACTCTTTGCAACCTCATGGACTGCACCACACCAGGCCTCCCTGTCCATCACCAACTCCTGGAGTTTACCGAAGCTCATCTCCATTGAGTCGCTGATACCATCCAACCATCTCATCCTCTGTCGTCCCTTCTCCTCCCGCCTTCAATCTTCCCCAGCATCAGGGTCTTTTCAGATGAGTCAGTTCTTTGCATCAGGTGGCCAAAGTCTTGGAGTTTCAGCTTCAGCATCAGTCTTTCCAATGAATACCCAGGACTGATCTCCTTTAGGATGGACTGGTTGGATCTCCTTGCAGTCCAAGGGACTCTCAAGAGTCTTCTCCAACACCACAATTCAAAAGCATCAGTTCTTCAGCACTCAGCTTTCTTTATAGTCCAACTTTCACATCCATACATAACTACTGGAAAAGCCATAGCTTTGACTAGATGGACCTTTCTTGGCAAAGTAATGTCTCTGCTTTGTAATACGCTGTCTAGTTTTGACATAACTTTTCCTCCAAGGAGCAAGCATCATCTAATTTCACGGTTAGATGAAATGGTCCATCTGCAGTGATTTTCGAGCCCCTCAAAATAAAGTCTGTCACTGTTTCCAATGTTTACCCATCTATTTGCCATGAAGTGATAGGACCAGATGCCATGCTCTTAGTTTTCTTAATGTTGAGCTTTACGCCAACTTTTTCACTCTCCTCTTTCACTTACATCAAGAGGCTCTTTAGTTCTTCTTCACTTTCTGCCACAAGGGTGCTGTCATCTTCATATCTGAGGTTATTGATATTTCTCCCGGCAATCTTGATTCCAGCTTGTGCTTCCTCCAGCCCAGCGTACTCTGAATAGAAGTTAAATAAGTAGGGAGACAATATACAGCCTTGAC
>NW_011494790.1:3273609-3274158 GCF_000754665.1 Bison bison bison
CTCTAGGTGAGTGATCACACCATCATGATTATCTGGGTCATGAAGATCTTTTTTGTATAATTCTGTGTATTCTTGCCTCCTCTTCTTAATATCTTCTGCTTCTGTTAGATCCATACCATTTCTGTCCTTTATCAAGCCCATCTTTGCATGAAATGTTCCCTTGGTATCTCTAATTTTCTTGAAGAGATCTCTAGTCTTTCCCATTCTATTGTTTTCATCTATTTGTTTACACTGATCACTGAAGAAGGCTTTCTTAATCTCTCCTTGCTTCTTTGGAACTCTATATTTAAATGGATATATCTTTCCTTTTCTCCTTTGCCTTTAGCTTCTCTTCTTTTCTCAGCTATTTGTAAGGCCTCCTCACACAGCCATTTTGCCTTTTTGCATTTCTTTTTCTTGGGGATGGTCTTGATTACTGCCTCCCGTACAATGGCACAGACATCCATCCATAGTTCTTCAGGCACTGTCTCTCAGATCTAATCCCTTGAATCTGTTTGTCACTTCCACTGTATAATCAGAAGGGATTTGATTTAGGTCATACATGCTCTA
>NW_011494790.1:3274258-3274858 GCF_000754665.1 Bison bison bison
CGTTTGATATAATTCACTTATGAAGCCTTCTAATTCTGGACTTTTGTTTGCTGGAGTTTTTAAATTACTGATTCAGTTTCACGACTGAGTTTGGTGAGTTCATATTTTGTGTTTCATTCTGATTTGGTCTTGGAAGACTAAGTTTCTAGGAATTCATCCATTTCTTCTAGGTTTTTCATTTTATTGGCATATAATTGTCAAATTAATCCCTTTTGATGCTTTGTATTTCTGTGGTGCTGGTTTTAACTTCCCTCTCATTTTTTTTTATTTTATTGGGTTGGCCAAAAAGTTCTTTTGGATTTTTTGATAAACCCCTTTCAGAGAAAGACAGGCTATTTTGTCTGCTTCATCTGCAACTGAGCCCTGGTGGGATAGCCAGTTAAGAATTGCTACTTTGTTTGCTGTCGTCCTGTAGGACTTGTGAATGGAAGCCCTTTAAATATTTATCAGGTTCAGTTGATCAGATCAGATCAGTTCAGTTCAGTCACTCAGTGTGTCCAACTCTTTGAGACCCCATGAATCGCAGCACCCCAGGCCTCCCTGTCCATCACCAACTCCCAGAGTTCACTCAGACTCACATCCATCGAGTCAGTGATGCCA
>NW_011494790.1:3274958-3295841 GCF_000754665.1 Bison bison bison
CCTGTTACTCCAGGTGTTCCTTGACTTCCTACTTTCTCATTCCAGTCCCCTATAATGAAAAGGGCATCTTTTTTGGATGTAAATTCTAGGTCTTGTAGTTCTTCATAGAACCATTCAACTTCAGCTTCTTCAGCGTTACGGGTCAGGCCATAGACTTGGATTACTGTATATTGAATGGTTTGCCTTAATGAACAGAGATCATTCTGTCATTTTTGAGACTGCATCCAAATACTGCATTTCAGACTCTTTTTTTGACTATGAGGGCTAATCCATTACTTCTAAGGGATCCTTGTCCACAGTAGTAGATGTAATGGTCATCTGAATTAAATTCACCCATTCTAATCCATTTTAGTTCACTGATTTCTAAAATGTTAATGTTCACTCTGGCCATCTCCTGTTTGACCATTTCCACTTTGCCTTGATTCATGGACCTAACATTCCAGGTTCCTATGCAATATGGCTCTTTAAAGTATTGGACTTTACTTCCATCACCCGTCACATCCACAAGTGGGTTTGGTTTTGCTTTGGCTCTGTCTCTTCATTCTTTGTGGAATTATTTCTCCACTGTTCTCCAGTAGCATATTGGGCACCTACTGACCTGGGCAGTTCATCTTTCAATGTCCTATCTTTTTGCCTTTTCATTCATACTGTTCATGGGGTTCTCAAGGCAATAATACTGAAGTGGTTTGCCATTCCCTTCTCCATGTCTGTAGGGATGCATACATCTTTTCAAATTGTGTTTTCATTTCTTTGGAAAAATACTCAGAACTGGAATTGCTGGACCATATGACAAGTTCTATTTTTAATTTTTGAGGAAACTCCATACTGTTTTCCATAGTGGTCACACCAATTTACATTTGTACCAACAGTGTATGAGGGTTTCCATCATTCTAATCCTTGCCAACACTTGTTGATATCTTTTTAGTAATAGCTATTCTGATGGGGATAATGTGACAATGTAATGTTGAAGTATGTTTCCTATATACTTACTTTGGGAGTTTTTTCAATAAATGGATATTAAAATTTTTTGGATGTTTATCAGAAGCTTTTCAACATCTATTAAAATGATCATGTGGTATATCACAACAACTAATTTGAGGATACTGAGCCATTCTTATATTGCTGAGGTAAATCGTAAATGATCGTGTTCTCTGATCCTCTTAATGTTTTACTGGATTTGATTTCCCAACGTTTTGTTGAGGTTTTTTTTCATCTGTATTCATCAGGGATATTGACCCATAATTTTCCTTTCTTGCAGTGTCTTTGTCTGGCTTTTGAATCAGGGAAATTCTGGCCTAGAAAAATGAGTTTGGAAGAGTTTGAAAAAGATAGGCTTAATTCCTTTTTAACGTTTGATATAATTCACTTATGAAGCCTTCTAATTCTGGACTTTTGTTTGCTGGAGTTTTTAAATTACTGATTCAGTTTCATGACTGAGTTTGGTGAGTTCATATTTTGTGTTTCATTCTGATTTGGTCTTGGAAGACTAAGTTTCTAGGAATTCATCCATTTCTTTTAGGTTTTTCATTTTATTGGCATATAATTGTCAATTAATCCCTTTGATCCTTTGTATTTCTGTGGTGCTGGTTTTAACTTCCCTCTCATTTTTTTTTTATTTTATTGGGTTGGCCAAAAAGTTCTTTTGGATTTTTTGATAAACCCCTTTCAGAGAAAGACAGGCTATTTTGTCTGCTTCATCTGCAACTGAGCCCTGGTGGGACAGCCAGTTAAGAATTGCTACTTTGTTTGCTGTCATCCTGTAGGACTTGTGAATGGAAGCCCTTTAAATATCTATCAGGTTCAGTTGATCAGATCAGATCAGTCACTCAGTCGTGTCCAAAACTTTGTGACCCCATGAATCGCAGCACGTCAGGCCTCCCTGTCCATCACCAACTCCCGGAGTTCACTGAGACTCAACATCCATCGAGTCAGTGATGCCATCCAGCCATCTCATCCTCTGTCATCCCCTTCTCCTCCTGCCCCCAATCCCTCCCAGCATCAGAGTCTTTTCTAATGAGTCAACTCTTGGCATGAGGTGGCCAAAGTACTGGAGTTTCAGTTTTAGCATCATTCCTTCCAAAGAAATCCCAGGGCTGATCTCCTTCAGAATGGTATGGGGACCCATACCTTGTTTGGCAGACATAAAATCTGGTGTGCAGATGTGTGTACCTGCTCAGGTCAGTACTAGTGACTTGAATCAGGCTGGACAGAGAAGGCAGGAGAGGTGTATCCGCTGATGCTGTCTAATTAGAAGCCTGGCTCTAGGCAGCAACGTGTAAAGTATGCAGATAAAGTTCTATTCAGGGAAAGACTGGCATATGAATGATCCTGCCTAATCCTTCTGCACTGAGCCCTTGGGAGATAGCCATGGCAATGCTAGTATGCCTATTAAGAATTGCTTCTTTGTTATTATACCCTGGATCTCATGTACATAAGCCCAGTTAGATTTCTGAGGTGGGTGTTTTGAAACTCCCTTTTATTGAAAGTCTCAAATATATTGGAGTACTAGATGTAGAGTCCAAACCCTTTGTTCCTCAGGGATGAGCTTGGGGGTCATTCCCAATTATACAGTACTGTGTGAGGAAGGGGTTTATGGCAAGAGTGTGCCTTGGCCTTTCAAACCCACTTCAGTGTGGCTATTTTTTCATTCATCTGATGTGTAGCATCAGAGGGAATTTCTCCATGTGTGTATCTACATTCATTTTGGGAGTAGGAGAGCTCAGGAAACTCCTGCATTGCCCTTTTGGTTAACTCCTACCTCAGTGTCTTCTAACTAATCAGGTTACTCAGTATTTTAGTGTCAGAGAAAAGATTTTTAAAATAAGGTAGGATATATCTAAATATGCAGCAAAATGGATTACTTAAAATAATTATTTTCCCAAAAGGCAGTTTCAAATAGTTTCAACATAAAATGTCAAGCTAATGAGAGAATTTTGCACTATCTTACATTTTGAAATATCTGGAATTTAATGTAGTATCATAGATATAGTAACAAAAACTAGCTTTATGATCCAGCCTCATCACTTCCAGTATGATCCATGGCAAACCAATAAACTGTCAAAGCCTCAAGCTCTTTTTGTATTTTTAAGAACATATCTATTTTAAAGGACTTACTGACAATTATCATGATTCAATACACTGTTTCACAACCTAAATGATTTTCTTTGTAATATTTCCTGGCAAGAGACAACTTTTGTAATATGTTGGATATTAGGTTAAGATCTCCAGACTAAATTTACTGTAAAAATTTACCACTCAACCTCAATTTTTAGCATTACAGATGTGTAACTAGACTCACTGATAAAATCTAGTTATTCTGAATTCCATGTTATTATAAATCAAGGAAAATAAGATTTTATTTTAAATAAGAAAACCATTAAATCTTGTTACATGGAAAATATTCTCAATTTTTAGCATAAGTCATTACATTATATCTAATTGAACATACATTTTATATAATACTTTTTGTTTAAAATAGACAAAAATTAGGGATTGTCTAAATTTTAGACAACCACTCACTCAAAACTAATACCACTAAATGATTTTGTAGTGGTTATTCACTTTTTAATAGGTGGTTTTCTGGTGTTTATTATATATTTATCCTGGAATCATAAATAAAATATATCACATCTAGCTCAATTGTGGCCGGTTAGAAATAGAATAATATAAACCCATGGTGGTGGTGGTTTAGTCATGTCCGACTCTTGCGACCCCATGGATTGCAGCCTGCCAGGCTCCTCCGTCCATGGGATTTTCCAGGCAAGAGTACTGGAGTGGGGTGCCATTGCCTTCTCCGTTTAAAAGGGCAGAACTAAACATTTTTCCAGAGAGGACATAAGAATAGCCAACAGGCATATGAAAAGATGCTTAACATCACTAATCATCATGGAAATGCAAATCAAAAACATGATATCACTTCACACCTGTTGCTGCTGCTGCTAAGTCGCATCAGTCGTGTCCGACTCTGTGCAACCTCATAGACGGCAGCCCACCAGGCTCCTCCATCCCTGGGATTCTCCAGGCAAGAACACTGGAGTGGGTTGCCATTTCCTTCTCCAATGCATGAAAGTGAAAAGTGAAAGTGAAGTTGCTTAATCGTGTCTGACTCTTCGTGGCCCCATGGACTGCAGCCTACCAGGCTCCTCCGTCCATGGGATTCTCCAGGCAAGAGTCCTGGAATGGGGTGCCATGACACCTGTTAGGATGACTATAATTCAGAAAATAGAGGCAACAGATGCTTGTGAAGACATGATGAAAAGAGAACCTTTATATACTGTTGGTGGGAATTTAAATTGGTCTAACCACTATGGAAAATATCATAGAGGTTTTAAAACATTAAAAATTTATCATCTAGCAATTCCACATCTGGGTATATACCTAAAGGAAATGAAAACAGGATTTTGAAAATATATATGTATACCCATCTTCACTTCAGCATTATTCACAATAGCCAGGATATGGAAACTTAAATGCCCATCAATAGATGAATGGATAAGAAATATATAATGTATATATACAATGGAATTATATTCAGCTATGAGAAAGGAAGACGTCCTGTGATTTGTGACAACATGGACGGACTATTCAACATGGACCTTAAGTAAATTATGCCAACTGAGATAAGTCAGAAAAACAAATACTGTATAAATTGACTTGTGTGGCCTCTAAAAAAGTAAAAATCATAAAAAAAGAGTAAAATGATGGTTAGCAGTGGATAGTGGGAATGTGGAAGAATAAGATAGAAGTTGTTTAAGGGTCCAACCTTGTAACAAGTAATGAATAAGCCAAAGAGATCTAGTGCACAGCCTAATGAATATTGTACTACAGTCGAACTTGTATTGTACTACAATCAAACTAAACATTATCCCTCACACTGAACAAAAGGGATAACTATGCAGTGTGATAGAGGTGCTAAGTATTACTGCAGTGGCAATCATATTACAATGTATAAGTGTATTAAACTGATACCTTAAATTTATAGAGTGTTATATGTCAAATATGAAGTGAAAGAGTTATTGCTCAGTCGTATCCAACTCTTTGCAAGCCCATGGACTGAGCCCACCAGGCTCTTCTGTCCATGGAATTCTCTGGGCAAGAGTACTGGAGTGGGATCTTCCTGACCCAGGGATTGAACCCTGGTCTCCTGCATTGCAGGGGAATTCTTTACTATCTGAGCCACGGAAAGCCCATATGTCAAATATATTCAAAATTTAAAAACTGGAGAAAAAAATATTTCAAGATGAATGAAAATATAAAACATAACAAAACTTATGAGATGCAGCAAAACAGTGCTCAGAGGAAATTGTATAGCTATAAAACACCTACATTAAAAGAGACAAAAATCTCAAATCAATAACATAATTTCATAGCTTGCAGAACTAGTAAAAGAAGAAGAGCAATCCAAACCCAAAACTAGCAGAAGTAAGGAACTAAAAAATATTAGAATGGAGGTAAATGAAATACAGAATAGAAAAACAATGGAGAAAATCAACAAAACCAAAAGTTAGTTCTTTCAAAAGATCAAGAGTTGGCAACCCTTTAGCTAGATTGAAAAGGAAAAAGAAGATGCAAATAACTAGAATCAGAAATAAAGTAGAGGCATCACTACCAACCTTACAGAAAAGAAAAATAGTATAAGAGAATACTATGAGCAGTTATATGACAACAAATTAGATAACCTAGATGAAATGAACAAATTGCTAGAAACACAAAGTAGCTAAACTTCTTAAGACTAGAAAACCTCAACACACTTACAACATGTAAAGAACTTGAGTCAGTAATCAAAAATGCCAGCACCGCCCCCCCACAAAAATCAGGGAACAAGTGACATCACTAATGAATTTTACCAAAATTTAAAGAAGTAACACCATTCTTTCTTAAACTCTTACAAAAAATTGAAGAGAAGAGAATAGTTCCTATCTCATTCTAGGAGATCAGTATTGCCCCAATTTGAAAACTGTATAAAACATCACAAAAAAAGATTACAGACCAATATCCCTTATAAATATAGATGAAAAATCCCCCAAAATTACTAGCGAACTGATTGTACAATATGACTAAATAGTATTTATCCCAGGTATGCCCAGGGTGGTCTAACATAAGAAAACCAATGTAATATACCATAAAATGCATAAGGGCATTTGACAAAATCACTTTTTTTTTTTAACAAAAAATTCAGAATACTAGGAATAAAAAGGAACTTCCTCAACATAACAAAGGGCATTTATTAAAAAAAAAATACAGCTAACATCAAATTCAGTGTGAAAGACTGAAAGCTTTCCTCCTAAGATTCAAAACAAGACAAGGATGCCTGCTTTCACCACTGCTATTCAACACTGTGTTAACAATTCTAGCCATAACAGATAGATAAGAACAAGAATTTAAAGGAATTCAAATTGGAAAGGTAGAAATAAACATATCAAAAAAATCTCAGGGAATCTAAAAGAAAACTACTAGAGCTAGTAAAATATTCAGCAAAGTGTCAAGTTACAGCATCAACACACAGAATTAGTTGTGTTCACCAATAGAGAAAAACCTGAAAAGGATATTAAGAAAGTAGTTTCACTTATACTAGCATCTAAAATAAAAAGGAAAAAATTTAACCAAGGATGTGAAAGACATATAATGAGAAGTATAAAACATAGCTAAAAGAAATTAAAGAAGACCTAAATAAAAGGAAAGATATCCTGTATTCATGGATTAGAAGACTTAATATTGTTAAGATATCAGTACTAGCTATAGCTATCTATAGATTCAGTGCAATGTCTATCAAAATTACAAGACCCCTTTTTGTAGAAATGGAAAACTTGGTCCTTAATATCAAAGGGCCCTGAGTATACAAACAAACAAAAAACCTAGAAAACAAACCACACTGTTGTAGGCTCACATTTTCATTTTCAAAACTTACTATAGGAATCAAAACAGAATGATACTAGCAAAAGAATATGAAATAGAAATGGAATTGTAATTATAGAAATAAGCCTGTATGTCTATGGCCACTTGATTTTTGGAAAGGGTGCTAAGGCCATTCATTGGAGAGAGTCTCTTCAACAAATAATGCTAGGACAAGTGGATTTCCACATGGAAAAGAATAAAATTGGACCATTTAACTTCATATTAAATAAAAACTAACTCAAAATAGATCAGTGGCCTAAATATAAAACATAAAACTCTTAAAAGAAAATATAATGGTAAATATTCATGGCCAGTAGATTCTTAGATATGACACCAAAACATAAGCAAATAAATTGAACTTCATCAAAGTTAAAATTTTGTGCATCAGAAGGACATTTTCAAAAAGGTGAAAAGATAGCCCATACAATAGGAGAAAATGTTTGCAAATCATATCTGATAATGGTTTAATACCTGCAATATATAAAGAACTCAAGAAGACAAATAACTCAATTAAAAAATGGGCAATGGACTTCAATAGACATCCTTCTAAAGAATATACACAAATAGCCAATAAGCACATGAAAGATTATATAACATCATTAGTCACTAGGGGGATTAATGTAAATCAAAATGACAGTGAGAATCATACCTATTACTATGATTATAATTTTTTAGAAAAAGAAAATAACAAGTGTTGGCAAGGATGTGCAGAAATTGGAACCCTTGGGTATTGCTAACAGGGATGCAAAATGATATATTTTGCTGAAAAAAAAGTTTGGAGTTTCCTCAAAACGCTAAACATAGAATTACCATGTGACATAGCAGTTCTACTCTTGGGTATATAACCATAGGAATTAAAAAGAGGGACTCAAAACAGATACTTGTTTGCCAGTGTTCGTTGCAGCATTATTCACTATAGCCAACAGATGGAAACAACCCAAGTACATAAGAACAATTAATGGATAAACAAAATGTGGTATATACATACAGTGAAATATTATCAGCCATAAAAAGAATGAGGTTTTGATATATTATGTAGTATCAGTGAACCTTTAAAATGTTAAGTGAAATAAGCCAGCATAAAGGATGAATATTGTATGATCCCACTTCTATGAAATATCTTGTTGTTTTTTAGTCACTCCATCATGTCTGACTCTCTGCAACCCCACAGACTGTAGCCCACCAGGCTCCACAGTCCATGGGATTTTCCGGGCAAGAATACTGGAGTGGGTAGCCATTTCCTTCTCCAGGGGATCTTCCTGACTCAGGGATCAAACCCATGTCTCCTGTATTGGCAGACATATTCTTTATCAGTGAGCCACCTGGGAAGCCCATGAAATATCTTAGAATAGGCAAATTCATAGAGACAGAAAAGTAGATTAGAGATGCCAGGAGCAGAGGAGAATAGGCAGTTGGGGAATTATTGCATAATGGCTACAGAGTTTCTCTTTGTGGTAATGGGAAAGTTTTTTAGAAAAAAATAGTGGCAATAATTGTATAACTTTGTGAATGTAATTAATGCCACTGAATTGTATATTAGAAAAGTCAAATTTCATATTATTTGTGTTTTATCACAGTTAAAAATACTCTTTTTTAAAAAAGACATGATTCTCACTTCATACCTGGTTACAGAAACAAAACTTTTAAGAATTATATAATACAGCCTGATAACTTTATAAATATATTCAAAGTAAATCATGTGTTATAGAATATGTTGCAATCTGCAATATATATTAATCTATATAAAAAGTTAATTTGGCAGGGTTAATAAATGATTCTGGGATCCTAAAGATACAGAAAATAAAATGAAATTTAAAATTCATTTTGCATTAACTTTTCATGTCTATTAACAGAGTAACTGTATACCTGCTTATGACTAAAAATATCCACCACTGCTAAGGCTTGCTTATATCAATCAAATTTTGACACATCAAAACTATTACATAATATGCAGAACAATAAAACACCAAGCTTTAATATTTCATCTGTCCCATCACAGATAAAGGGTAGGATGTACCTCCTTTTTTTCAGCAGTACGTGAACCAAGAACTTCCAGATGTACAAGCTGGTTTCAAGAGACAGGGGAACCAGAGATCACATTGCTAACACTCTTTGGATCATAGACAAAGCAAAGGAGTTCCAGAAAAACATCTATTACTGCTTCATTGACTACACCAAAGCCTTTGACTGTGTGGATCACAACAAACTATGGAAAACGCTTATAAGAGATGGAAAAACAAAACCATCTTACCTGTCTCCTAGAAACCTGTATGCAGGCCAAGAAACAACAGTTAGAAGCAGAAAGGGAACAATAAACTGGTTCAAAATTTGGAAAGGAGTAAGACAGACTGTATATTATCATCTTGCTTTATTTAACTTACATTCAGAGTACAGCATGAGAAATGCTGGGCTGGATGAATCACAAGCTGGAATCAGAATTGCCAGGAGAAATATCAAGAACTTCAGACATGCAAATGATACCACTCTAATGGCAGAAAATGAAAAGGAACTAAAGACCCTCTTGATGAGGGTAAAAGAAAAGAGTGAAAAAGCTAGCTTAAAACTCAAAATTCAGAAAACTAAGATCCATGGCATCTGGTCCCATCACTTCATGGCAAATAGATGCGGAAGCAGTGGAAACAGTGACAGATTTTATTTTCTTGGGCTCCAAAATTATTGTAGATGTTGACTGCAGCCATGATATTAAAAGACCCTTGCTCCTTGAAAGGAAAGATATGACATAACTAGCCAGCATATTAAAAAGCAGAGGCATCACTTTGCCAACAAAAATCTGTATAGTCAAAGCTATGGTTTTTCCAGTAGTCATGTACGGATGTGACAGTTGGACTGTAAAGAAAGCTGAGTGCCGAAGAATTGATACTTTTGAACTGCGGTGTTGGAGAAGACTCTTGAGAGTCCCTTGGACTGCAAGGAGATCCAACCAGTCCATCCTAAAGGAAATCAGTCCTGAATATTCATTGGAAGGACTGGTGCTGAAGATAAAACTCCAGTTCTTTGGCCACCTGATGTGAAGAACTGACTCATTTGAAAAGACCCTGATGCTGGGAAAGATTGAAGGTGGGAAGAGAAGGGGATGACAAAGGATGAGACGGCTGGATGGTATCACTGACTCAATGGACATGAGTTTGAGTAAACTCCAGGAGTTGGTGATGGACAGGGAGGCCTGGCGTGCTGCAGTCCATGGGGTCACAAAGAGTCAGACACAACTGAGTGACTGAACTGAATTAACCTCTAAAGAATTTTTTTCATAAGAACTACAAAATGTATTTCAAAATATATTCATAATAATATTCAGTACATGCTGAAAATATAGTTGAGAAGCTTGATTTGGGACATTCTCAAAATATGCTAATGATTCATTCTGTTCTCTGAAGTCTATCCTTATATACAGGCATTCACCCATCCACTCAACGAACATTCTGCAAACAAACATTCCATCCTCAAAGCACTGTGCAGGTTACTAAAATTACAAAAATGAAATAGATAATTGTTGACAGTCTTTCTGTCTCTGAATCTTCAAAATATAGTACTTTATGGTCTTCGATGGCAAATATAAATTTGTACTGTATTTTGTGGAGAAAAAGTCATGCTTTGTTTTTCAGAACACAAGAGAAATCCTTCTGAGGTAAAATGGTTTTGGCAAAAATAGAATTTATGAAGAGGCAGAAGTACCTGTATGAGATTCTGGAATGCTGGTTCTTTTTTATATTTTTTCTAAATCTGATAGTGACTTGGAGATTTTCTCCACGGTTTTTTATTACTGTTTGATTTCATGCAATGAATTTGTCCAAGAGCTTTATCTTTTTCACCCCCAGTGAGAAAACAAATCCGTTTCAACTTTGTGATTATCATCCTTTCCTTTAATAGTTCTAAAATCACTTCATTATTTCCAGTCAGAGTTAATTTCTCTCTTAACCCCTGGGTGCTCTGCTTCACATCATCCTAAGCTTTAGGACAGAGAAGCCTCTGCCTGATACATTACAGGTTGTTGTGGAAGAGGGGGAGAAACTGCTGCAGCATCTCAAACTGATGAATATGCTACCCAGAAACAATGCACACAATATTTTCTTTGGACATTCATTTTCATTTGTCAAGTCTCGTGCCATGCCTAAATCATAAGGGGCAGAGAAGTACAAATAAGCCAGGCATTCAGGAGACCAGAACACTTGTGAAAAGCTCCAAATGTACCACAGTCAGGGAAATTTTAGTCTAATTCACTTAAAAACTTGAATAAAATGGATACTGCTATATAAAAATTACCAAACGTACTCAAGAATAACTAGAAAACATTAGTATACCAACAACTATTCACGAAATTGATATTTAAAAATCTATACCACACCTGAAAAGACTACAGGCTTTATAGGTTAGATTTATCAAACCACCAAGAATTCTAATTTTATGCAGACCATTTTTGAGAGTAAAAAGAGAACACAGGATTGCCAGTGTCAGAACAGAGACAGCCAGTGCCTCTTGCTTGCAAGATATGCAGACACACAGATCCACAGAGAACTGTCATCTAACTGCCAGCATGTTTTATGAAGACAATAAAATCATGAGATACAATCCAGGCAAATATTGCATAAAACAGAAAATTATAGACCAATCTTCCTTATAAACATAGGCATAAAAATGCCACGTAAAATATATGAAGTTGAATTCATCAATGTGTAAAAACCAGTATCACGAACACATGGAATTTATCCTGGATTTAAAGGAATGATGAAACATGGAAAATCTATCACCTTAATTCATCACTGTAACAGATCTTTTTAAAATTATTCAACATTTTTAAAAAATCTACTTTTGAATTCATCACATTAACAGATTAAAGAAGAAAATCATATGAATATATTTATCTCAATACAGAGGAACTGTTTTGACGTGATCAAAAATTGAGTATGTTCAGTATTGGCACAAAAATCCAAATTTTCTGATTCCTTGAAGAGTATGATTTCCACTGTAGTGGAAAAGTGTCCTTTACATTGAAATACCATAGTTAAAATGTGCTAATAATACTGGCTATTCTTTAAACCATGTCTTAATAACAAATTCACTTTATCAAGTTATCACTAAATAGTAAGTTGTGCTTAAGTCTGAGGATTTCCTGGTGCAGAAACTTCTGTCCATTAATTCCAATTCAAATCCAATTTTGGAATGAAGTGGTTATATGTAATATATACATTGACTGTTATATGCTTTTCAGTGTGCTGTCTCCTAGGCCAGGCACTTCTAATGGGGGCAAAAACTGGTTCTTGGGGCACCAAAAAAATCTTAGCTGTAACAGTAGTTTTTGGCCCTCACGAGCTCAACCCTACCTGAAAAAAATTTATTCCTTATTTTAAATTTCTCTCAGTAGAGGGAAATTGGATTTAAGCTAATTTGATTTACTGATTAGAATATTTCAGATAAATTTTAATTCAACTATTTTTTTCCTCCTTACATGGGTGATAATGCAATAAACAAAAAAAAGATTGATAAACTGTTGTAGAGTATGAGTTTCTTTAGACAGGAACCATGTCTAAAAATATCTTTAAATCCTCAGCCTCTAAGTGATAGTACATATAATCTTCATAAATTTTAATATTCCATAGTTTCACTATCTGATACTCTTGACAGTTTAAAGTTAACAACTGCCTTAGAGAAATCAACTCATATTTGAAGGAAACAGTTTCTCACCATTTGTCTGAACAAACAATATATTGATTTATTCACAAAAGACAGACATAATATGAAGAACAAGAACTGAGAAAAGCAGCTGCTTTTCATATTGAAAGTAACAGTTACAATATTAAATTAAAAATAAGAATAATTTATTGAAACTTTAGTATTGGCCAGGAATGTGCTTAGCATGTATTAATTTATATTTACTGATTTACTGATTAAAAGAATTTTTACTGATTAAAAGAATATAGGGGTAGGGGAGGAAGAGGTACAAACTACAAGTGAGAGGTATAAAATAAGAGATAAGGATATATTGTACAACATGGAAAAAATATGGCCAATATTTTATAATAACTGTATATGGAATGTAACCTTTAAAAATTGTAAATCACTTTATTGTATACCTATAACATATTACTATATAACTGACAACTATACTTCAATAAAAAATGAAATTTAAAAATTATTAAGATGCCTGTACTACCAAAGCAAAAACAGACTCAGTACAATCCCTATCAAAATACCAATGGCATTTTTCAAAGAAACAGAAAAATAACAGTTGTAAAATTGGTATAGACTCACACTGTTGTTCAGTAGCCAAGCTGTATTCAACACTTTGCAACTTTATGGGCTGCAGCACACCAGGCTTCTCTGTCCCTCCCATCTCTTGGAGTTTGCCCAAATTCATGTTCATTGAATCAGTGATGCCATCTCATCCTCTGTCACCCTCTTCTCCTTCTATCTTCAGTCTTTCCCAGCATCAAGGTCTTTTTCAGTGAGTCAGCTGTTCGCATCAGGTGGCCAAAGTACTAGAGCTTCAACTTCAGCATCAATCCTTCCAAAGAGTACTCAGGATTGATTTCCTTTGAGACTGGCTGGTTTGATCTTGCTTTCCAAGGGACTCTCAAGAGTCTTCACCAGCATCACAGATTGAAAGCATCAATTTTTTGGCATTCTGCCTTCTTTAATGTCCAGCTCTCACACCCATACATGACAACTGGAAAGACTATAGCCTTGACTATTCAGACCTTTGTCAGCAAAGTCATCTCTTTGCTTTTTAACATGTTGTGTAGGTTTGTCATAGCTTTCCTGCCAAGAAGCAATTGTCTTCTAATTTCATGGCTACAGTCACCATCTGCAGTGATTTTAGAGCCCAAGAAGAGGAAATCTGTCACTTCTTCCACCTTTTTCCGTTCTGTTTGCCATGAGGTGATGGGACCAGATCATAAGATCTTAGTTTTTTTAATATCCACTTTTAAGCCAGCTTTTTCACTTTCCTCCTTTGCCCTCATCAAGAGGCCTCTTAAGTTTCTCTTCACTTTCTGTCCTTAGGGTGGTATCATCTGCGTATCTGAGGTTGTTAATATTTGTCCTGTCAATCTTGATTCCAGGATGTAACTCATCCAGCCTGGCATTTCACATGATATGCTCTGTGTATAAGTTAAATAAACAGGGTGATAATAAACAGCCTTATCGTACTCCTTTCTCTATCCTGAATCAGTCAGTTGTTCCATACAGGGTTTTAACTGTTGCTTCTCCAGTTTGTTATGATCCACACAGTCAAAGGCTTTAGTGTAGTCAATGAAACAGAGTTAGATGTTTTCCTGGAATTCCCTTGCTTTCTCTGTGATCCAGAGAATGTTGGCAATTTGATCTCTAGTTCCTCTGCCTTTTCTAAACCCATCTGCCTGAACATCTGGAGTTTTCAGTTCATGTAAGGCTGAAGCCTAGCCTAGAGGATTTTGAGCATAACCTTCCTAGCATGGGAGATGAATGCAATTGTCTGATGGTTTGAACCTTCTTTAATATTGCCCTTCTTGGGAACTGGAATGAGGACTGACCTTTTCCAGTCCTGTGCCCACTGCTGGGTTTTCCAAATTTGCTGACAGATTGAGTGCAGCACTTTAGTAGCATCATCTTTTAGGATTTTAAATAGTTCTGCTGGAATTCCATCACCCCCTTAAGCTTTATTGGCAGCAGTGCATATATGTAACCACAAAAGATCCCAAATAAAAGAACCTTGAGAAAGAACAGAGTAGAAGGTATCACGTGATGATTTCAAGTTATATTACAAGTCTATACTAATCAGAACAGTATGGCATTGGTATAAAAATAGACTCATAAACCAATGGAACACAGTGGAAACCTCAGAAGTAAATCCTGGTATACATAATCAACTAATTCTTAGTCAGGGAATCAGGAATATATTCACAATGGGGAAAGGAAGGATACTCTTTTCAATAAATAGTATTGGGAAAACTGGATTGCCACACACAAAAGAGTGAAACTGAACCCATGTGTTACACCAGACACAAAAATCTATTCAAAAATATATTAAAGAGTTAAATGTAAGATCTGCAACCATAAAAATCTATAAGAAACCATGTAGGATAAGCTCCTTGACATGGGCCTTTCCAGTCATTATTTTTGGATATGACACCACAAAAGGTCAGGCAACAACAGCAAAAATAAACAAGCAGGACTATATCAAACTAAAAAGCTTCTTCCGCATGGCAAGGGAAACAAGCAAAATGAAACATAGTCCATGGTTTTGGGGGAAAAAAAATATACGAACCATATATCTCAGCAAAGATAGTGGATATTTGCTAAGAAAGTAGACAGAAGGTACTCTCAAAACCACAAAAAAGGAGATGGATATGTCAGTTAGCTTGATTATAATAATCATCTCACTAAATATTATATATCAAATCATCCTACTTTACACCTTAAAATATACACAATTTCTGTTATACAGTATAAAACATATGTGAACAATAATTTAAGATTGTTCTTGATCAAAGAAACTTGACTTTAAGTAACCATAATGATAACTCAGGTAGATGCAACCTTTCTATGAGAATAAGAAACCTGATGTGGAGCAGAATATTCAACATTACTTTTGTTTTTATTAAATGAGTTATTAAAAAGAATGAATCAGAATCTACGTCAAGCTTGAGCCTTACAGAAACTTTATCACCAGAGTAACTAGCATATGCCAGAATATATCTTTTCTGCTCAGTTTATTATATTATCCCCACCCACTCAAACTAATAACCACATTAGTAGACAGGAGATAAGTACAAAGCAAAGGCTAATATTAATAATCATATTCAGTTCAGTTCAGTCGCTCAGTCATGTCCGACTCTGCAACCCCATGGACCGCAGCACTCCAGGCCTCCCTGTCCATCACCAACTCCTGGAGTTTACTCAAACCCCTATCCATTGAGTCGGTGATGCCATTCAACCATCTCATCCTCTGTCGTCCCCTTCTCCTACGGCCTTCAATCTTTCCCAGCATCAGGGTCTTTTCAAATGAGTCAGTTCTTCACATTAGGTGACCAAAGTATTGGAGTTTCAGCCTCAACATCAGTCCTTCCAATGAACACTCAGGACTGATCTCCTTTAGGATGGACTGGTTGGATCTCCTTGCAGTCCAAGGGACTCTCAAGAGTCTTCTCCAACACCATAGTTCAAAAGCATCAATTCTTCAGTGCTCAGCTTTATTTATAGTCCAACTCTCACATCCATACATGATTACTGGAAAAACCATAGCCTTGATGAGACAGACCTTTGTTGGCAAAGTAATGTCTCTGCTTTTTAACATGCTGTCTAGGTTGGTCATAACTTCCCTTCCAAGGAGTATCTGCATTTCGTGGCTGCATTCACCATCTGCAGTGATTCTGGACCCCAGAAAAATAAATCAGCCACTGTTTCCACTGCTTCCCCATCTATTTGCCATGAAGTGATGGGACCAGATGCCATGATCTTAGTTTTCTGAATGTTGAGCTTTAAGCCAACTTTTTCACTCTCCTCTTTCACCTTCATCAAGAGGCTCTTTAGTTCTTCTTCACTTTCTGCCATAAGGGTGCTGTCATCTGCATATCCGGAGAAGGCAATGGCATCCCCCTGTAGTACTCTTGCCTGGAAAAATCCCATGGATGGAGGAGCCTGGTAGGCTGCGCTCAATGAAGTCATTAAAGTCAGACACGACTGAGCGACTTCACTTTCACTTTTTACTTTCATGCATTGGAGAAGGAAATGGCAACCCACTCCAGTGTTCTTGACTGGAGAATCCCAGGGACAGGGGAGCCTGGTGGGCTGCTGTCTATGAGGTCTCACAGAGTCAGACATGACTGAAGTGACTTAGCAGCAGCAGCATCTGCATATCTGAGGTTATTGATATTTCCCCCAGAAATCTTGATTCCAGCTTGTGCTTCATCCAGCCCAGCGTTTCTCATGATGTACTCTGAATAGAAGTTAAATAAGCACGGAGATAATATACAGCCTTGACGTATTCCTTTTCCTATTTGGAACCAGTCTGTTGTTCCATGTCCAATTCTAACTGTTGTTTCCTGACCTGCAAACAGATTTCTCAAGAAGCAGGTCAGGTGGTCTAGTAGTCCCATCTCTTTCACAATTTTCCACAGTTTACTGTGATCCACACAGTCAAAGCCTTTGGCATATCATATTATTCATCTTTAAAAAGCCTTTAACGTCTAAAAAGACCTAACTTTTTTAGGTCTCTAAAAAATAAACTTCACTATTTGTCAGCTAAACCCTGGTTGTCATTGGGCAAATAATTAGCATGTAAATAGGAAGCATTAATATAAACATGGCTAGTGAAGGTGATGAAATTCCAGCTGAGCTATTTAAAATCCTAACTATGCTCTTAAGTGCTGCACTCAACATGTCAGAAAAAGTGGAAAACTGAGCAGTGACCAAAGGACTGGAAAAGGTCAGTTTTCATTCCAATCCCAAAGAAGGGCAGTGCCAAAGAATGTACAAACTACCATACAATTGCCCTTATTTTGCATGCTAGTAAGGTTATGCTCAAAATCCTTCAAGCTAGACTTCAGCAGTAGGTGAACTGAGAACTTCCAGATATACAAGCTGGGTTTAGAAGACAGAGGAACCAGATATCAAATTGCCAACATTTGTTGGATCACAGAGAAAGATAATATTTTAAAAAATCTACTCCTGCTTCATTGACTGCACAAAAGCCTTTGACTCTGTGGATCACAGCAAACTGGAAAATTCTGAGAGATGGGAGTACCAGACCACAATGGATGGTGACTGCAGCCATGAAATTAAAAGATGCTTTCTCCTTGGAAGAAAAACTACAACAAACCTAGACAATGTATTAAAAAGCAGAGACGTTACTTTACTGACAAAGATCTGTAGAGTCAAAGCTACGGTTTTTCCAGTAGTCATGTATGGATGTGAGAGTTGGACCTTAGAGAAATCTGAGAACCGAACAATTGATGCTTTTGAACTGTGGTGTTAGAGAAGACTCTTGAGAGTCCCTTGGACTATAAGGAGATCAAACTAGTCAATCCTAAAGGAAATCAGTCCTGAATATTCATTGGAAGGACTGATGCTGAAGTTGAAGTTCCAGTACTTTGGTCACCTGATGTGAACAGTTGACTCATTGGAAAGGACCATGATGCTAGGAAAGATTGAAAGCAGGAGATGGGGATGACAAAGAATGAGATGGTTGGATGGCATCACCAACTCAATGGACATGCATTTGAGCAAGCTCCAGGAGTTGGTGATGGATGAGGAAGCCTGGCGTGCTGCAGTCCATGGGGTCACAAAGAGTCAGACATGACTGAGCACCTGAACTGAACTGAACTGATCCATGTTGCTGCAAATGGCATTGTTTCATTGTTTTTGATGGCTGAGTAATAGTCTATTGTGTATATATAACACATCTTCTATATTCATCTGTAGATGGACACTTAGGTTGCTTCCATATCTTGGCTATTGTAGACAGCACTGCATTGAACACTGGGGTGCATGTATCTTTTTGAACCATGTTTTTCTTCAGATACATGCCCCAGAGTGGGATTGCTGGATCATATGGTAGCTCTGTTTTTAGTTCCTTAAGGAACGTCCATACTGTTCTCCATAGGGGGTGTTCCAGTTTACATTCCCACCAACAATGTAGATGTGTGTGTTAGTCGCTCAGTTGTATCCAACTCTTTACAACCCCATGGACTGTAACCTACCAAGCTCTTCTGTCCATGGAATTCTCCAGGTAAGAATACTGGAGTGGTAGCCATTCCCTTCTCCAGGGGATCTTCCCGATCCAGGGATAGATCCCAGGTCTCTTGCATTGCAGGCAGATTCTTAACTTTCTGAGCCACTAGGGAAGCCCCAACAATGTAAAAAAGGATCCTTTTTCTCCACATGTCCCACATTTGTTATTTGTAGGCTTTTTGATGATGGCCATTCTAACTGGTATGAGGTGATATCTCACTTTAGTTTTGATTTGAATTTATCTAATACTGACGTTGAGCATCTTTTCATATGCCTCTTGGTCAACTCTAAGTCTTCTTTGGAGAAACATCTATTTAGGTCTTTTGTCCATTTTTTCATGGGTTGTTCTTAAAATATGTATGGAGACACAAAAGACCCCAAAGAGCCAAAACAATCTTGAGAATGAAAGACAGACTTGGAGGATTAGGTTCCTTGACTTTAAATTACACTGCAAAGCTACAGTCATTAAAGCAGTATGGTGCTGACACAAAACCAGACATAAAGATCAGTGGAACAGGGTAGAGAGCCCATGTAGCACCTATGATCAATTAATCTATGACAAAGAAAGCAAGACTGTACAATGGAGAAAAGATAGTCTCTTTTAATAAATGATGCTGAGAAAACTGGACAGCTACATATAAAAAATGAAATTAGAACATTCTTTAGCACCATACACAAAAATAAACTCAAAATGAATTAACAGCCTAAATGTAAGACCAGATACTATAAATTCTTAGAGGAAAATATAGGCAGAACACTCTTTAACATAAATCACCACAATATCTTTTTCAATCTTCTCCTAGAGTAATGAAAATGAAAACAAAAGTAAACAAATGGGACCTATTTAAACTGAAAAGTTTTCATAGCACAAGAAACCATAAACAAAATGAAAAGACAACCCATAGAATGTGAGGAAATGTTGCAAACAATGCAGCCGATAAGGAATTAATCTCTAAATCTTATAAACGGCTCATGCAACTCAATATCCAAAAAATGAACCTCACAAAATTTTAATTAAAAAATCAGATGATATAGGTGAGAAATCTGAAATCAGAGATCAATAAACTTGCCCCAAGTAAATGACAGAACAAAATTAGTCTCTTAAAATTTCTGCCAGTTATATGACCAATAAGGAGTTCATATCCAAAATATATAAAGAGCTCATACAACTCATTATCAAAAAAATCAATTAAAAAATACACAAGACCTGAACAGACATTTTTCCAGAGAAGACATACAGATGACCAATAGGAAAAGATGCTCAACATTACTAATCATCAAAGAAATGTAAATGAGGTATTATCTCACACCTGTAGAATGGCTACCATCATAAAGACCACAAATAACATTGATGAGAATTTAGAGAAAAGGATACCCTACTACATTGTTTGTAGGAATGTAAATTGGTATAGCCACAATGTAAATTAGTATAAAGTTTCCTCAATAAACTAAAAATAGAACTACCAATTGGTCCTCCATTTCCATTCTTGGATATATTACTGAGGTTAAAAAAAAAAAACAGTAATTTGAAAAGGTATATTCATGAGACAGGGATCAAGACCATCCCCAAGAAAAAGAAATGCAAAAAGGCAAAATGGCTATCTGAGGAGGCCTTACAAATAGCTGTGAAAAGAAGAGAAGCCAAAAGCAAAGGAGAAAAGGAAAGATATTCCCATTTGAATGCAGAGTTCCAAAGAATACCAAGGAGAGATAAGAAAGCCTTCCTCAGTGATCAATGCAAAGAAAAAGAGGAAACAATATAATGGGAAAGACTAGAGATCTCTTTAAGAAAATTAGAGATACCAAGGGAACATTTCATGCAGAGATGGGCACAATAAAGGACAGAAATGGTATGGACCTAACAGAAGCAGATGATATTAAGAAGAGGGGGCAAGAATACACAGACAAACTGTACAAAAAAGATCTTCATGACCCAGATAATCACGATGGTGTGATCACTCACCTAGAGCCAGACATCCTGGAATGTGAAGTCAAGTGGGCCTTAGAAAGCATCACTATGAACAAAGCTAGTGGAGGTGATGGAACTCCATTTGACCTCTTACAAATCCTAAAAGATGATGCTATGAAAGTGATGCACTCAATATGCCAGCAAATTTGGAAAACTCAGCTGAGGGAACAGGACTGGAAAAGGTCAGTTTTCATTCCAATCCCTAAGAAAGGCAATGCCAAAGGATGCTCAAACTACCACACAATTGCACTCATGTCACATGCTAGTAAAGTAATGCTCAAAATTCTCCAAGCCAG
>NW_011494790.1:3296107-3298934 GCF_000754665.1 Bison bison bison
GAATCACTGCAGATGGTGACTGCAGCCATGATATTAAAAGATGCTTGCTCCTTGGAAGAAAAGCTATGAGCAACCTAGATAGTATATTGAAAAGCAGAGACATTACTTTGCCAACAAAGGTCCATCTAGTCAAAGCTATGTATGGTTTTTCCAGGAGTCATGTATGGATATGAGAGTTGGATTATAAATAAAGCTGAGCACCTAAGAATTGATGCTTTTGAACTATGGTGTTGGAGAAGATTCTTGAGAGTCCCTTGGACTGCAAGGAGATCCAACCAGTCCATCCTAAAGGAGATCAGTCCTGAGTGTTCATTGGAAGGACTGATGTTGAGGCTGAAACTCCAATACTTTGGCCACCTAATGTGAAGAACTGACTCATTTGAAAAGACCCTGATGCTGGGAATGATTCAAGGCCAGAAGAGAAGGGGACAACAGAGGATGAGATGGTTGGATGACATCACCAACTCGATGGAGATGAGTTTGGATAAACTCCAGGAGTTGGTGATGGACAGGGAGGCCTGGCCTGCTACAGTCCATGGGGTCGCAAAGAGCTGGACACGACTGAGCGACTGAACTGAACTGATGTACCCCAGTGTTCATAGCAGCATTATATACAATAGCCTATGTAAGGGTCCATCAACAGATGAACAGATAAAGATGGGATATACATACACACAATGCAATATTCCTCAGTCATTGAAAAAAGAATGAAGTTTTGACACTTGCAACAATATGGATAGGCCTGGAGGACACTATGCTTAGTGAAATAAGTCAGAAAAATACAAATACTGTATGTTATCACTTATATATGGAATCTAAACACTAAGATGAGTAAATATGACACAACAGAAACAGACTCATACAGAGAACAGACTAGTTGTTATCAGTGGGGACAGGCAAGGAAGGAAGACAGGAGGAGGTAGGAGATTCAGAAGTATACACTACTGTGTATTAAAATAAGCTACAGGATATATTGTGTACACAGGAAATATAGCCAATATTTTATTATAACTTTAAATGGAGCATAATCTATAAAAATATTAAATCGTATGCTATATATTTGACACTAATATTGTAGATCAACTATACTTCAGTTTTTAAAAAAGAATAGTCTCTTGACTCCATATTCCATGCTTTTCGCTAATTTTACTGTCCCCCTTAGAAGCTTTAACTGAAAAAGACTTCTGATAGTTGCTTATCATTAAAAAGAAAAACTGTATGAATACAATATATGCCCCTCAGTGAAATCAGGATAATGCTCTGGTCATGATACTCATGTTCATAATGCAGCTTCCTTTCTGAGCACTTATCTGAGTTGAATGGGCTTTCAATTGCATGTTCATGTATCTTCTAGGTTTCCACAGACGTGCAGCTCCAGTTACAAGAAGGCAGTTCCCACACGGTGCACACAGGATGGATTACCTGCACTTCGAGGATGACAGCCGTGGATGGTGGTTTGACATGGATATGGTGATCATCTATATTTATTCAGTGAACTGGGTCATTGGATTCATTGTTTTCTGCTTTCTTTGCTATTTTTTCTTTCCATTTTAGGAATTTTCATACCTTAATACTGTTGCACAATTACAAGTGATGTAGATAACAATACTTAAACATTTTTAAAATGTGCTTTGAAGTTTTTATAATGTATTATATAAATTGTTGGTGTTTATAGAAAATATGAGAATGGATTTATTTATGAATGTTTCATGTAACAAACTGAACTTGACTTAAGATCTAATCTATTAGCACTTAGCAACAATGCACTATTAATTTTACAGTTCTCCTTGATGTGGGATTTGTGGTTCTAATTTTACAATGTCACTTTTACACATATTGTAAAGACTGAGGTTTTCCATCCACTTAAAAATACAAAATGAAATGATAATATGAGTAGATATTATCTTTAATTATAAACTATTTAGTAATCGTCACCTATTCTCAGGCAAGTTATATACATTAAAGGTAAACCATCTTCTCTGGGAACTAATCTAGCAGGGTATATTCAGTTTTGCTTTCCAGTGATCTCTATTTATGTCCTTAGTTTCCTTTCTATTACCAACACAGCTGACTATACTTTGTTTTTAACAGACCTAATAATATCATTAGTGCAATGTTTTAAACTATTACAAGAATAGAATAGAATAGTAAACACAAACAAAATAAAAAGGAAAAATAAAACTAATTCACACCAACAAAGACTTAGAAAATTACATTAACACTTTTCCAATTGCAGGATTACTCACCTGAAGAAATTAAAAAGTTACTTTCAGAGCAATGCATGTCTAAGCTGTAATTAATTTAGTGATTCTTTTAACTTGGAGGTTGTCAAATATATTGTAAATGTACAATAAAGAGTGGCTTTTAAATTTTTTCATTGTTATTAACTAATTTTATGTCTGAAATAAGAATTGTTGAAAACAGGCTTAAGGGTTTATAGAACAAAAACTTGGCTTATTATTATTATTACTACAGTATTCCTTGGAATTAGTTTTCCCATATTAATTTTTTTTTAATTTTATTTTATTTAACTTTACAATATTGTATTGGTTTTGCCATATATCAAAATGAATCTGCCACAGGTATACACGTGTTCCCCATCCTGAACCCTCCTCCCTCCCCATACCATCCCTCTGGGTCGTCCCAAGCATCCAGTATCGTGCATCGAACCTGGACTGGCAACTCATTTCATACATGATTTTATACATGTTTCAATGCCATTCTCCCAAATCATCCCACCCTCTCCCTCTCCCACAGAGTCCAAAAGACTGTTCTATATATCAGTGTCTCTTTTGCTGTCTCGTATACAGGGTTATTGTTACCATCT
>NW_011494790.1:3299034-3299583 GCF_000754665.1 Bison bison bison
ACTCATTAGAAAAGTCCCTAATGCTGGGAAAGATTGAAGGCTGAAGGAGAAGGGGATGACAGAGGATGAGATGGTTGGATGGCATCACTGACTCAATGGACATGAGTTGGAGCAAACTCCGGGAGTTGGTGATGGACAGGGGAGCTTGGCATGCTGCACTCCATGGGGTCGCAAAGAGTCAAACACGACTGAACAACAAAAGTAAAATAAATTTTATTATAGGTAAAGATTTCTCAGAGATTTTAATAAAGTTGATTCCCAAAATATATTTATTAGGTCAGTGGTACATATCAGTTTATGAAGTGAAGTGAAGTCACTCAGTTGTGTCCAGCTCTTTGCAACCCAATGGACTGTAGCCTACCAGGCTCCTCTGTCCATGTTATTTCCCAGGCAAGAGTACTGGAGTGGGTTGCCATTTCCTTCTCCAGGGGATCTTCCCAACCCAGAGATCGAACCCAGATCTCCAGCATTGCAGGCAGATGCTTTACCCTCTGAGCCATAGCTCTGTATATACAAGCTAAATCCAAATATATATATATATAAATATAT
>NW_011494790.1:3299683-3300815 GCF_000754665.1 Bison bison bison
GTTTTTCTTTCTGGCTTACTTCACTCTGTATAATAGGCTCCAGTTTCATCCACCTCATTAGAACTGATTCAAATGTATTCTTTTTAATGGCTGAGTAATACTTCATTGTGTATATGTAAATATTCTTTAAAAAGGAGATCTGAATTATCCCAGTACAAAAGAAAATTCGGGTAGGTAGTCCAGTATTAAAAGTGAAAAAACTAAAGCACAGAGAAGTAAGCTTGTTTATTTCTATCATTTAGGTGGTCTTTGTGTAACCTAGAATCAAAGTTTTTATTATGAACTACTAATTCAACATTTCTACACTATGATACCATATACTTGGTAAGGCAGTAGGCATATTTTAACATAAGGTAAGTGACCCTCTCATGGCACTAAAACTACTACCGCCATTCAAACAAATTGAGATTGATCAGTCTACAGAAAGTCCAATTGTGTCCCAATTGCTGACTATATTTGAATAAAAGCATTTAACTGACAGTATGTGATGTTCTAAGAAAATATGGAAGAGTGATAAAAATTTTATTCTAACATTGCTTACTGTGTTTTAAATTATATCTGTGAAAGAAAATAGTGTAAATCAGATACCATCAAATCCAGAAATCAGAAGACTAAATACATTTTAAAACAGATCCATCATCACTCATATACTATAGTTAAATATATGTATGTATATATAATGCTTGCAGTCTAGTGACTAAACTATATCCTGGTGAAACTGCACTGTTGGCAAACTTCAGTATTAGTTTACAAAAATAAAAATGGGTATTTATAATTACTGATTTCTACCAAAGTAAAGATGATATTTTTAAGGCAAAATATTGCCTTCTTGAAATATATGTCAGGAGAAATTAACAAAACACACGTGGGAAGCAATGTTTTAAGAACTTTGAAATAAATTGTAGCCATTTCCCAAGCAACTCCTGGCTTATAAGCTCTAGCAAATATGGCTTCATTCATTTCTAATTTACTTAAAAATTTATTGTAATTATACATGAAGTAACAGTCAAAAAACTAAGATCATGGCATCCAGTCCCATCACTTCATGGCAAATAGATGGGGAAACAATGGAAACAGTGACAGACTTAATTTTCTTGGGCTCCAAAATCACTGCAGATGGTGACTGCACCCA
>NW_011494790.1:3301181-3301595 GCF_000754665.1 Bison bison bison
CTCCGGGAGTTGGTGGTGGACAGGGAGGCCTGGCATGCTGCGATTCATGGGGTTGCAAAGAGTCGGACATGACTGAGCGACTGAACATCCTTACTTGATGCTGGGCAAGACTGAAGGCAACAGGAGAAGAGAGTGGCTGAGGATGAGATGCTGAGATAACATCTCTGACTCCATGGACATGAATTTGAGCAAACTCCAGGAGATAGTGAAGGACAGGGAAGGCTGGCATGCTACAGTCCATAGGGTTGCAAAGAGTTGGACACGACTTATTGACTACAACCCTTGCATAAACAGAATCCCCTTTTCAAAAGGAGTCATAGTCTGGAGGAGCATTCTCAAGTCACATCCGGTCATTGATACAGAGCTTGAGCTAGGAATTTAAATCCCTGTGTTCATCTTTTTTATTGGCCAGTA
>NW_011494790.1:3301695-3303383 GCF_000754665.1 Bison bison bison
GGCTGGAATAACCTCAGATATGCAGATGAGGTTATGCCACCCTTACGGCAGAAAGTGAAGAGGAACTAAAAAGCCTCTTGATGAAAGTGAAAGTAGAGAATGAAAAAGTTGGCTTAAAGCTCAACATTCAGAAAACTAAGATCATGGCATCTGGTCCCATCACTTCATGGGAAATAGATGGGGAAACAATGGAAACAGTGACAGACTTAATTTTCTTGGGCTCCAAAATCACTGCAGATGGTGATTGCACCCATGAAATTAAAAGACAATTGCTCTGTGGAAGAAGAGCTATGACAAACCTGGACAACATATTAAAAAGCAGAGACATTACTTTGCCGACAAAGGTCCATATAGTCAAAGCTATGGATCTTTTGATGTATAGATGTTAGAGTTGGACCAAAAAGAAGGCTAAGCATCAGAGAATTGATCTTTTGAAATGTAGTGTTGGAGAAGACTCTTGAGAGTCCCTTGGACTTCCAGGAGATCAAACCAGTCAGTCTTAAAGGAAATCAGTCCTGAATATTCATTGGAAGGCCTGATGCTGAAGCTGAAGCTCCAGTACTTTGGCCACCTGATGCCAACTCATTAGAAAAGGCCCAACTCATTAGAAAAGTCCCTAATGCTGGGAAAGATTGAAGGCTGAAGGAGAAGGGGATGACAGAGGATGAGATGGCTGGATGGCATCACCGACTCGATGGACATGATTTGAGTGAACTCCGGGAGTTGGTGATGGACACGGAGGCCTGGCGTGCTGCAATTAATGGGGTTGCCATCAGACATGACTGAGCAACTGAACTGAACTGATATATGTATATGTATTATATATAATATACATGTATACATGCAGGTACATATACATGCATACATATATACATGCATACATATACATGTGTATATATACACGTGTATATACATATATATAATATATATGTGTGTGTTTGTGTAGTATATACACATACACAAAACAAGGAAATGAAATGATTACATGGTTTTGAGAATCAGTTTACACAAATCCAGAGTCCATAGGGAAGGCAGTAAGAAATGTAAGAACACAAAAGTCTAGGATTCAAAAGACCATGGCCAAAGCTGTTGTCCATAGGTAGAGTTTCCTTCTCCAGGGAATGTCTAAACCTTCTTTTAAGACCTTCCAACTGATTATCAGGCCCACCAGGGTAACCTCCCTAATGACTGATGAGGGACTTTATATCTGAAAAAAATTCTTTTCACAGGAGAAGCTTCACTGACGTTTTATTAAGTAATTAAGAGAAGGTGTATATATGCTAGACTAGCTCATGCTTTCCTTCCCTCTTTCCAACTCTTATGAAAGCATAACTCTTATAGCCTACTTATTGATAAATACATTGCAAAGGAAATTCTAAGGACTGTAATTTAGCCTCGCCAAGTTGACATACCACAAAGCCATCGCACATGTGATGTCCTCATGTCTGAGGTAGATCTCATCTCTGAGCTATAAATACAAAAGGATTAATCTTAAAATCAGTATAAACTCAAATTAAAAGTTTATAGCATCAGTTCAGTTCAGTCGCTCAGTTGTGTCTGACTCTTTGCGACCCCATGAATTGCAGCACACCAGGCCTCCCTGTCCATCACCAACTCCCGGAGTTCACTCAGACTCATGTCCATCGAGTCGGTGATGCCATCCAGTCATCTCATCCTCTGTTGTCCCC
>NW_011494790.1:3303483-3309431 GCF_000754665.1 Bison bison bison
CTCCTGCCCCCAATCCCTCCCAGCATCAGAATCTTTTCCAATGAGTCAACTCTTCGCATGAGGTGGCCAAAGTACTGGAGTTTCAGCTTTAGCATCAGTCCTTCCAATGAACACCCAGGACTGATCTCCTTTAGGATGGACTGGTTGGATCTCCTTGCAGTCCAAGAGACTCTCAAGAGTCTTCTCCAACACCACAGTTCAAAAGCATCAATTCTTCGGCTCTCAGCTTTCTTCACAGTCCAGTTCTCACATCCATACGTGACCACTGGAAAAACCATAGCCTTCACTAGACGGACCTTTGTTGGCAAAGTAATGTCTCTGCTTTTTAATATGCTGTCTAAGTTGGTCACGGAGAAAGCAATGGCAACCCACTCCAGTACTCTTGCCTGGAAAACCCCATGGACAGAGAAGCCTGGTAGGCTGCAGTCTATGGGGTCACTAAGAGTCAGGCACAATTGAGTGACTTCACTTTCACTTTTCACTTTCATGCATTGGAGAAGGAAATAGCAACCCAATCCAGTATTCTTGCCTGGAAAATCCCAGGGATGGAGGAACCTAGTGGGCTGCCATCTATGGGGTCACACAGAGTCGGACACGACTGAAGCAACTTAGCAGCAGTAGCAGCAGCAGGTTGGTCATAACTTTCCTTCCAAGGAGTAAGCGTCTTTTAATTAGCATAACCTTTAATAATTCTTCTCTGATACCATAGAAGTTTTAAAATGTTCTACATAGGTGGTCTGGTTAGCTATTGCTGAATAACAAACTACCCTAAATTTAATGGTGTAAGAAAACAATCATTTTACTCTATCTCATATTTTTGTGGATCAGGGGCTCAGACAGCACTCAGCGGGATGATTCTGTGTTGCCTGTAGCTTCAACAGAGGTCACTTGGTGATATTCAGCAGGCAGCAGACTGGTCTGGAGGGTTCAAGATGGCTCCACTCATATGGCTGGTTTCCCTGGGAGAGGTGGCTTAAAATCTAGGCTCAGCTGAAGTGATCAAATGGAGCACCTCCATGTGGTCTGACAAGGCAGTCTCACAGTGATCAGACCTCTTGCATGGTAGCTCAGGACTCCCAGAGGGAATGTTCATGAAACCCAGGCAGAAAAAGCAGAGTTGCAGATCACCAACCTCAGCAGTCCAGCTGCTTCCTACTGATCAAGAATGTCGCTAAGACCAGTTTAGATGCAAGAAAAGGGGAATCTGATTCTAAGAGACCAAGTAATAATCTATCACTCTAGGAAATCTTTGTGGTGGTGGTTTAGTTCCTAAGTCATGTCTGACTCTCGTAACCCCATTGACTGTAGCCCACCAGGCTCTTCTGTCCGTGAGGTTCTCCAGGCAAGAATACTGGAGTGGGTTGGCATTTCCTTCTCCAGGGGATCTTCCTGACCCAGGAATCAAACCCCGGTCTCCTGCATTGCAGGCAGATTCCCTACCAACTGAGCTACAGGGGAAGCCTAGGAAACCTTTGTGGGGGTTAATAAATCTAAAAATGTAACCCTTGGTAAAAGGATTTAAAACTGAAAAATGTATCAACTGTGTAGCCAATCTTGATTACCTCAGCCAGGAAAGTATCAAGGAGCTTAATACTTAATAAATAATGTTATCCTCAACATGCTACATATGTATCAACATATATGATATGTATCAGTGCTTCTCATGCTTTAATATCCATGTTAATTACCTAGGGAAAGTGAAAGTCCAAGTCACTCAGTCGTGTCCAACTCTTTGCGACCCCATGGACTATACATTGAATTCTCTGGGCCAGAATACTGGAGTGGGTAGCCTTTCCCTTTTCCAGGGGATCTTCCTAGAGATTTTGTTAAAAATGTGGATCTAGGATAGGGCCTGGAATTCTGCATTTCTAATAAGACCTCATGTGATACCAATGCTTCTAGTCAGATGAACAAAGTAATGGATTTCATGGGTCAAGAGACTTTCTGCAAAGGGCTATATAGTAAATATTTTGTGGCTTTCAAAGAGTATTTGTCACATATTTTTAAAAATCTGACCACAGATACATATGCAAATTTGGCTGCATAATAGAATCATTTGGGAAATTCTTAAAAGTACTGATGCCTAAGTCCTACCCCAGGTACTCTAACTGGTACAGGGATAGGGATCCTTAAAGTTTCTCTAGGTTAAATCCAGGGCTTCCTAGATTAAATCTTCTCTAGGTTAAATCTGTTGGCTCAGTGGTAAAGAATCCACCTACCAATACAGGAAGACACGGTTCAATCCTTAAGAAGATCCCCTGGAAAAGAAAATGACAACCCACTCCAATATTCTTGCCTGGGAAATCCCATGGTCAGAGGAACCTGCTGAGTTACTATTCATGGGCTAGCAAAAGAGTCAGACACAACTTAGCAACTAGACAACAACAGGTTAAATCTACTATGTGGTAAAGTGTGAAAACTAATGATCTAGATCACTTCCTATTTCTACCTACTTGTATCTTTTGGGCCATTAAATCTTCTTCAGTATATCTGAATGAGTGAATTAATACAGATCTCTCTTCACTTGAATAGGAAACTGACAATCTAATTAAAAAAGAACAACCCAAAATCGATGCTGTCATCAGCACACCCCTGCTCCCACTAGGAAGACTATCCCCAATGGACTTCATGTTATTAATAGTAAAATAAAATGAAGTTGGATGCCAAATTTAGAAATGATAGAAAGTGATGAATAAATAGGTTGCTGGGGCAAAAAAAAGTGAAACACAGAAAACTTCAAGTAAGTAGAGTGGTAAATTGCCAGGCTAGTAAAAGTAGAAATTACCATAAACCTCATCAGGATAATAAAGAAAAAACTGTAAGAGGCTTCACCTTGACTAGCATTTTGCTTAAAAACTAAAGAGTTATGAACTTGTCAATCTCTAAGTGCATGAGAAGTTTACTTAAAATGTTCTATTAAGTATTTTTAACTCTCATACTTTTATACTATGTATCTCTGCATTATACAGGGTTTCCAAAGAAAGCTATGAATTCTTACTCAGTTCTGTCTGAATTAATATGCTTTTTAAATAGGCAGATACTTAAAAAGCAAATAACTTTAACTGTGAAATTCCTATTTTAGTAATGCAACTTGGAAAGTCACTTTACATTTGCCATCTTTCCTAAGCAAAATTTTGTCTATAACATTATAATGTATTTGTTATGTCAATAAATTATTAAAGAAAATAGTAAGTTATTCTGTACCCAAGTAATATTCCACTTTTCACTACATGCTATCTTTTCTCTTTAACCTTCCTGAAGTTTTTGTTTCAGCTCTTCCCTGTGAATTAGCTCCCTTAGGTTTAACCTTCTGGACTGCATTTCTCTCTGCTTCTAAATCTTCCATATAACATAGTACATCTTCATACAGTAAAATGCAACTGTAAGACGTAGTTAATACGATCTCCTCATTCATTCGTGCATTCAACAAACAAAAATAGTCACTAGTTTTAAAGACAGGCTTGAGTAGAAATGCCCACTGCTACTTACTAATGGTGTGGTCTTAGACAAGTTTCCCAACTTTCAGTTTTCTCATCTGTCAAACGAAGATGATGTCACCTACTTTACATGATTATTAGGAGGAGAAACTGAATGTATGTAATTATGCAAAAACATCTTTGTACAATCTTGGCATAAAACTCAATGAACTGTACTTATTATTATTAGTTACTAGTATTTTTAAAAAGCACATTAGTACAATGAGAGATTGAGCAGTTCGGTCAACATCAGTAAAGATCCCAAATGCAGAGAATACCAGCTTCCCCTCTCACTCATTTGAGAGCCACAAAAAAGGTATCTGGTCACCCCACAGTAAGCAAAGATACAAACAAAGTCCTACTTAGGCCAGCTGGAAAACTCACTGCTTCTAGTGCCACATTTCTAAAAGGAATTAGGAAGAAAAAGGAAAACAGGTGATGAGAGAAGACAGTGAGTATATTCCATTTTCTTCACCAACTCGGGCAATGCCTGACATTAAAGTCCCCTTCAGATTCTCATCTTTTCCTTTCTGATCTATCTCCAGCAACATTATAACCGCAGTGCTAGAATGGCACCTAAAGCGTCTGCCTGCAATGCGGGAGACCTGGGTTCAGTCCTTGGGTCGGGAAGATCCCCTGGAGAAGGAAATGGCAACCCACTCCAGTACTCTTGCCTGGAGAATCCCATGGACGGAGGAGCCTGGTGGGCTACAGTCCACGGGGTCACAAAGAGTCGGACACGACTGAGTGACTTCACTTTCACTTACATAAGCAATACTGGATTCTCTTGTATTTTCAGCAGGAACCCAAAGTTCCCAAAGTCCTCTGTTCATACCTACCTGTTTCAAAGAACATTTCAGGTTTTTGTTCTTCCAAGCTCCCAAGGCTGAATTTTGAATAGGTGATTTATACTGAATTCAATTATCTTTAGTCATATAAGCTGGCAAATGTGCTCTCATACTCTGTTGTCACAGAATACTGTTATCTCTGGTAGAAATACACCTCACACTGGCATGGGGGAGGAGAACAAAAGGAAAATAAATCTCACCCTTTTCCTCTTCACTTTTCTGACCTCCTTGTTTTTATTTTCACTTTATTATATCTACTTTCAAAAATCTAAATTTTTCTTGGTAAGTGTCTGAAGTAATGTCCCTCATGTTCAACTTACCATTAAGCATTCCATATATTTTTGCATATCTCCTTAGAGAGATTTCATTCCTTATCTTTTGTTTCTTTCCCATCTAGACCCTACCTTTGTAGATAGACTATAGAAACAGACCAGATAGATAGACCACATAGACAGACAATTAGGTAAATTATTCTGGCTTCCTTTTTTCAGAAGACAAGACAAAGCTCTGTGTGGTGACAACAATGTAAGAAATAAATAAATCACTCTTTACTTTCTTGATGTGTTGTTTTTATCTTCTTGCATCACATTAAAATACAATAACTGCAGTATCTTTTAAAAAATGAGCCACTCTATCAAAAATCTTTTCACTATCTCTTAGTTGACTGCTCTGACTGCCTTAACTGCCACTCTTTCCCAATAAATTAAACAATAATCACTTGGTGTTTAGTTCATTTAAAAACTTCTGATACTATTGATGCTCAAGGGAATTTAAAACGCAGCAAAACTTAGTCATGACTTTTTCCAAGCCAGTTTTGTATAGTCACTGAGGGCTTTCCACAGGTGAGAACTTGCCAAATAACCTTTGTTTTCAAGAAATTTTTTAAAAAATTATTCTTATTTTCCTCTACCCAATGAGAACTTTAAGAATTTCTGTTTCTCCTACTACTGAGACTTCTATTATATCAGTTTCCATTTTCAGTGCTAATACAGTGGTAGTACTACTTATACATGTGTGTTTAGGGATGTATGTGTACATGTGTGTGCGTGTATATGTATTTTGTTAAGTTTTTTCTGTTAAAAATTTTAGCTATCTATGTAGTGAAAGTGTTAGTCTCTCAATCATGTCTAACTCTTTGCTACCCCATGAACTGTAGCCCACCAGGCTCTTCTGTCCATGGAATTCTCCAGGCAGAATACTGGAGTGGGTAGCTGTTTCCTTCTCCAGGGGATCTTCCCAAACCAGGGATTAAATCTGGGTCTTCTGCATAACAGGCAGATTCTTTACCATCTGAGCCACCAGGGAAGCCCAGTTATCTATGTAATCCCTAAGAAAAGTAAATAATTACAGCTTCTGGTTAGTTATTATATCAACATGAACAAATGACTAGAAATATTTTTACCAAATACATAGACTGCTAGTTGGGATGATCTGACTTAAAATAATGCTATTATAGCAAATACAAATTTCACTTGGGCAGTTTCCAGGGGAGAACCATAAAAGAGATGGGCAGAAATTCTCCAGAGTACTGAAACCAAGATCAGTTCAGTCGCTCAGTCGTGTCTGACTCTTTGCGACCCCATGAATCGCAGCATTCCAGGCCTCCCTGTCCATCACCAACTCC
>NW_011494790.1:3309800-3336649 GCF_000754665.1 Bison bison bison
TATCTAGGTTGGTCATAACTTTCCTTCCAAGGAGTAAGCGTCTTTTAATTTCATGGCTGCAGTCACCATCTGCAGTGATTTTGGAGCCCAAAAAAAGAAAGTCTGACACTGTTTCCACTGTTTCCCCATCTATTTCCCATGAAGTGATGGGCCCAGATGCCATGATCTTAGTTTTCTGAATGTTGAGCTTTAAGCCAACTTTTTCACTCTCCTCTTTCACTTTCATCAAGGGGCTTTTTAGTTCCTCTTCACTTTCTTCCATAAGGGTGGGTGTCATCTGCATATCCGAGGTTATTGATATTTCTCCTGGCAATCTTGATTCCAGCTTGTGCTTCTTCCAGTCCAGCGTTTCTCATGATGTACTCTGCATAGAAGTTAAATAAGCAGGGTGACAATATACAGCTTTGACGTACTCCTTTTCCTATTTGGAACCAGTCTGTTGTTCCATGTCCAGTTCTAACTGTTGCTTCCTGACCTGCATATAGGTTTCTCAAGAGGCAGGTCAGGTGGTCTGGTATTCCCATCTCTTTCAGAATTTTCCAGTTTATTGTGATCCATACATCCACACAGTTTATTGTGATCCACACAGCCTGGTAGGCTGCAGTCCATGAGGTTGCTAAGAGTCTGACATGACTGAGCGACTTCACTTTCACTTTTTACTTTCATGCATTGGAGAAGGAAATGGCAACCCACTCCAGTGTTCTTGCCTGGAGAATCCCAGGGACAGGGGAGCCTGGTGAGCTGCCATATATGGGGTCGCACAGAGTCAGACATGACTGAAGCGACTTAGCAGCAGCAGCAGCAGCAGCATGGGACACATTAAGTAAGGAGGAAGTGATCACACAGTGTAATCAAAATTACGACAACTGTGAGCCCATGGAGTTACAAGAGCATAGAAGAGCAGTACCAAATCCAGGCCTGGAGGAAACAAGGTTAGACCCAATCTTTCATTTTTCTCCAATAATCACTTCTGATTATAGATATTTCTTGTATTGCCTTAAGCCTTTTGGTAATTATAAGGTATAACTGGAGATAGGGAAATAAAAAGAGATTTATTCTCTCGCAGAGTCCACCTTCTGAATTCCTAACCTCAGTCTTGTGCAACCTTCTTGGTGGATTGGTTGAGGCCAAGTTGGTTCCACAGCTTGGGCTCTAATTTCCTCCCCTATTGCACCTTCCCTTCCCATTCATTTTCAGAGTAAAAGGAACCAGCCTATTTTGTACCTAGATTTTCAGCTGGTACTAGTCTATCATAATTAATTCATTCACAAATGTAATATAAAGAATAATGAGTAAAAATAATACTCAATTTTATCTTGCTAGAAGGTGAAAGAGGAGAGTGAAAAACCTGGCTTGAATCTCAACATTAAAAAAGCTAATATCAAGGCATTGAGTCCCATCACTTCAGAGCAAATAGAAAGAGGAAAAGTGGGAACAGTGACAGATTTTATTATCTGGGCTCCAAAATCAAGGTGGACAGTGACTACAGCCATGAAATTAAAAGATCCTTACTCCTCGCAAGGAAAGCTATGACAAACCTAGACAGTATATTAAAAAGCAAAACATCACTTTGCTGAAAAAGGTCCATCTAGTCAAAGCTATGGTTTTTCCAGTAGTCATGTATGGATGTGAGAGCTGGACTATAAAGAAGGCTGTGCGCCAAAGAACTAATGCTTTCAAATTGTAGTGCTAGAGAAGACTCTTGAGAGTCCTGAAGCTCCAGTACTTAAGCCACCTGATGAGAAGGGCTGACTCATTGGAAAAGACCCTTATGTGGGGAAAGACTGAAAGTAAAAGGAGAAAGAGGTGGCAGAGGATAAGATGGTTAAATAGCATCACCAACTCAACGGACATGAATTTGAGCAAACTCCAGGAGACAGAGAAGGACAGGGGAGCCTAGCGTGCTGCCGTCCATGGGGTCACAAAGAGTCGGACTCAGTTTAGCAACTGAACAACAGCAAGAACTAGATCCATGATGAGATCCAGGCCTTCTAACTAATAAAATTCTCCTTGTAAGTTTTGATGCAGTGAAAAGTGCTAAATCCAGCATCAAGATTAAGCTGTTAGCTAAAATAGCACTGATTATTTTAATCTTAAAAACAACAAAAATAAGTTTATACAAATAGATAGATATTTGTATATTTATACAAATAGATAGATCAGGCTTCTAATCTATCTCCAGATCACTAATACAGGACTCACCTCCTGCCATACCACACACACATATACAAACACAAATGGGTGGGATCAAAGAGAAACAAATCAACACAGATAATAAAAAAAAAATTTCACTTGATATTCTCTGTAATTAGTATACTAATAGAAAGTAAGAACTGGCATACATGTAATAATTTACACAAAAGCAGATAAGCGTTAGAAAAATAGTTTCAGAATGTACAAAGAAGAGGAAAAATGAGAAGCAAATAGGGTTGATCATGAGCAAATCTACTGGCAGTGAAAACACAGCCATCAGCAATGGTAACAGAGGTGGCAAGAAGCAGGCTCAGCCAATGGGAAGATGCCAGCAATAAAAAGAAAACAGGAGTTCTGCAATAGGGCAGAAGAAAGCAACAAAGCCATGCAAACTTGTCTATTTTCCCTCCACCAGTGTATGTAATGAGACACCAGAAGCAACCAGTAACTCAAGAAAGAAAGGGAAGAAGTGAAAGAAGAAGAAATAAGGGAAAGAAAGGAATTAAGAAAAGGAAAAACAGACCATACTTGTATAAAATAATTTAGGTTGATCAAGGATGGTCACACAATCATTATCCTCAAAGTACCAATGGCATACAAACTAGTACTTTTTTGCAATCCAAGGAGGAAGATTACATGGAAGAACACTCTCTTAAATATAAGTATACTTCAGTTTCCCTGGCTTCCCTGGTGGTTCAAACAGTAAAGAATCCACTTGCAATGCAAGAGACCTGGGTTCAATCCCTGGGTCGGGAAGATCTCCCAGAGAAGGGAATGACAATCCACTCTAGTATTCTTGCCTGAATAATTCCCCAGACACAGGAGCCTTGAGGGCTATAGTCCATAGGGTCCCAAAGAGTTGGACACGATTGAGAGACTAACACACATGCTACACTTCAATTTATCCCACTAAATGCAATGAAAAAGCAATAAAATCCAGACAGATTAGATAGAATATATATTTGAAAACTCTGAAAAGTTAATTGGTCCAGATAGATTCTGGGAGAAGAATAGTATTTAAAATACTGACATGCTGGTTTACAATTTTTTTCTTCACCTATCACCTAAACTCAATATGCTTAGAGTAGATACCAGGATACAGACAGAGAGAGCTCCAGGAGAAGCACTCTTAAAGTTTTCTTGAAGAACAGAAAGGGAGATACTAATGCTCCGAAAGAGTGCTTTGTTCCCTCACACCTGGACCCCAATTAACCCTGTGGTTGTGGCAACAGGCAGAGGCAATGGGAGCGTGTGAAAACCAAGCTAGAGAGCAGAGGTTTCTCTGTTTTGAGGACCTGTGGTTAAAGTAGTATGAGGCAAACAGCCATTGTTTTTTCCCTCCCTCGGTCCCCCTGCCAACTGCCTCTTGGCCCTAGACGCAAAGGTACTTACAGAAGTACACAGCCATGTATGGCAACTAAAGTCCTAGTTTTCTTGGTAGACAATTTTTAAAAGAGGAACACAAAGACACTGGAAAGTTTGAGGGTAATTTGGGGCTGTGAAAGCTCAGGAAAGGAAACCCATAAAGTCATTTATGAACTCCTAAGCTCACCTCTGACCTGCATCCAAATTCATTCTGAGGCCAGCATCACTCCAATAACAAATGAAAGATAATACAACACAAAAAAATTATAGGCCAATATCACTGATGAACACAGGTACAAAAATCCTCAACAAAATATTAACAAACTGAATCTAACAATACACTAAAAGAATCATACAAAATGATCAAGTGGGATTTATCCCAGGGATACAAGAAATTTTCAAATCTGCAAATCAATATGATACACTACATTAACAAATTTAAGAATAAAAACTATGATTATCTCAAAAGATATAGAAAGAGTTTTTGACAAATTTTAACACCAATTTATGATTTAAAAAAAAACCTGCCCAGAAAGTGGGCATAGAGGGAACTTACCTCAACATAATAAAGGCCATATATGACAAACCCACAGTTAAAATCATATTTAACAGTCAAAAGCTGAAATTATTTCTCTAAGATCAGGAACAAGACAAGGAGGCCCATTCTCACTACTTTTATTCAACATAGTATTGGAAATCCTAGCAACAACCATGAGACAAGAGAAAGAAAGAAAAGGAGTCCAAATTAGATCCAAATTGAAATAAGTAAAACTGTCACTGTTTGCATTGACATGATACTCAGAATCTCAAAGATGTCATCAGAAAGCTCTAGAGCTCATCAGCAAAGTCAGTAAAGTTGCAGATATAAGATTAATACACAGAAGTCTGTTTCATTTCTATACACTAAACAACCACCAGAAACAAAAATTAAGGCAACAATCCCATTTACTATTACATCTCTAAGAATAAATCAACTTCAGTCAGTTCAGTCGCTTAGTCGTGTCCGACTCTTTGCAGCCCCAACTTAAGTAGGTAAAAAAAAAAAAAAACTGTACTCTGAAAATTATGAGATGTTGATAAAAGAAATTAAAGGATGACATAAAAAGATGAAAATATATACTGTGTTTTTGCACTGGAAGAACTAAGATTGCTAAAATGACCATAATACTCTAGGTAATCTACAGATTCAATACAATATCTATCAAAATACCAAAGGAATTTTTCACAGAATTGGAATAAAATTTGTTTTATAATTTGTGTGGAAGCACAAAAGATCCCAAGTAGCCAATATAATCTTGAGAAAGAAGAACAGAGCTGAAGGAATCAGGCTTCTTGACTTCAGACTATATTACAACATTAGAGTAATCAAAACAGTACATCACTGGCACAAAAATGAACTCAGAGATCAATGGAACAGAAGAGAAAGCCCAGAAATAAACCCACACACGTACAGCCAATTAATATGTAATAAAAAAGGCAAGAATATACAATGTGGAAAAGACAGTCTATTATAACCCACTCCAGTATTCTTGCCTGGAAAATCCCATGGACAGAGGAGCCTGGTAGGCTACAGTCCATGCGGTTGCAAAGAGTTGGAAATGACTGAGTGACTTCACTTCACTTTATAAGTATAAAATATAAATACTTTATATTTTATAAATGGTGCTTGGAAAACTAAACAGCTACATTTAATAGAATGAAATGGAAACATTCCCTAGTACCATATACAAAAATAAACTAAAAATGGATTGAAAACCTAAATACCAGAAACCGTAAAACTCCTAGAGAAAAACATAGACAGAACAGTTTTTAATGTAAATCATAGCAATCCTTTATCAGCTGTGTCACCTAAAGCGAAGGAATTAAAAACAAACAAATGGGACCTAATCAAACTTAAAAGTTTTTGCACAGCAAAGGAAACCATTGATAAAATGAAAAGAAATTCTACTGAATGGGAAAGTATTTGCAAATGATATGACCAATAAGAGGTTTATATATAAATAGCTCTCACAACTCAATATCAAAAAAATAAATAAACAATCTGATTAAAAAACAAGCAGAACACTTGAATAGACATTTTTCAAAAGACAGCATGCAGGTGGACAGGAGGGTACATGAAAAGATGCTCAGCACTGCTAATCATTAGGGAAATATAAAGCAAAACCAAAATGAGGTATCACCACACACAACGGCTACCATCCGAAAGAACACAAATAAATATTGCTGAAAATTCGGAGAAAAGAAAACTCTTGTGTACAAGAATGTCAATTTTTCACAGTGGTGCAGCCACTGTGGAAAACAGTATGAAGTTTTCTCAAAAAATTAAAAATAGATCAAAAAAACACTAATTTGAAACAAACATATATAACATTGCACCTCAGTGTTCATAACATTAATTACAACTGCCAAGATGTAGGAGCATCCTAACTGTCCCTTAATAGACGGGTTGATAAAAATAGATATGATATAGATATACACAATGGAATACTCCTAAGCCATAAAAAGAACTTTTTTAAAAAAGAATTTTACCATTTGCAACAATATGGATGGACTTGGAGGATATTATGCTAAGTGAAAAAAGCCAAATAGAGAAAAACAAATACTGTACGATATCACTTATATGGAATCTGAAAATACAACAAACTAGTGAACAATAAAATAAGCAGAGTCACAGAGAACAAACTAGAGGTTACCAGTGGAGAGCATGAATGAGGGGGCAATTTAGGGACAGACGATTAAGATATAAAAACTATTATGTAGAAAAATAAGCTATAAGAATATGTTGCGCAACACAGGGAACATAGCCAACATTCTATAGTAACTATAAATGAAGTATAACCTGTAACAAATGTGAATCACGGACTATCCTGGTGGCTCAGTGGTAAAGAATCCTCCTGCCAACGCAGGAGACATGGGTTCAATCCCTGATCTGGGAAGATCCCACATGATGCAGAGCAACTGAGCCCATGCAGCACAACTGTTGAGCCTGTGCTCTAGAGCCTGGGAACTGCAACTACAGAGCCCACGTGCCGCAACTACTGAAGCCCACATGCCCCAGAGCCCATGCTCCACAACGAGAGAAGTCACGGCAGTGAGAAGCCTGCCCACCACAACTAGAGTGGCCCCTGCTCTCCCCAACCAGAGAAAGGCATGCACAGCAACAAAGACCCAGAATAGCCAAAAATAAATCAATAGAAAGAAAGTAAAATCACTTTGTGTTTAAAAAAGAATTGTGAATCACTATAGTGTATACTTGTACTTATATAATATTATGCATCATCTATATTTCAATTAAAAATTCAAAAACTGAACTTCTAATCACAGCTCAGGTCAAGATTGATCACTAGATGGCACACGCATGAGAAAGCAACATAGTGCTACAAAGATTGTGAAAAATGCAGCTGACATTGGAACATAAGTCTATATGTGAGTGGGAAGCGGTTCCCTGAACATAACCAGATTGACTGCTTGTTGAAACAAAACTATTAACAGTATCCACAGAAATGAAATTATATCATAGTCTTATAATAATCAAAATGTCCAGAATATAATCCAAAATTACTCATCATTAAAATAACCAGCAAAATCTCAAAGTGACTGGGAAAAAATAAAGGATGCCAATGCTGAGATGACAAAGATGTTGGAATTATCAAAGATTCTAAAGTAGTTGCTATAAAAATACTCCATGAACCAAAAACACTCTTGAAACCAATGGAAAAATAGAAAATTTCATCACTTACACAGATAATATAAAAAAGAAACCAAATAAATATTTTGAACTGAAAACAAACAAAGTTTGTTATCCAGGTTATTCACTGGATAACCTCAATAGCAGAACAAAGATAACAACAACAAAAAAAGGAATCCGTGAACTAGAAAATATACTGTTAGGTAGTTAAGATAGGAAAAAGGAGTCCAGAATGGCAGTGGCTAAAAGACAAGGAAGGGAAAAGCCCACGAACATAGAACAAAGGAAGGTCCAAGGACCAGAGTGAGGACCTCAGGTAGAACAAGCAGCACTCCTGGCTAGCCCAGTTTACACAGGGCAGGCCCAGGGGGAGGAGGAAAAAAACATATAAAAAGAGGAGCCAAAGGGCTGGGGGTCTCTCTCTCTCTTTTCTCTTCCAGTCTTTTGGGTCAGCATGCCTTCACGCCTTGAGGATGCATTTTCCTTTATTTTCTAAATAAAACTGACCTGCAATACAGAACTGTATCACTGATCTGTCCGAGAGCTGTGACATGGTCTGTCCAAGGGCGGTGATGCTGGTCCATCGCTTCAAATTTCTGTTGTGACGAAACAGAACCGAAGAAATTACACACTCCTCTGACATATACCAATAGAAATTATTCAGCCTGAAAAACAAAGAGGAAAAAAAAGTGTGTTTTTTTTTTAAATGAACAAAACCCTAGGGACTTAAGCAACTATAACAAATGAGCTACCGTTTGTGTCATCTGTATCCAAGAAAGAAAGGATAAAGTGTGGTGCTAAAAGAACAAAAGGTACTTAAAGAAATAATGAGTGCAAACTCCACAAATTTCATGAAATAAATTAATAGAGTCAAAAAGCTCAGAAAAACCCAAACAAGAAAAACCCAAAGAAATTATTCCCAGGCATATCATAAACAGCTAAAAATAAAATACAAAGGAAAGCAACTAGATATATTAGCAACACTTTACATTTAAAGAAAAAAGAATTTGAAAGACTTAAATTTTTCATCAGAAACACTGGACTCCAAGAGAGTGGAACACCATATTTAAGGAAGTGAAAGAAAAGAACTGTCAACTTAGAATTCTGTATCTATCAAAACTTTCAGGAATGAAGAACAATAAGAGCCTTTTCAGATAAATAAAAATTAAGAGAATTTATTGTCATAAGATATGCTTTCAAAGAAATGTCGAAAGAAATTCATATAAAAGGAAATAAATTTACCAGAAAATGAATTTGAAATATCAAAAATTAAGAAAAAGAAATAAAAATGAAAAAAATCTAGGTAAACTGGGAGACTAGTCTTTTCTTCTTGGTGCTTTAAAATATGTTTACCAGTTGAAAGCAAAATATAACAATGTGTGATGGGATTTACAATTGAACTAGATGTATATGGCAACCCACTCCAGTGTTCATGCTTGGAGAATCCCAGGGACGGGGGAGCCTGGTGGGCTGCAGTCCATGGGGTCACTAAGAGTCAGACACGACTGAGCAACTTCAATTTCACTTTTCACTTTTCACTTTCATGCATTAGAGAAGGAAATGGCAACCCACTCCAGTGTTCTTGCCTGGAGAATCCCAGGGACGGGGGAGCCTGGTGGGCTGCCGTCTATGGGGTCGCACAGAGTTGGACACGACTGAAGCGACTTAGCAGCAGCAGCATCATAAGACAATGACATGAAGAAAAAGTACATAGTATTATATGACTGTAAGGTCTTTACCTTTCTCATTAAGTGCAAAATACTGATTCTAAAAAGGTAGTGAAGAGTTAAAAATGCATATTGTAAGCCCCAGAACAACTACTAAGAATATAAAGAGATACAATAAAAACACTATACATTAAAATTGAACACTAAAAAATATGAAACTAACCCAAAACAGGCAGGAAAAGAAAAACAGAGAAGCAAGAAACATATAGATGAAATACAAATACTGAGATACTAAAATTTTAGACATAGCCCAAATATATAACTATATTATTTATATACAGATGCTCAAAATAAAAAATGAAGAGAGAGATCATGATTTTTTTAGTTTTTAAAAGACTTTTCCTAACTATCCCTCCCCCTCTGGCAACCATAAGTTTGATTTCTAAGTCTGTGACTCTCTTTCTGCTTTGTAAGTTCACTTGTATCATTTCTTTTTAGATCCCACATGTGAAGAATATCACACAGTATTTCTCCTCTGACACTTCTCTCAGTATGACACTCTCTAGGTCCATCCATGTTGCTGCAAAAGGCATTCTTTCTTTCGAGTAATATTCCATTGTATATATGTTCCACATCTTCTTTATCCACATCTCTGTTGATGGACATTTACATTGCCCATATCGTGGCTATGTAAACAGTGCTGCAGTGAACACTGGGGTTCATATGTCTTTTAGGATCATGTTTTTTCTCCAGATATATGCCCAGGAGTGGGAGGTCAGTGTTATATGGTAGCTCTATTTCCAGTTTTTTTAAGGAACCTCCATGCTGTTCTCCATAGTGGCTGTACCAATTTACATTCCCATCAACAGTGCAGGTGGGTTCCCTTCTCTCCACACCCTCTCCAGCATCTGTTGTTTGTGGACTGGGAAGGTCATGTACACTCTGCTATATTTAAAATAGATAACAAACAAGGACCTATTGTATAGCACATGGAACTTTGCTCAATGTGATGTGCCAGCCTGGATGGGAGTGGGGTTTATGAGAGAATGGAGACATGCATATGAATGGCTCAATCCCTTCACTGTTCACTACCACAACATTGTTAATCAGCTATACCCCAATACAAAATAAAGTTTAAAGTTTGGAAAAATAAAATTGCATTACAAAAAAAAAAAAGAAACATTGCCACACTAAAAAAGAATTTTCCTTCAATAATAAGGGAGAAATTAAGATATTCCTTTGCCACTAGACCTGCTTGCCTTCCAAGAAATGCTCAAGGTTGTCCTGAGGGTGAAATGAAAGAACATTAAATGATAACTCAAAGCTGTATGAAGAAATAAACATCTTAATAAAGATATGGGCAATTATAAAAGCTAGTATTGTTGTAAAACTGGTTTGTAACTCCATCTTTTATTTTACACATGCTTTAAGAGACAAACATATATTTTTCAAATTATTAGTCTAGAAGCTAGTGATATGCTTCCCTGGTGGCTCAGATGGTAAAGAATCCATCTGCAATGCAGGAGACCCGGGTTCAATCCCTAAGTTGGGAAGATCCCCTAACTTTAGTTTATAATTCTATGTATCTACATAATTTAAAAGATTAAGCATTTGAAATAATTATTAGTTTATATTTGGGGGTAACACACTGTATAAAGATGTAACTTTGTGTCATCTACACCAAAAAGGGTGGAGATGGGCCTGTAAAAGAGTAGAGTTTTGTATGTTATTGAAGTTAAGCTGGTGTGAATTCAAATTAGAGTGTTATAAATTTAGGATGTTAAATGTAATCCCCATGGTAACCACAAAGAAAATAGCTGTAGAATGTACACAAGAGAAAATGAGAAAAGAATTTAGACACATCCTACCAAAAACTCAACTAAGCACTAAAGAAAGCAGTAATGCAGGAAATGAGAGACAAAAGAGCTATTAAGCATACAGAAAACAAAGAGCAAAATGATGAAAGAAGTCCCTCATCAGCAATTACTTTAAATACAAAGGATTAAACTTGCCAGCCAAAGCACAGAGATTGGCAGAATGGATAAAAACACTGAGCTAACTCTGTGATATCTATAAGATATTCATTTTAGCTTCAAAGATGCAAATATATTGAAAGTGAAAATACAGAACAAGATATTCCATGCAAATAGTCACCAAAAATGAGCAGGGTGGCTATACTAACATCAGTCAAAATAAACTTTAATGGAAAGAGTTCACAAAAGACAAAAACATTATATATCAAAAAAGGATTCAATACATCAAGAATATATAACAATTATAAACATTTAAGAATCCGGTAATAGACAAGAAAATGTATGAAGCAAAAGCTGACAGAATTGAAGGAAGAAATAGTTCTTCAAAGTAGTTGAGGACTTTAATATCCCACACTCAATAATGGATAGAACAACTAGACAGAGGTTAATTAAGAAAAAGAAAACTTAAACAACACAGTAAACCAATCAGATCTAATAGACATAAACAGAACACTATTCCCAACAAGCTCCTTGGAAGAAAAACTATGACCAACTTAGCATATTAAAAAGCAGAGACATTACTTTACCAACAAAGATCTGTCTGATCAAAGCTATGGTTTTTCCAGTAGTCATGTATGGATGTGAGAGTTGGACTATAAAGAAAGCTGAGCGCAGAATTGATGCTTTTGAACTGCGGTATTGAAGACTCTTGAGAGTCCCTTGGACGGCAAGGAAATCCAAGCAGTCAATCAATCCTAAAGGAAATCAGTCCTGAATATTCATTGGAAGGACTGGTGTTGAAGCTGAAACTCCAGTACTTTGGCCACCTGATGTGAAGAACTGACTCAATGAGACCCTGATGCTGGGAAAAGACTGATGGCAGGTGGAGAAGGGGACAACAGAGGATGAGATGGTTGGATGGCATCACCAACTCTATGGACATGAGTTTGAGTAAGCTCCGGGAGTTGGTGATGGACAGGGAAGTCTGGTATGCTGCAGTCCATGGGGTTGCAGAGTCAGACTGGACTGAATAACTGAACTGAGCTAATTCCCAACAATAGCAAAGACATATTTTTCTTAAATGCCCATGGGAAATTTTCCAGGATAGAATATCAATCAGTTCAGTTCAGTTGCTCAGTCGTGCCTGACTCTTTGCAACCCTATGGACCACAGCACACCAGGCTTCCTTGTCCATCACCAACTCCCAGACATTGCTGAAATTCATGTCCACCCAGTCTGTGATGCCATCCAACTATCTCATCTGTTATCCTCTTCTCCCCCTGTCTTCAATCTTTCCCAGCATCAGGGTCTTTTCCAGTGAGTCAGATCTTTGCATCAGGTGGCAAAATCTTAAAGTTTCAGCATCATTCCTTCCAATGAATATTCAGGACTGATTTCCTTTAGGATTGACTCGTCTGATCTCCTTTCTGTCTGAGACTCTCAAGAATCTTCTCCAACACCACAGTTCAAAAGCATCAATTCTTCGGTGCTCTGCTTCCTTTATGATTCAACTCTCATATCCATATGTGACAACTGGAAAAACTATCACTTTGACTTTATGGACCTTTGTTGGCAAAGTAATGTCTCTGCTTTTTAATGTGCTCTCTAGGTTAGTCATAGCTTTTCTTCCAAGGAGCAAACATTTTTTAATTTCATGGCTGCAGTTACCATCTGCAGTGATTTTGGAGTCCAAGAAAAGAAAGTCTGCCATTGTTTCCACTGTTTCCCTATCTATTTGCCATGAAGTGATGGGACTGGATGCCATGATCTTAGTTTATTGAATGTTAAATTTTAAGCCAGCTTTTTCACTCTCCTCTTTAACTTTCATCAAGAGGTTCTTTAGTTCTTTTTTGCTTTCTGCCATAAGGGTGGTTTCATCTGTGTATCTGAAGTTATTGATATTCCTTCTGGCAATCTTGATTCCAGCTTATGCTTCATCCAGCCTGACATTTCTCATGATGTACTCTGCATGTAAGTTAAATAAGCAGAGGGAAAATATACAGCCTTGACATGCTCCTTTCCCAATTTGGAACCAGTCCATTGTTCCATGTCTGGTTCCAACTGTTGCTTCTTGACCTGCATACAGGTTTCTCAAGAGGCAGGTCAGGTGGTCTGTTATTCCCATCTCTTTAAAAATTTTCCAGTATGTTGTGATCCACACAGCCAAAGACTTTAGCATAGTCAATGAAGCAGAAGTGTATGTTTTTTCGGAATTCTCTTGCTTTTTCTATGATCCGATGGATGTTGGCAATTGACTCTCTTTTGCCACACAGTCTGTGTTGGGCCACAAATTAAGTCTCAGTAGATTTTAAAAGATAGATATCATACAAAGTATATTTACCAATCACAAGATATCATATAAAGTATCTTCACCAACTATAGTGTAATGAGCTTAGAAAGTTAGTAACAGAAATAAAATTAAAAATCTAAAAACTTTCAGAAATTAAATAACATACTTTCAAGTGATCAATGAATTGAAGAAATCACAAGGAAAATTAGAAAATACTTAAATGAATGAAAATGAAAATGCAACATACCAAAACACTGGGTTATAGCGAAAGCAGGGTTGGGGGGAAATTTATAGCTATTGGTACTTGCATTAAAAAACAAGAATTATCTCAAAACAATAATCTAGCTTTACAACTTAAGGAACTATAGGAAAAAATAAACAAAGCCCAAAACTAGCAGAAGGAGCATAGCAGAGGTAAACAAAATAGAGAACAGAAAAATGACAGAGAAAATCAATGAATCCAAAAATTGGTTCTTTGAAAAAGTCAACAAACTTTCAGCTAGATGGATTAAGAAAAAAAGACTCAAACTGATATAATCAGAAGTGGAAGTGGGAACTTGACCAAGATCATGGAGAGGAAGACCCTGAGATCACCTTCTCTCACAGGCGCACCAAACTTAAAATTATTTATGAAGCAGTAATTGATAAAAAAAGACCAGAACTTACCAGAAAAGATCTTCTACAATGAAAGCTATAAAGATAAAACCACAATAAGGTGAGTATGAGGGCTGGAATCCTGGTATAGTAGTCAAGACCCATACCCTCTGGAGAGTGACCTAAAGATAAGAGGATCATTGCAATTGGAGAGGTTCTCACTACAGAGCAATGGGTCTGCGCCCCACACTGGGCTCCCCATTCCGGAGCCCTGCAATGGGAAAATGAGCCACCAGAATGTCTGGCTCTGAAGGCCAATGGAGCCTACTTTTGTGAGGTGCAAAGTGTGGTGGGAAATAGAGCTCCACTCTTAAAGGGCACATACAAAATTTTACATGCTCCAACCCCAGGGAAGAATTGGTAATTTGAATGGAGCATGGTTTCAGACCCACCCACTGATCTTGGAGAGTTTCCCAGAGAGGCAACTTGAGCTCATTGTGGGGACACAGACTTTGGTAGCACCCACTATGCTCATTCTATCATATGGACACTTGTGCTGGCAAGTGCCAATTTGGAATACTCCCTGTAGCTTATTAGCACCAGGACCAGGCCTCACCCATCGGCCTTTTGGCATCAGCACTAGGACATCTCAGGCCAGGCAACTAGACAGGTGGGGACAGAACTGTGTCCATCAGCAGGCAGGCTGCCTTAAGACCTCCTAAAAGAGCCTACAGCTTATCTGGGACATGACCCTACCCACCAGAGGGCACAGTACCTGGCCACACATACCAGTGTACAGGGACTAGCCCCAGTACCCCCCAAGTCCTGCAGATAAAGACCCCGGACCCCATCTTTACCCATCAGTGGGCAGGCACAAGCTCTAAGAGCCCCTGGGCCCCAAGCCCTGACCATGAGCAGGCTCAAACAACAACCCACAGATCCCCAGAGTCCTGTAGCAACAGACCTTATAATCAAGCTCCACCCATCAGAGGGATAGCACAAGCTTCAGGACACTCCAGCTATGTCAAGAGCCAGCACCTCCCAGCAGTGGGGCAGCACCAGCTCTAGGACCCCCAAGGCTCTTCAGCCAGAGATACCAAGTCCTGGCACTGCCCACCCATGAGGAAGCATTATTGCTAGAACTCCCTGGTCCCCAACTTGCCCACTGACAGACTCCAGCCCCAGGATCACGACAGCTCCCACAGCCTCCTTTGTCAAGCCTCAACCCAACACACAAGCAGGCCAGCACCAGCTCCAAGATATCTTAGACTTCTCACCCACCAACCCCAGGATCCAGCCCCACTTACTGACCCTACCAATCAGCTGCTGGCAGCCTCCACACCATCCAGGGACCAGCAACCAACTGGACCAGGGCCCAGCCATGACTACCAGGAAAATATTAATGAAACTAAGAACTGGTTCTTTGAAAAGAGAAATAAAATGAATAAATCTTTAGCCAGATTCATCAAGAGAGAAAGAGAGGCTCATATCAATAAAATTCTAAATAAAAAAGGAGAAATTATAACCTATACCATGCAAATACAAAGGATAGTAAGAAACAACCACAAGAAAACTATATGTCAATAAAATCGACAACCTACAAGAAATGGAAAAATTCCTAGAAATATCTTGAAAATGGAAACACAACACATTGAAACATATGGGATGCAGCAAAAACAGTTCTAAGAGGGAGGTTTAGTGATAACAAGAAAGATCTCCAATAAACAACCTAACTTTAAACCTCAAAGAACTATAAAAAGAGGAACATGCTAAGCACAAAGTCAGATGAAGAAAGGAAATAATAAACATTAAAACAAAAATTAGAGAACAGGAAAGCAATAGAGAAGATTAAGATTTTTAAAAAGATAAAACTAAGAATTGGTCTTTGAAAAGATAAACAAAATTAACAAACTTTCAGCTAGATTCACCAAGGAAAAGAGAGAGGACCCTAATCAGTAAAATTGTATTTGAAAGAATAGAAGAATATTTGTACATTAATAGTACAGAAATACAAAGGACAATAACAAACCACTGTGAGCAACTATATGCCAACAAACTTGACAGCCTAGAAGAAATAAGTAAGTTACCTGAATCATACAATCGACCAAGAATGAATGAGGAAGAAAAAAATCTAAACAGACCAATAAGAAGAAGAATGAATCAGTACCAAAAATCTCCCAGGAAAGAAATGTACAGGATCAGACAGCTTCACTGGCAAATTTTCCCAGATGTTTAAAGAAAAATTAATGCCATCCTCTCAAACTCTTTCAAAATAATCAAATGGTAAGGACCACTACAAAGCTAATTCCATGAGTTGATTACCAGATATTAAAGACAGATAAGGACACTATAAGAAAAGTACAAGGCATCTTAGTTCCCTGACCAGGGATCTAACGCATACCGATACCTATAGCTGATGCATGTTGATATTTGGCAGAAACCAACACAATACTGTAAAGCAATTATCTTCCAATTATAAATAAATTTAAATAAAAAATTTTAAAATAAAAGCTATTTTCCTTAAAAAAAATTCTTAATGGAATTTGCAAAGATTAGAGAACAATCCTAAAATTCATATGGAACCACAAAAGACCCCAAATATCCAAAGCAATCTTGGGAAAGAAGAAAAATGGAGACACCACACTGCCTTATTTCAAACATTTTAAAGCTATCATAGTCAAAGCAGTATGGTACTAACATAAAAATTGATATGTAGGCCAACTTAACAGACTCAAGAGCCCAGAAATAAACCTAGCTATATACAAGTGCATCAAGAACACACAATAGGCAAAGGACATTATCTTTAATAATGGTTCTGTGAAAACTGACTCTCCATATGCAGAAAAATGAAACTGAACCCCTATCTTACAGCACTCACAAAAATTAACTCAAAATGGATTAAATACTTGAATGTAAGAACTGAAACCATAAAACTCTTTGAGGAAAACACAAGTATAACACAAATAGTTCAGGCAACAAAAGCAAAAATTAACAAGTAGAACTACAACAAACTAAAAAGCTTCTACACAGCCAAGGAAATAATCATCAAAATGAAAAGGCAGCCTATGAATTAGGAGAAAATACTTGCAAATCATCTACATCTTAAGGGGTTAATATCTAAAATTTATAAGGAACTCAAAATGGCAAAAACACAATCCAATTAAAAATGGGCAAAGGACCTGAACAGACATTTTTCCAAAGACAACAAACAAATGGCCAACAGGTATGTGAAATTATGCTCTACATCATTAATCATCAGGAGAGTGCAACTCAAAGCCACAAGTTACCACTTCACACCTGTCAGAATGACTATTATCAAAAAGACAAGAGATAACAAATGTTGACAAGGATGTGGAGAAAAGGAAATCCTCATACACTGTTGGTGGGAATATAAACTGGTACAGCAATCATGGGAAAGCATGGTGATTTCTCAAACAATTAAAAAGGAAACAACCATATTACCTAGCAGTCCCACTTTGGGCTATATATCCAAAGAAATGGAAAAGAAGCAAACTACTGACATATGTAACAACTTGGATAGAGCTCAAGGGCATCAGGCTGAGGGAAAAACGCCAATCTCCAACAGTCACATTACTGATGATTCCATTTTTAGAATTAGAATATCTTCGAAATGAAAACCAATTATAAGTTAGAGTACAGAGCAGCGGTTGCCAGGACTTAGGTATAGCAAGGGGATGGGTGTGACGATACAGGGTACGCAACATGGGGCAGATTTTGTAGTAATGGACTAGTTCTGTATCACCAGTTTGGTGGTGGTTATACCAATTCACACACACAGTGAAAGGGCACAAAACTGTACACACCTATTACACAGTATCAAGTTTCTGGGTTTTATCATGTACTGTAATTATAGAAGATGTAACATTGGGATGAACTAAGGAAAAGGTATAAAGGACCTCTCTCTACTATTTTTACAATTTCCTGTGAATCTATAATTACCTGTAAAATGTTTACAAAGAGAAAAATCTGGAAAAAATGACCATTTTTCATGAGATCCTACACACAGATTCTTATTTTATCCTTTAACACTTTGCCTGTATTTAAAAACCAAAAAAAGACATTTTCAAAGATAAAACTTTTAAAAGCTGGTGGCTTAGACAGTAAACGATCTGCCTGCAATGCAGGAGACCCAGATTCAATCCCTGGGTCGGGAAGATCCCCTGGAGAAGGAAATGGCAACCCACTCCACTATTCTTGCCTGGAGAATTCCATGGACATAGGAACCTGGTGGGCTACAGTCCATGGGGACAGAAAGAGTCAGACACGACTGAGTGACTAACACACATATGAAATGCATGCTTAAATCAAATTAATCATTTACTGTTCTTTATAAATCGTTCTCAACGAGGGAGCCTGAGAGTACCCATATTAGTCTGCTCGGCTGCGATAACAAAACACCACAAGCTGAGTGGCTTAAGCAACGGTACAGGCATAGCTCGGTTTGCTGTGCTTCACTTTACTGTAGTTTTTACAAATCGAAGGCTTTTGGCCACCTTGGGTCCAGCAAGTCTAGTGGCATCATTTTTCATTCCCACATTTGCTCACTTCACGTCTGTGTTACATTTTGGTAATTCTCACACTTCAAACTTCTGTATCATTATATTTGTTACAGTGATTTGTGATCAGTGATTTTTGATGTTACCAATAATCAACTCACTGAAAGCTCAGATGATATTTAGCATTTTTCAGCAAGTGTTTTTAACTTAAAGTGTATACATTGTTTTTGGGCTTCCCTGGTGGCTCAGTTGGTAAAGAATCTGCCTGCATTGTGGGAGACCTGGGTTCGATCCCTGGGTTGGGAAGATCCCCTGGAGAAGGGAACAGCTACCGACTCCACTATTCTGGCCTGAAGAATTCCATGGACGGTATAGTCCATGGGGTTGGAGAGTCGGACACAACAGAGCCATTTTCACCTCAGATTGTTTTTAAGCAATGCTACAGCATACTTAGTAGACTACAGTACAATATAACATAAATTTTAGATGCAGTAAGAAGCCAACAAATTTATGTGACTCTCTTAATTGTGATATTTGCTTTATTGTGCTGGTCTGGAACTATACCTGCAGTATCTCCAAAGTATGTCTGTAATTTACTGTCTCAGTTCTGGAGGCTAGAAGGCCATGGTTGTCAGCAGTATTGAGTCCTACCGAGGGAAGTGATGGAGAATCTGTTCCATGCCTCTCTCCTAGCTTCTGGTGACTTTCTGGCAAACATTGGCATGGCATTCATTGGCATGTAAGTCTCTGCCACCATCTGCACACAATGCTCTCCTCATGTACATGTCTGTGTTCCAAATTTCCCTTTTTATAAGGACACCAGTCGTATTGGATTACTGGCCCTCCCTACCTCAGTATCTTAACCCTACTCCAGGAGATCTTCCCAACCCAGGGATCAAATCCAAGTCTCATGCATTGCAGGCAGATTCTTTACCATCTGAGCCACCAGGGAAGCCCAGTATCTTAACAGCTCTATTTCTAAACAAGCTCACTTTCTGAAGTACTGGGCATCAAGATTTTAACATACGAATGGGGAGCAGTTCAACCTAAACCAGTGTCTGACCTTTAGTCCAAATACAGTTGAAAAATTAGGTGGGGGGAATGTGTATGCAAATTCAGCTTATTTAGGTCTCATGTTACTTTCTAGATTTTGGGCTTTGATATTTTAAGGGAAATGGACCATTAAAAGTAGAGACCTTTACAGTTGATGAAATCTTATCAGTAAGTACAATGGCATTATGGAAGAATTTATGCCTTTTCCCCTTGATTCTTCCCTCCCTTCTTTCTTTCATTCTCCGCTGCTTCTTTCCTTCCACAAAAATTTTAGAGTACCTAATGCATATCAGGTATTACTCTAGCAACTGGAAATACAAAATAAATAAAAATCTATGCCTTCGCAGCATTCCGCAATAATGGCATACATAAAGTTTTATGTTGGATAGTCATAAATGCAGAGGAGGACAAAGTGAGTATGTAATGTTACAGTTGCATTTGATGGAAGGTGACCAGATAACATAACTGACAAGGTATTTTTGAGTAAACACTTGTATCAAGTGAGGGAACAAGCTATGCAGCTATCTGAAGAAAAGCATTCCAAGTAGAAACACAAGTGCAAACGCCCTGAAGCAAAAGGAATTCCTTTTTCAAGAAATCACACTGACAAAAAGGCCAGTGTGATTGGAGCAAAAGAATCAGGAGAGTAGGAGAAGATGAAATCAGAAAAGTAACAGAGAACAGAGTATGGAGGACCTTGTGTGTAAAGACCTGCTTTTACTCTAAATAAGGTGGGAACAAACACTGGTGGGTTTGGGTCAGAGAAGTTATATGAGCCCCAACTTATGTTGTAAGAACAGCTCAACACAGACTATCCCCTCAACAGCTTTAAAATTATGATGAAAAATATATCTATTTTCTTGATACTTTACAACTTCTAGTCTGGCAAGTGCCACTAAATCATGTCCTTGGCAAGCTTAAAACAGCTTCACAATTTTCCCTGGGCTAGACTATAGAGTCCTATAAAAGTTTAGAACATTTTACCACATAGGATTCTAGAGATACACAATTGCCTTATTTTTTCTCTTAACCCTGTTCTTTCAGTGTTTTTGGCCTCGATTATATGCAATATGATGTACCCAGACATAAAGATATTTGTCTTCAATTCAGCTATCCCTCTTACAATAGACATGACACAGACCTGTCCAGATATGTGCAAATGCAGTTATCAAATAATCATTTTTAGTCTACTTATAAATAAAATTGGAGATAAGAAAACAGTTTTGAGGAAATAAACAGATGGGCAAAGAAACAACAGATTATCAGATACAGAAAATGCAGTGAATGTTAAACAGAGAAAAGGATAAAATAAGTTCAAGACTGTTAACATATTTTGTTGATTAATTAAATTCATAACTAGGAGACCCAATTTACTTGCCCCCCAAATACCTATATTTCTTGTCTCAAAGCAATATTAAATATATCTGACAATGTCTCCAAATCCAAATCTAATCTAATTTCTGACCACACCTCTACATACAAATATAATTAAACTGTACTTGGTGCTGATTATATCTTAGAAACATCACTTACACATATCCTCTGTGGCCTTTCTATAGGCTATTCTCTACCTTGTCACTGCCACCAGTTGTTTTTCTAAAATACACATCAGATCACTGCTTAAAATCAAATGACAATTCCCCTTAACCCATAGTAAAGGTCTCAAATATTTAGGAGATATATTCCCACATTGGCCCTATCTTGCCTTTTCAAACTCATACCACATTCTCATGTGCATTACATATTTCTGCTATTCCATTTTTGATAACACTTCATTATAACTCCTACCAGATTTATATACATACCTATATATGTATATATGTGTACATAGGCATGTATACGCATGCATATGTATACATGGGCTTCCACGATGGCTCAGATGGTAAAGACTCTGCCTGCCGGTGCAGGAGACCCGGGTTCAATCCCTGGGTTGAGAAGATCCCCTGGAGAAAAGAATGGCTACCCACTCCAATATTCTTGCCTGTAAAATTCCATGGACAGAGGAGCCTGCTGGGTTATAGCCCATGGGGTCACAAAGGGTCAGACATGACTGAGCAACTTGAACTTTCACTTTCGTGTATGTATACATATATATGTATACATACCTTATACTATGCTGTAAACGCTACACAGACACAAAACATGCCCTATTCATTTTCAGACTCCAATTATAGGGTCTAGTACCCAGCAGGCACTCAATAAACATTTGATCAATAAAATGTTGTGATAACCTAGTGATATTATCATTTTGTTATCTTTTATAATCACTAATTTATCTTTTTAGAATCATAGGCTTACCAAAGAATATCAAAGCTATTAATTTACAACAGAATTCTAGAATTTACTCCAAGGTATTGTTGGTGACTAGGAATATTTTTTTTTTACCATTTTTCTACTCCGCTAATCTATGGAAAATGGTGTTATTCAAAGTACAAAGACACTTGATGAGAATTGATCCATCTATGAAACACCTAGAACTTTTGATCTTATGGTATAGAGATGATATTTTGAAACGATGTTGACAAATGGGAAAAGCCCACAACAGTTGTGGGTCCCTGTTCCTCTCCCGGTCTCCCTCTGGCTGCCGCTCACCTCTGTCCTCGACACTCACACCTCTGCCCCCCCTTGTGGGGAGGGCTGCCCCTGCCTTAGTCCTGGGGCCACCTAGACAGACGGCAGGCTTCTCACCTGCTGCAGTGTCAGAGCAATAAATGTGATGCTTGGGGTCCCCCCAGGGAGCTGCCAATGGCTTTATTTATGAATCTGGTTTTTGGGTAGTCAGGGAAGGAGACAACTCCACTTCAGTGCAAATCCCCATCTTCCAGGAGCCATGACTCAAAAGAAAAGGGTGCTTGGACTTTTGTTATACACATTTGCTTTGTGTAAATAAATGTTTACAATTTTATATTAAAGATGGAATAAGCGTTAGAGCTTCTGACTGTATATTTTTTACTTTTATAGATTTAAAAACTATGATCCTTTATATATGTGTTTTGGGGGGCTATAAGTTTTATGACAAACAGTTGGTATTGTTAACTTTTTACTGTCATCAAAGTACATAAAAATTCTATTAATTCCCTTATTCTTTTACTTCCTTAACTCTGGTATACACCAAAAAGAAGTCTTTACTTTCCTGTTTTATCACTATAAAATAATAAAAGTATTTTGCTAGTATGGAAAAAATAAATAAATAAAATAAAATAAAAAGATGATAAAATTCTGCAGGAAAAGCTACTTATGAAAAGCTTTAGTTTTCATCTACTAATTTTACAGAAGAGCAGACATGCTATACTGCCTATGATGTCTTATGATTGTTAAGAGCCTCATTCCACCTTTGTGAGAAAAAAAGCAAAAAACCAAAAGTAAGTATTTAATCCCAATGGAAATACATACCCAAGAGATACATACATCCAAAAAATTAAAACATAGGTACACAAAAAAACTTGCGTATAAATGATTATACATTATTTAAAAATAGAAAAAGCAGAGCAGAAATAATCAAATATTCATCAAATGGTAGATAAATGTGTACATGTATACTCACATACGCACAAAATGAAGTATTCATCGTCAACAAAAGGAATGAAATACTGATGCATGCCACAACATAAATGAATCTTGAAAATATTTGCTGAGTCAAGCCAATCTTTAATGTCACATTATACTGATTCCATTTATATGACACGTTCAGAATATCTTAATCTACAGGAAAACAAAGTAGACTGGGGTTTGGGGAAAACTAGACCCTGTAATTGGAATCTGAAAACGTGTAGGGCATGTTTTATGTCCAATGTGGAGTTTACAGCATAGTATGTGTATGTATATATATGTATACATACGTGGAAGTGAATGTATTAGTCACATCAAGGGAGAGACTGCTAATGGCTACGGGGTTTCTTCTTGGGATAGTGAAACTATTCTAAAATTTACTATGCTGAAGATCATACAATTCTGAAATACTAAAAAAACTTTCAATTATGTGAATTAAATGGGTGAATTATATGTTTTATGAATTGCTGCTGCTACTGCTGCTAAGTCGCTTCAGTCATGTCCAACTCTGTGCAACCCCATAGATGGCAGCCCACCAGGCTCCCCAGTCCCTGGGATTCTCAAGGCAAGAACACTGGAGTGGGTTGCCATTTCCTTCTCCAATGCATGAGAGTGAAAAATGAAAGTGAAATCGCTCAGTCGTGTCAGACTCTTAGCGACCCCATGGACTGTAGCCCACCAGGCTCCTCCATCCATGGGATTTTCCAGGCAAAAGTACTGGAGTGGGGTGCCATTGCCTTCTCCGGTTTTATGAATTATGTGCCAATAAAGTTTTTAACAACACACTTTTTCCAAATTGGGAAAGGAGTATGTCAAGGTTGTATATTGTCACCCTGCTTATTTAACTTATATGCAGAGTAAATCATGAGAAATGCTGGGCTGAAGGAAGCACAAGCTGGAATCAAGATTGCCGGGAGAAATATCAATAACCTCAGATGTGCAGATGACAGCACCCTTATGGCAGAAAGTGAAGAAGAACTAAAGAGCCTCTTAATGAAAGTGAAAGAAGAGAGTGAAAAAGTTGACTTAAAACTCACCATTCAGAAAACCAAGATCATGGAAACTGGTCCCATCACTTCATGGCAAATAGATGGGGAAACAGTAGAAACAGTGCCTGAGTTTATTTGGCGGGGGGGAGCTCCAAAATCACTGCAGATGGTGACTACAGCCATGAAATTAAAAGACACTTGCTCCTTGGAAGAAAAGTTATGACCAACCTAGATAGCATATTAAATAGCAGAGACATTACTTAGCAAACAAAGGTCTGTCTGGTCAAAGCTATGGTTTTTTCCAGTAGGCATATATGGATGTGAGAGTTGGTCTATAAAGAAAGCTGAGCACCAAAGAATTGATGCTTTTAAACTGTGGTGTTAGAGAAGACTCTTGACAGTCCCTTGGACTGCAGGGAGATCCAACCAGTCCATCCTAAAGGAAATCAGTCTTGGGTATTCATTGGAAGGACTGATGCTGAAGCTGAAACTCCAATACTTTGGCCACCTGATGCAAAGAATTGACTCTTTTCAAAAAAAGACCTTGATGCTGGGAAAGATTGAAGGCAGGAGGAGAAGGGGATGACAGAGAATGAGATGGTTGGATGGCATCACCGACTCAATGGACATGAGTTTGAGTAAACTCTGGGGGTTGGTGATGGACAGGGAGACCTGGTGTGCTGCAGTCCATGAGGTCGCAAAGAGTTGAACACGACTGAGCTCCTGAACTGAAGTGAAAGCTTTTAAATTTTTTAAAAAATTGTTATGGGAGTTTTTTCAAGAAAAATCAATCCAAGTAGGTATGCTTTTCAACTCAAGTGAATTCTTAACATGAGGGCTTACACTCTGATACTTGCATTTCCACATGATACCTTCAAGGTTAAGTGGTGCTGGTGGTAAAAAGAATGGGATTTTGAGATGGATTTTGTTGAATCTGTAGACAATTTGGGGGGGTACTGACATTTTAATATTAAGTCTTTAACCTATCAACACAGTTGTTGTTCAGTCACTAAGTTGTATCCAGCTCTTTGTGACGCCATGGACTGCAGCATGCCAGGTTTCCCTGTCCTGTACTCCCAGAGTTTGATCAAATTCATGTCCATTGAGTCGGTGATGCCATCCAACGATCTCATCCTCTGTCATCCCCTTCTCCTCCTGCCCTCAATCTTTCCCAGCATCGGGGCCTTTTCCTGATGAGTTGGCTTTCCCCATCAGGTAGCCATAGTACTGGAGCTTCAGCTTCAGCATCAGTCCATCCAATGAATATCTGGGGCTGATCTCCTTTAGGACTGACTGGTTGGATCTCCTTGCCGTCCAAGGGACTCTCAAGAGTCTTCTCCAACACCACAGTTCAAAAGCATCAATTCTTTGGCTCTCAGCCTTCTTTGTGGTCCAACTTTCACATCCATACAAGACTACTGGAAAAACCATGGCTTGACTATACAGACCTTTGTCAGCAAAGTGATGTCTCTGCTTTTTTATATGCTATCTAGGTTGGTCATAGCTTTTCTTCCAAGGAGCAAGCACCTTTTAATTTCATGGCTGCAGTCACCATCAACAATGACTTTGGAGACCACAAAATAAAGTCTGTCACTGTTTCCATTTTTTCCCCATCTATTAGCCATGAAGTAATGGGACTGGGTGCCATGATCTTAGGATCTAAGGTACTATAAAATAATTTTAAAACTATTTTTAGTTTTGACTCCAAAAATCATCCAGTTCCTACTATGCTTCCAACTCTTTTATCATGAACTGTATACAAAGAAAGCCAATTATACTACTATAAGTTTCTCTTTCAGTACATTCTCCACACATTAGCATCAGGTTGGTTTGCTAGTAAGACACATATTACTCAATATACAAAAAACCAATTGTATTTCTTTACACTCTGAATGAACAGTGTAAAAATGAAATTAAGAAAATCAATTTTCTTAATCCAAAAGAAATTTGGGAACAAATGTAACAAAAGAACTGTAAGATTTATAATCTGAAACCATAAAACCCTACTTGAAGAACTAAATAAATGGTAAGACAAATTGTGTTGATGTGAAATCAGTGCAATTGTTTGGTATTTGAACATTCAACAGTACGTGAACCAAGAACTTCCAGATGTGCAATCTGGATTTAGAAAAGGCAGAGGAATCAGAGATCGAATTGCCAACATTCGTTGGATCATAGAAAAAGCAGGGAATTCCAGAAAAACATCTATTTCTGCTTTATTAATTATGATAAAGCCTTTGACTATGTGGATCACAGCAAACTGTAGAAAATTCTAAGAGATGGGAACACCAGATCACCTTACCTACCTCCTGAGAAACTTGTATGCAGGTCAAGAAGCAACAGTTAGAACTGAACATGGAACAATAAACTGGTTTCAAGTTGGGAAAGGAGTAAGTCAAGGCTGTATATTGTCACCCAGATAATTTAACTTATATCCAGAGAACATAATGAGAAATGCTGGACTGGATGAAGCACAAGCTGGATCAAGACTTCTGGGAGAAATATCAATAACCTCAGATATGCAGATGATACCACTCTAATGGCAGAAGGTAAAGAGAAACTAAGATCATGGCATCAGGTCCCATGACTTCATTGCAAATAGATGGGGAAAAAGTGGTAACAGTGACACATTTTATTTTCTTGGACTCCAAAATCACTGGAGATTGTGACTGCAGCCATGAAATTAAAAGATGCTTGCTCCTTGGAAGAAAAGCTATGACGAATCTAGACAGCAGAGACGATTAAAAGGCAAAGACATTACTTTGCCAACATGGTTTCTCCAGTAGTCATGTAGAGGTGTGAGTTCAGTTCAGTTCAGTTCAGTCACTCACTCGTGTCTGACTCTTTGTGACCCCATGAATTGCAGCACGCCAGGCTTCCCTGTCCATCACCAACTCCCGGAGTTCACTAAGACTCATGTCCATCGAGTCAGTGATGCCATCCAGCCATCTCATCCTCTGTTGTCCCCTTT
>NW_011494790.1:3336966-3337404 GCF_000754665.1 Bison bison bison
TAATTTCATGGCTGCAGTCACCATCTGCAGTGATTTTGGAGCCCAGAAAAATAAAGTCTGACACTGTTTCCACTGTTGCCCCATCTATTTCCCATGAAGTGATGGGACCAGATGCCATGATCTTTGTTTTCTGAATGTTGAGCGAAGCCAATGTTTTCACTCTCCTCTTTCACTTTCATCAAGAGGCTTTTTAGTTCCTCTTCACTTTCTGCCATAAGGGTGTTGTAATCTGAGTATCTGAGGTTATTGATATTTCTCCTGGCAATCTTGATTCCAGCTTGTGTTTCTTCCAGTCCAGCGTCTCTCATGATGTACTCTGCATATAAGTTAAATGAGCAGGGTGATAATATACAGCCTTGACGTACTCCTTTTCCTATTTGGAACCAGTCTGTTGTTCCATGTCCAGTTCTAACTGTTGCTTCCTGACCTGCATACAGA
>NW_011494790.1:3337504-3355123 GCF_000754665.1 Bison bison bison
GGTCTGGTATTCCCATCTCTTTCAGAATTTTCCACAGTTTATTGTGACCCACACAGTCAAAGGCTTTGGCATAGTCAATAAAGCAGAAATAGATGTTTTTCTGGAACTCTCTTTCTTTTTCCATGATCCAGCAGATGTTGGCAATTTGATCTCTGGTTCCTCTGCCTTTTCTAAAACCAGCTTGAACAACTGGAAGTTCACAGTTGGACCATAAAAAAGACTGAGCACAAAAGAATAGATGCTTTTAAACTGGTAATAGAGAAGACTCTTGAGAGTCCCTTGGACAGCAAGGAGATCAAACCAGTCAATCCTAAAGGACATAAACCCTGAACACTGAATATTCATTGGAAGGCCTGATGCTGAAGCTCCAATACTTTGGCCACCTGATGCAAAGAGCCAACTCATTGGAAAAGATCCTGATGCTGGTAAAGACTGAGGGCAGGAGAAGCAGGCAACAGAGGATGAGACGAGAGGATGAGAGGATGGATGGCATCACTGACTCAATGGACACTAGTTTTTGAGGACTCCAGGAGACAGTGCAGAACAGGGAAGCCTGGTGTGCTGCAGTATGGGGTTGCAGAGTCAGACGTGACTTAGCGGCTGAACAACAACTGTGTTGATAGATAAAAAACTTAATATTAAAATGTCAGTATTCCCCAAATTGTCCTAGATTCAACAAAATCCATCTCAAAATCCCAGTTCCCCTTTTTCCCCAGAAATTGGCAAGATGACTTTGAAATTCATATGGAAATTAAAGGGGTCCAGAATAGCCAAAAGACACTTGAAAAGAGCAAAGCTGGAAGACTCTCATTTCCTGATTTCAAAACTTACTCAAAGCTAAGGCATTCAAGACAAAGTGATTTTGCCAATAACAACAGACATGTAGCGCAATGGAACAAGATTCAGAATCCAGAAATAAACCCTTACATTTATGGTTAATTGATTTTAGACAAGGGTGTCAAGACATTTAAATGGGGGGAAATTATTTCATCTATTTTTTCTGGAACAACTGGACTTCCGCAAAAAGAAGACTAAGGTGGGACTGCTTCATTATACCACACACAAAAATTCACTCAATATAGATCAAACGTTCAAAAGTAAGAGCTAAAACTACTTTTAAATTCTTGGAATAAGCACAGACATAACTGTTTGTGATTGAGAGTTAGGTCATGGTTTCTTAGATATGACAACAACAAAAAAGCCACAAAATAGAAAAATTGGACTCCTTAAAAATTAAAAACTTTTGTGCTTCAAAGAATACCACTAGGAGAGTAAAAAGAAAATATAAAATGTGAGAAAATGTTTGCAAATTCTTTATCTGACATGAGACTTCTATCAAAAAGCGACAAAGAACTCCTGAAACTGAATAATAAAAAGACAACACAATTTTTATAAGGGCAAAGGATATAAGTAGAAATTTCTCCAAGGGAGATATGCTAATTGCCAATAAGTACATGACAAGATGCTCTACATGAATAGCCATCAAGGAAATGCAAATAAAAACCACGATGAGCTACCATTTCACATCTACAGATGTGAATTAAGATGGTATTATCAAAAACGCCTAAGGGTAACAAGAAGAAGAGTAATATTCTGTAGGTGGGGAAATAAATTATAAACCAAATAGTCTGGCAGTTTCTCAAAAGGTTAAAGTAGAATCACTATATGACTCAGCAATTCTGTTAATAGAATTTTCTCTTACACCCAAGAGAAAACATATGTTCACACAAATACTTATACATGCGTTTTCATAGCACCATTATTTATAATAGCCCCAAAGCAGAAACAACCCAGATTTCCGTTAATTGATGAATGAATAACACATGGTATTATTATCCATATAATGGAATATTATTCCGCAGTATAAAGGAATGAAGCACTGAAACACACTGCACTTAGCTGAAACTCGAAAGTGCGAAGTCCAGGGAGCCAGGGAAAAGGCCACACATTACATGATTACACTTATATGAAGTGTACAGAACTGGAAAATCCATAGAGACAAAGTAGCTTAGTGGTTGCCTAAGGCTGGAAGGTTGAGAAGAAAATGGAGACTGACTCACAATGATTACAAAGTTCCTCTTTTGAGGGTGATAAAAATGTTCTAAAATTGATCATGGTAATAGTTACACAACTCTGAACATACTAAAAGCACTGAATTGTACACTTTAACTGAATGAATTATATGGTATGTAAATGATATCTTATCAAAACTTTTAAAACAAAACGTTTTGTTACACTTTATAAAAGCAAACGATTTTTCTAGAGCCTCTCTCAAGATGGTTGGTCTCACTTTGTTTCAGCTTCTTAACTCCTGTCACTATGATATCCTCTATTCTGTACCATATAATTATTACAATATTGAGCTGCTGCCTTGTCACATATTTTTGGTTTAAGGGTTAGAGGAATGAAGAAAAACACCCCAATCCTTTAAGCCAACTATTTCATTCTCATTTACCTAAGAATTCTGCACTGAGATTTGGTATAAACCCAGCCCAGAAAGTATTATTTCTTGAATAAGGAAAGGAAGAAAACAATTATAGGCTTAAATATTGAACTTAAGAACCCACTCAAATAAACCCATATACAACTAAAAACAACCCTAATTTTAATAGGGAGTATAATTTTTATAGACCAGTACTTTGCCAACCGCAGAGTTAAAAAAGATAATTTGACTAGTTCTAGATACGACTCATAGACATTTTAAATATTTATATATTTACATGTTTCAAATGTTGAAACATAATTTGGAGTTTTCTTTCAGTTTTGTAACATACACAAAAAAGGTAGTGCATGCTTATTAGAAATGTATACAGTATATACCTCCATCTAGAGTTAGGTATTTATAAATTCCATTTTTAAGAGCTTCAAGCAGTTGTGAACCTATTACTCTGATAACTTAAACCTGGTCCACTCTGGGAAGGACAGCCAAAAGACCCTGCAAAGTGAAACTGCCTCCCTCCCCCAGATGCATTCCTTCAGATCAGAGAGTGCTTATAGGAATTGAAGAGGGAAGAAAACGGTACTATGTTGATTTAACTTTTTCCATATAATGCCACATTTTTGACAGCATTGGGTTCAAAGCTTCCGAGTTAGGTACCACATTGCCAGAATTTCCATCTCCCATGTTTTTTCCATTCCCTAATCAAAGTTTCTAGTCCCTCCCTCACATTTGCATGAGTGCTCAGTCACTCAGTTGTGTCTGACCCTTTGCGACCCCATTGACTGTAGCCCACCAGGCTTCTCTGTCCATGGGCTTTCCCAGGCGAGAATTCTGGAGTAGGTTGCTAATCCCTTCCCCAGGGGATCTTCCCCACCCAGGGATTGAACCCGCCTCTCAGTCATTGGCAGGCAGATTCTTTCCCACTGAGCCACTTGGGAAGCCCCTTCCTAAGAACTACTTCCATTTTAACCAAGCAGCTATATCTTTGGAAGATTTATTTGCATGTTAGCCACTATTTCCTGTTTAATTACAGACACAGAACTGCAAAGTGACTAGCACTCTCCTTGCCTTCTGACAGATCAGGTGACCCTAAGCAAAGATCTTTTTTTTTTTTTGGCAGTTCAATAACTTTATCGGACCATTAGCAGTTAGTTCTCATCCATATTGACTGTTCATAGATTTTTGAAGGTGGTGACAGGCACGTACATAACCAAAGTGTAGAGCTTGTTTGGCAAGTCTTCATCTTCCATTTCTGAAGCTTGGTAGCTCAGACAGTAAAGAATCCACCTGCAAAGTGGCAGACCTGGGTTCGATCCGTGGGTTGGGAAGATCCCCTGGAAGAGGGCATGGCAACCCACTCCAGTAGTGTTGCCTGGAGAATCCCCCTGGACAGAGGAGCCCAGCAGGCTATAGTCCATGGGGTCACAAAGAGTCAGACAAAACTGAGTGACTAAGCACAGCACAGCATCAACTCCGAAGACTTCCTAAGGAAATCATTCCATGATCTAACAAATCTCACTCTTAGGAACTGTTTTCACAAACTAACCTAAATTATTCATGTGGAAAATTAAGATCACTTATATTTTCAGTGAAAACATCATTATAAGAGGTTTTTGGTTAGGATATTAAATGATGTCACATTTTCAACTTTTCAGATAATTAGTAGAAGTCATGTAGTAAGTGTAACTAGACACAGTTACAGTGTCTAAAGTTTTGGATAATGGCATATAAACCAAGGTTGGTCTTAAAGAAGGATTAATCTCCTATTACCTAGGGAGATTTTTAGTATTTTATAACCTGCAATAAAAATAATTAGGTTATAGAGCAGATTCCCCATTTGCCCTATAAAATTTCATTGCCACTTCCTCCCATTGCACAGGTAAGAAGGAAAAAAGCAAGAACTTTTATGAAAAGTTTCAATTCACAGCTTTTCACACAATCAAGGCTTGAACGCACACCAAGTTTAAAACAGATAAATGACAAGGCCACTTATTCAAAATCTCATCAAAAACAAAGTCAAATTTTTTAAAACTTGATGTTTACAATTTTCAAATAAACAACTTTCTAATTCTCAATGCTGTATCTGAGCATAACAGAAAATAATACCTGATCCCATTAGTGAATGGACGGGATTTCTAAGTAGGATTTGCATATAATAAAAACAGTCTACTGTCACTATTAATTTTGAAAAGCTACTTATAGTTATTTCTTAATGTGTATTTGTTCATTTTTTTATTTATTTTATTTTTTAACTTTACAATATTGTATTGGTTTTGCCATATATCAACATGAATCTGCCACAGGTATACACGTGTTCCCCATCCTGAACCCTTCTTCCTCTTCCCTCCTCCCTCCCCCTACCATCAAATACAGTACTTGCCCCACATAGGAACAAGTTTCATTCTAAGAGTGCATTTGTAAGCCTAGTTTGTGCATAAGTCCAAAAAGTTAGCCTAGGCACCCAATTAACACAATCGGCTATATACTACTGCTTTTATGTTTGCTTCTGGACACCTGGGCTTGAAATAAAGAAACTGTCCTCTATACAGTACTGTAAAGTACACAAAACCACAGTCACTTGTAGAGAATGCACACACATGACAATGTACCCCACATACATGAACTAATTTAAATGACTGGACGTGAGAACACACATTCTCATCTTTGAAAGTTCACAACTTGAAGGCTAACATGGAAGGGACTTACTGTGATGAAATCACCTGAATTAAGTAGTGCTTCATCAGCATGAGTGGTTTCCTACATTGCATTAGTTAACCAAATTTCCAAGATGGCACTCAGATCTATAGTAATATCATAGCCTTCTAATTTCATGTCAGCTGGGCAGAGAACTTTTTCTAATATGTACTAAAAGAAAACATAACCTATCTAAAAGCCAATGCTTCTCCTATTATTAATTTTTCTTCTCTCGACTCTTTCTTCTTTACCTCCAGCTCAAAATCAGATAACTTAATGACTCTTCTCCAAATATCAAAGTACTAAAAATATATCAAATACTTCCTATTTCAGCAATCACTTACTTTTCAGAGCTATTTAGGAGGCTAAGTTATCGTAAATTTTACGACCCTACTTCTATACTAAGAGAATGAGAATACAAGCCACAGACTGGAAGAAAATTTTTGCAAAAGACAAAGTTGATAAAATAGTTATACAAAATATACAAAGAATTTAACAAACAACAGTAAGAAAAAAACCTGATTTTAAAGTCGGTGAAAGTCTTTAACAGATACTTCACCAGAGAAGATATACAGACAGGAAATAAGCAGATAAAAAGGTATCGACATGTCATCAGGGAAATGCAAATTAAATAATGAGATACAATTATTACAAATCTAATGTGCTGTGCTTAGCTGCTCAGAGTCATGTCTGACTCTTTGTGACCACATGGACTGCAGCTTGCCAGGCTCCTCTGTCCATGGGGATTCTCCAGGCAAGAATACTGGAGTGGGTTGCCATGCCCTCTTCAGGGGATCTTTCCAACCCAGGGACTGAATCCATATCTCTTGCACTGCAGGTGGGTTCTTTACTGTCTGAGCCACCAGGGAAGCACTGACAAATCTATTAGAAAGGTCAAAATTCACATCATATGCTAAGCAAGGGTACAGAGCGACAGGGACTCTCATTCATTGCTGGTGGGAAGTCAAAATGGCATAGCCACTTGGAAAGACAGTGGATGGTTTCTTACAAAACTAAACATACTCTTAAATTGGATCTGGCAATTGTACATTGGTACTTACCCAGATGAACTGAAAACATGTCCACACAAAAACCTGAGTGTGGATATTTAAAGCGGTTTTACTCACAATTGTCGAAACGTAGAAGTAACCAAAATGTTTTTCAGTGTATGAATAGAAAAATAAACCGTGGTACATCCTGACAATGAACGATTATGCAACACTGAAAAAGAAATGAGCTGTCAAGCCACAGAAGGACATGGAGGAAACAAATTCATATTACTAAGTGAAGAAAGCTAATCAAAAAGTCTACATATTATTCGAACTATATGACATTCTGGAAAAAGTAAAACTATGGAGACAGTAAAAAGATCAGTGGTTACCAAGGGTTGTGAGGAGGGAGGCACCAGCAGGTGGAGCACAAAGGATTTTAGGACAAAGAAGGTACTTTATATACTGTAACGGTGTACATTTGTTATTATACATTTGTTCAAACTATAGAACGTACAATGCCAAGAGTGAATCCCAGTGTTAACCGTGGACTCTGGCTGATGATGTCGCATCTATGTAGGTCTACTAGTTGTAACAAATGATCCACTCTGGTGGGACATGTGCATGTGGGGGTAAGGAATACATGAGAAATCTCTGCACCTTCCTCTCGATTTTGCTATGAACCTAGAACTACTCTAAAAAATAAAGTCTATTAAAAAAAAACAAAACAAAAAAATGTTATGACAATAAAGATATGTTAAAAGTCTGGTAGTTGGTCATAAACAACACAATTCCACTGGTTGTAAATTTGAGTAATCTAACTTGGAAAAGAGTGACATGCCATTTCCCTCTCTATTATTACTGCATAAAATGGGCTTTCGTGGTGGCTCAGTGATAAAGAATCTGCCTGCAATGTGTGAGACGGCTTGTAATGCAAGAGATACGGGTTCAATCCCTGGGTCGGGAAGATCCAATGGAGAAAGAAATGGCGACTCACGTCAATATACTTGCCTGGGAAATCCCATGGACAAAAGAGTATGGTGGGCTACAGTCCATGGGGTCACAAGAGTCAGACACGACTTACTGACTAAAATCACCACCATCACCTTACAGCATAACTATTGAAACTGCTATATTAACAGTCCATGACTTATTAAACAACTTATGAGACCTTAAGAACAATGAATACCATGCAAATGAATACCTTAATTCATATGCTCAATAGATACCATTGAGAAAAACCTCAGTGCCAGGCCCTACACTTAGTCTTAGACATATAGCAGGTACAACTCAGACAAAAATCTCTACCCTCATGGAATGATAGGCGACAGATAATAAATAAATTAGGTAAAATATATCCTCTATTATAAGCTAATAAATGCTATGAAAAAGTAAAACAAGAAACACAGATAGAATGTCAAGATAGAGGATATAATTTAAAAGAGGATCCTCAAAGGAGGCCACTCTGAGAGCCATTCATGTGAGTTTCTGGGAGAAGGACTTCCCTGGCAAGAGGAAATATCAAAAGCAGAGACCTCCTGTGGAGAATATACCTGGTGTTATTGAAGAATAGATAAAAAGGTTATTGAATAGTTTGGACAGAGTGAGTGACAAGGCCGTAGTAGATAGAACCAAGGATGTAACAGAGCTAGATCAGATGGGGTCTGATGGTACAGAAGACTTGGACTTTTATTCTAAATAAGTTCAGGAAACACAGCCCATATTGGATAGAAAAATGACATTGTCTGACATTTTCAAAGATTTCTCAGGTGAAAACGGACTTTAGGAGGACAAGAGCAGAAGGAAAACCATTAAGAGAGTATTGTAATAATCCAGAAAAGACACGAAGGTGCTTGGAGATGCCAGGTGGTAGAGGGGAGGTGCCAGAGAGAGGACAGTTTCTGGATATTTTGGAAGTGAAGTGAAATGAAGTAACTCAGTCATGTCCGACTCTTTGCGACCCCATGGACTGTAGCCCACCAGGCTCCTTGGTCCATGGGATTTTCCAGGCATTGATACTGGAGTGGCTTGCCATTTCCTTCTCCAGGGGATTTTCCTGACCCAGGGATCGAACCCAGGTCTCCTGCATTGTAGGCAGACGCTTTACCGTCTGAGCTGAAGGCACAACCAATATGCATTTGATGACAGACTGATTTGAAGATATAAGAGAAAGAAATCAATAATGATTCCTAAAGTTTTTGACGAGCAACTGGAAGGATGCAGATGGAATTATATTAGCTAAGAAGGGTACAAGTACAGAGAAGAATGTTTTGTTGGGGAATCAGGATTTAATTTTGGACTTATTTAACACTGAAGCGCTTAGTCGGTCAGTCATGTCTGACTCTTCAGGACCCTTTGGACTGTGGCCCTCCAAGCTCTTCTGTCCATGGGATTTTTCAGGCAATACTGGAGTGGGTTGCCATTCCCTGAAGATCAAACGTCAGTTAAGCTGTTAATCAGATCTAGTTTTGGAGGGAGAGTCTAGGTTGAATATATGATTTTTGAATCACCAAACAAACAGGATTTGAAGCCAGAAATTCGGATAAGATCACTGAGGGAATAAAGAGAAGAACACGAACTGACTCCTAGAATGATCCAATAAGAAAAGGTTGGAGAGATGAGGAGCAACCAGCAAAAGAGACAGAGACTATTCACGTTCCAATTCCAGTCACTGTGATTGGAAGTAAACCAGAAAAATGCGGTATTATGAAAACTAAGTGAAGAAAGGCTTAAGGGAGAAAGGAGTGGTCATTTGTGTCAAATGGGGCTGAGAAATCAAAAAGGATTGATTGAATAATAGCCACTGGCCTTGAAAAGCACATGTGGAGTGTAAATGTAAGTTTTTTCCTTGTTCTTATAACCAGGATCCATATAGCAAGTAAGGTGTCCACAGCTAAATGAAGAGAAATTCCAGGTAGGTGGAAGGAGAGCAAAAGGACATCTGGCTGTCTTCTGGGCCAATATTCACTGAGTTGTTCTCTGAGAAATCTGGGTTCTTCAGGGTGTTGATAGGTCCTACAAAATTTTGCAATCAAGATTAGGAAAAAATAAACCAAATTTAAAGTGCTTTTCGGCTTGTCAACTTCTCTTATCTTTCAAATCAGATCAGATCAGTCGCTCAGTCTTGTCCGACTCTTCGCGACCCCATGAATCGCAGCATGCCAGGCCTCCCTGTCCATCACCAACTCCCGGAGTTCACTCAGACTCACGTCATTCGAGTCAGTGATGCCATCCAGCCATCTCATCCTCTGTCGTCCCCTTCTCCTCCTGCCCCCAATCCCTCCCAGCATCAGAGTCTTTTCCAATAAGTCAACTCTTCACATGAGGTGGCCAAAGTACTGGAGTTTCAGCTTCAGCATCACTCCTTCCCAGGGCTGATCTCCTTCAGAATGGACTGGTTGGATCTCCTTGCAGTCCAAGGGACTCTCAAGAGTCTTCTCCAACACCACACTTCAAAAGCATCAATTCTTTGGCGATCAGCCTTCTTTACAGTGCAACTCTCACATCCATACATGACCACAGGAAAAACCATAGCCTTAACTAGACGAACATTTGTTGGCAAAGTAATGTCTCTGCTTTTGAATATGCTATCTAGGTTGGTCATAACTTTCCTTCCAAGGAGTAAGCGTCTTTTAATTTCATGGCTGCAGTCACCATCTGCAGTGATTTTGGAGCCCAAAAAAAGAAAGTCTGACACTGTTTCCACTGTTGCCCCATCTATTTCCCATGAAGTGATGGGACCAGATGCCATGATCTTAGTTTTCTGAATGTTGAGTTTTAAGCCAACTTTTTCACTCTCCTCTTTCACTTTCATCAAGAGGCTTTTGAGTGCCTCTTCACTTTCTGCCATAAGGGTGGTGTCATCTGCACATCTGAGGTTATTGATATTTCTCCTGGCAATCTTGTTTCCAGCTTGTGTTTCTTCCAGCCCAGCATTTCTCATGATGTACTCTGCATGTAAGTTAAATAAGCAGGGTGACAATATACAGCCTTAATGAACTCCTTTTCCTATTTGGAACCAGTCTGTTGTTCCATGCCCACTTCTAACTGTTGCTTCCTGACCTGCATACAAATTTCTCAAGAGGCAGGTCAGGTGGTCTAGTATTCCCATCTCTTGCAGAATTTTTCACAGTTTCTTGTGATCCACACAGTCAAAGGCTTTGGCATAGTCAATAAAGCAGAAATAGATGCTTTTCTGGAACTCTCTTGCTTTTTCCATGATCCAGCGGATGTTGGCAATTTGATCTCTGGTTCCTCTGCCTTTTCTAAAACCAGCTTGAACATCAGGAGGTTCATGGTTCACATATTGCTGAAGCCTGGCTTGGAGAATTTTGAGCATTACTTTACTAGCGTGTGAGATGAGTGCAATTGTGTGGTAGTTTGAGCATTTTCTGGCATTGCCTTTCTTTGGGATTGGAATGAAAACTGACCTTTTCCAGTCCTCTTATCTTTAACATACTATAATATACAGCTCAAATCTCCAAACAAGGAGTATAGTAACAGTGTTCTGCAAAATCATTTGAAAACATAAATTTTTATGCAGAACACCTTGTGGTTTTATAAAAAATATTTTGGCAACTGTTAATTCTATTCCTTGCACAAAAGTAAAAAGAAAGTAAAAATTCTATTAATATTTAAGTGACTCTATATTTAATTTAAAATAAATTAAATTTTGAGTTCTTTCAATACTAAAATTTACCATACCTCAAAAAGTACCAGTTTCTTTAAATACAATCCTCTTTCAAAATCCTCATTCTCCTTAAAAAATGTTTTGTAATAAGATTTATGTTTTATTTGTGTATCAGCCTTTTTTCTAAAAGTAGCTAAAGACTACAGATATGAAATTAATTATTGCAAATTTAAATTCAGATGTTAATACTATTTAAAATTTAAGGATATGACTTAGTTATATATTTTTGTATACATTTTTATTGAAGAATACTTGATATAAAAATATTTCAAATATACAGTAAAGTGATTCAGTTATACATATATATGTGTAAAAACTGTGGAAAATTCTTAAAAAGATGGGAATTCTTCAAGAAATGGGAATACCACACCACCTTAACTGTCTCCTGAGAAACCTATATGCAGATTAAGAAGCAACAGTTAGAACCGGACATGGACCAACAGACTGGTTCCAAATTGGGAAAGGAATATGTTAAGGCTGTATATTGTCACCCTGCTTATATAACTTACATGCAGAGTACATCATGCAAAATGCTGAGCTGTGGGAATCACTAGCTAGAATCAAAATTGCCAGAAAAAAATATCAACAACCTCAGATATGTAGATGATACCACTCTGATGGCAGAAAGTGAAGGGGAACTAAAGAGCCTCTTGATGAAGGTGAAAGAGGTGAGTGAAAAAGCTGGCTTAAAACTCAACATTCAAAAAACTAAGCCCATGGTATCCGGTCCCATCACTTCATGGCAAAGGGAAGTAAAAAGTGAAAGCAGTGACAGATTCTATTTTCCTGGGCTCCAAATTCACTGAGGACAGTGACTGCAGCCATGAAATTAAAAGACTCTTGCTCCTTGGAAGAAAAGCCATGACAAATCTAGACAGCGTATTAAAAAGCAGAGACATCACTTTGCTGGCAAAGATATGTATAGTCAAAGCTATGGTTTTTCCAGTAGTCATGTACAGATGTGAGAGTTGGATGATGAAGGCTAAGTGCCAAAGAAATGATGCATTCAAATTCTGGTGCTGGAGAAGACTCTTGAAAGTTCCTTGGACTGGATCCAAGGAGATCAAATCAGTCAGTCCTAAGGGATATCAACCCTGAATATTCATTGGAAGGACTGATGCTGAAGCTGAAGCTCTAATACTTTGGCCACATGATGGGAAGAGTTGACTCGCTGCAAAAGATCTTGCTGCTGAGAAAGATTGAAAGCAAAAGGAAAAGAGGGCAGCAGAGAATGAGATGGTTAGATAGCATCACCTACTCAGTTGCCATTCCCTTCTCCAGGGGATCTTCCCAACCCAGGGATTGAACCCCAGTCTTTTGCACTTCGGGCAGATTCTTTACTGTCTGAGCTACCAGGGAAGCGCACACTATACCACAGGACCTTGCTTATCCATTTTATATATAGTAGTGTGTATTTGTTAATCCTGAATTCACAATTTATCCCTCCCTGACCTCTCCCATTTGGTAACCATAAGTTTGCTTTCTTTTGTAAGTCTATTTCTGTTTTGTAAATAAGTTTGACTTGTATAATTTTTTAGATTCCACATAAGTGATATCATATGATATTTGTCTTTCCCTGTTTTTGTCTTTTCTGGATATATGCCCAGGAGTGGGATTGCTGGATCATATGGTAACTCTATTTTAAGTTATTTTTAAGGAAACTCTATGCTGTACTCCATAGTGGCTGTACCAATTTAATTCTTACAAACAGTTTAGAAGGCTCCTTTTCCTCCAGATCCTTTCTAACATTTATTCTTTGTAGACTTTTTGATGATGGCCATTTTGACCAATATGTGGTGGAACTTCACTGAAGTTTTGACTTGCATTTCTCTAATAATTAGTGATGTGCCTAATGGCCATCTGCATATCTTCTTTGGAGAAATGTCTGTTTAGGTCTTTTGCATTTTTTTTTATCTTGGGTTTCTTTTTTTATATTGAGCTATATGAACTGTTTACATATTTTGGAAATTAAGCTCTTGTCTATCATGTCATTTACAAATATTTTCTCCCAGTCTGTAGGTTGTCTTTTCATTTTGTTTATGGTTTTGTTTGCTGCGGAAAAACTTTTAAGTTTAATCAGGTACCATTTGCTTTTGTTTCCATTACTCTGGGAGACAAATCCAAAAATGTTGTGCTATGATTTACATCAAAGAGTGTGTTGCCTATGTTTTCCTCTAGGAGTTTTATTGTATCTGGCTATCCATTTGGGTTTTTAATTCATTTTTTAGAAAAATTTTATTGGAGTATTAGTTTGTTGTTAGTGTATAGAAATGCAACAGATTTTTATATATTGACCTTGTATCCAGGTCAGTATCACTGATGAACAGAGATGCAAATATCCTCAACAAAATACTAGCAATCTGAATTCAACAATACACTGAAAGGATCATACACCACGATCGAGTGGGATTTATTCCACTGATGGCAAGGATTCAATATATGTAAATTAGTCAATGTGATATACCACATTAACAAACTGAAGAATAAAAACCATAGGATAATGTCAACAGATGCAGAAAAAGCTTTTGATAAACTTCAATATCCATTTATGATTTAAAAAAAAAAAATTCTCCAGGAAGTGGGCATAGAGGGAACATACCTCAACATAATAAAAGGCCATATATGACAAACCTACAGCTAACATCATTCTCAATGGTGAAAAACTGAAAGCATTTCCTCTAAGAAGCAAAACAAGGATGCCCACTCTCCAAATTTCTATTCAGCATAGTTTTGGAAGTTCTAGCCATGGTAATCAAAGAAGAAAAGGAAATCAAGGAAATCCAAATCAGAAAGAAGAAGAAAAACCGCCACTGCTTGCAGACGACATGACACTATACGCAGAAAATCCTAAAGATGCCACCAGACAGCTACCAGTTTACCAATGCATTTAGCTATATATTTTTAAAAGATGACTAATTCACTGTTGTTTGGTTAACCAGACTAGGCAATCACTTTTAACATACCTGGGCAGCTCATCATTTAATGACTAGTCACTTTCATGAAAAGCCAGAACTATACCTGCTGCTGCTACTGCTGCTAAGTCACTTCAGTCGTGTCCGACTCTGTGTGACCCCATGGATGGCAGCCCACCAGGCTCCACCGTCCCTGGGATTCTCCAGGCAAGAACACTGGAGAGGGTTGTCATTTCCTTCTCCAATGCATGAAAGTGAAAAGTGAAAGTGAAGTCGCTCAGTCGTGTCCAACTCTTAGCGACTCCACGGACTGCAGCCTACCAGGCTCCTCCGTCCATGGGATTTGCCAGGCAGGAGTACTGGAGTGGGGTGCCATTGCCCTCTCTGAGAACTATACCTACCTGGACTAAAAAAGGCAGAGACCAATGATCAACTCTTTGGAAAAACATGATACAAAAGAAGATGGAACGCACTGTGTCATTTCACCTATGGATACTTGCTAACAGATTTTACTTCCCCCAAAGAATGGGAAATTCAGTCCCTTGGGAACCCACAGGCCATGGGAACAACCCCAACTATAATTCCCCATCATCAGCTTCCACTGAATCCTAACCAGCACAACAGTGGTAAAAAGAAAAGCAGCAAAATTTACTAAACAACAGTAGTCAGAAGAATCATCCCACAGAGGAGATTAAAATTTTGACAAACATTCCACCAAGAATTAAAAAATAAAAGGCAGTATGGAAGTCCACAAAGTAGGAATATTAAAAATGTAGCAAACAGATGGCATGTAAACAAGCGGAAGTGGAAACAGTATGTATAACATATTCCCTTTGTGAGAAAAATAAGCATTTATTCATATTGATTTACATAAAAAGAAACTCTGGGAAGAAACCTAAGAAACTAAGAAGAAAGGTTACCTAAGAGAACTGTGCAGAAGGGGCCAAGGGTAGGAGATTTTTTACTCTATAATTAAATGTTTTGGTTATTGAATATATGAATATATTACCTATATGAAAAAGTTAACCAATAAAATTAGTAATATTTATGAAAACACTAATTAAGATTCCCAAGGAGACAGTTTGCTTCAAAAATACGGATTGTCATTATTTAGTCTCAGGTCATTCTTGGAACTAGTCATTACCAAAAATGAAAGGATCTACAGCTGAGTCTCATCTCTATACACATACCAGTGATTGATCAGAATAATCACCCACTGAAACTTTAAATTCTGAAATACCCACTACAAAAGTAATATTTATCCACTAATTTGAATGTGTGTTAGATTCTGGAACTGAACAGATGTCTATATTTTAATGTCTATGATAAAAACTCAAAGCAGATAACAAGTTGTAGGGGCATAGCTCAAACCACTGGAGAACAAACTTAAAGGATTTTAAGTGTGCTAGTGTATTCTTCTTGAGGTCAGAAGTTATAATGTAGTTCATACCATGTCAAACAGACATTCAATTCTTGTTTATACAGGTAAGCTAAAAGGCCCCAGGAGGCCTTCTAAATCTACTTCTTATCAAAACTTAACCAACTGCTATATGTGTACTTTTAATGAATGAAATTACATTTTAAAATGCTGTGCCATTTTAAAATGTAATAATCATTATCTTAGGATCAAGTTCATTAAAATGAATATGCTATCAATTAATCTCAGGATTAAAGCAATAAATAGAAACAAATAAAAGAAATGTAACTCAACAAAACCAAAGTTGTGTGTCTCCCTTTCAGTTTATAGTAAGAAAAAAGCCACTCTTAAAATGTTCTTTTCAGTGTGGGGATAAAATTGGCAGTATCAAAATTCTACCAATTCTTTAAGATCTTAAGTACACTTTAGAAAACTCTTATAAGTGAATGTCTTGATGGTTCATACTGAAAACTGAGTTTGATTTATCTTTCTATATATTTTAAAGGAAACTATCTACTCTAATTCCCATAATCATGTTACATTGTGATTTGTCCCAACATGGCCAGGCTCCTCTGTCCATGGAATTCTCCAGGTAAGAATACTGGCATGGGAAGCCATTTCCTTCTTCCCAACCCAGGTCTCCTACATTGCAGGCAGATTCTTTACCATTTGAGCCACCAGGGAAGCCCAATATAACTTTAACATTAAGTGAAACACATAGTCCTTGAGAACCATATTTGCGAAGTATTTTAAGTAGGTGGTATGCCGAATATCTTCAATTGACTCCTCCAGATTCACTCTGCTTTTCTAGCCTGCTGTGGCCTCAGGGAGGTCAGCCTCTATGGACTATACCAGCTACTTCCCACACCTACTGACTTTCTGTTGGTTTAAACAAACAGGAATTTGAGAGGAATAGGTAGGGGAAAAGAACGGAGTCAAAGAATTTATTCCCCCAACTTCACTCTAAGTTGTAGACTGTTTACAAGCCCCTAATGAAGGTTGTGATTTCTATCAGCTGATCTTTCCATAGAATCTTCCATGGCCCTTTCAGGCTTTGAGATGTCTCTTTATACTACACTCCATATAAAATTTTTTCTAATAGAAATAAAATTATATATACCGATTACATGGCACTAAGCGCAGGCGGCTGCGACTGGCACACTAAGCCCAGCCGAGAGGAGCTACCCTACGTCCGAGGTCAGGGGCAGAAGCCGGGGGGACCCCATGCCTGAAGGGAAGCGGCCAAGAGGAGTTACCATAGGTCGGAGGTCAGGAGCAGCAGCCGAGAGTGCCAGACTGCGACGGCGCAGGAACGGCGGAGAGGAGATACCCCGCAAGAGGTCAGGGGCAGCGACTAGAGGAGTTACCCCGTGCCCAAAGCCAGGGGCGGCGCCCGGGAGGAGCAACCCCACTCCCAAGGAGCCGTGGCTGCGCTGGCGCAGGAGAGCCTAGAGGAGCTATCCCACGTTGAAGGTCAGGAAGGGCGGCGGTGAGGAGATACCCCTCCGTCCAAGGTAAGCAGCAGCGGCTGCGCTTTGCTGGAGCAGCCGTGAAGAGATACCCCACACCCAAGATAAGAGAAATCCAAGTAAGACGGTAGGTGTTGCAAGAGGGCATTAGAGGGCAGACACACTGAAACCATACTCACAGAAAACTAGTCAATCTAATCACACTAGGACCACAGCCTTGTCTAACTCAATGAAACTAAGCCATGCCCATGGGGCAACCCAAGATGGGCGGGTCATGGTGGAGAGATCTGACAGAATGTGGTCCACTGGAGAAGGGAATGGCAAACCACTTCAGTATTCTCGCCTTGAGAACCCCATGAACAGTATGAAAAGGCAAAATGATAGGATACTGAAAGAGGAACTCCCCAGGTCAGTAGGTGCCCAATATGCTACTGGAGATCAGGGGAGAAATAACTCCAGAAAGAATGAAGGGATGGAGCCAAAGCAAAAAGAATACCCAGCTGTGGATGTGACTGGTGATAGAAGCAAGGTCCGATGCTGTAAAGAGCAATATTGCATAGGAACCTGGAATGTCAGGTCCATGAATCAAGGCAAATTGGAAGTGGTCAAACAAGAGATGGCAAGAGTGAATGTCGACACTCTAGGAATCAGTGAACTGAAATGGACTGGAGTGGGTAAATTTTAACTCAGATGACCATTATATCTACTACTGCAGGCAGGAATCCCTCAGAAGAAATGGAGTAGCCATCATGGTCAACAAAAGAGTCCGAAATGCAGTACTTGGATGCAATCTCAGAAACGACAGAATGATCTCTGTTGGTTTCCAAGGCAAACCATTCAATATCACAGTAATCCAAGTCTATGCCCCAACCAGTAATGCTGAAAAAGCTGAAGTTGAATGGTTCTATGAAGACCTACAAGACCTTTCAGAACTAACACCCAAAAAAGATGGCCTTTTCATTATAGGGGACTGGAATGCAAAAGTAGGAAGTCAAGAAACACCTGGAG
>NW_011494790.1:3355425-3356175 GCF_000754665.1 Bison bison bison
ATTCTTTGCAGCCAAAGATGAAGAAGCTCTATACAGTCAGCAAAAACAAGACCAGGAGCTGACTGTGGCTCAGATCATGAACTCCTTATTGCCAAGTTCAGACTTAAATTGAAGAAAGTAGGGAAAACCACTAGACCATTCAGGTATGACCTAAATCAAATCCCTTATGATTATACAGTGGAAGTGAGAAATAGATTTAAGGGCCTAGATCTGACAGATAGAGTACCTGATGAACTATGGACAGAGGTTCATGACATTGTACAGGAGACAGGGATCAAGACCATCCCCATGGAAAAGAAATGCAAAAAAGCAAAATGGCTGTCTGGGGAGGCCTTACAAATAGCTGTGAAAAGAAGAGAAGCAAAAAGCAAAGGAGAAAAGGAAAGATATAAGCATCTGAATGCAGAGTTCCAAAGAATAGCAGGAAGAGATAAGAAAGCCTTCATCAGCGATCAATGCAAAGAAATAGAGGAAAACAACAGAATGGGAAAGACTAGAGATCTCACCAAGAAAATTAGAGATACCAAGGGAACATTTCATGCAAAGATGGGCTTGATAAAGGACAGAAATGGTATGGACCTAAAAGAAGCAGATGATATTAAGAAGAGATGGCAAGAATACACAGAAGAACTGTACAAAAGAGATCTTCACAACCAAGATAATCATGATGGTGTGATCACTGACCTAGAGCCAGACATCCTGGAATGTGAAGTCAAGTGGGCCTTAGAAAGCATCACTACAAACAAAGCT
>NW_011494790.1:3356275-3356826 GCF_000754665.1 Bison bison bison
ACAGGACTGGAAAAGGTCAGTTTTCATTCCAATCCCAAAGAAAGCAATTCCAAAGAATGCTCAAACTACCACACAATTGCACTCATCTCACACGCTAGTAAAGTAATGCTCAAAATTCTCCAAGCCAAGCTTCAGCAATATGTGAACCATGAGCCTCCTGATGTTCAAGCTGGTTTTAGAAAAGGCAGAGGAACCAGAGATCAAATTGCCAACATCCGCTGGATCATCAAAAAAGTAAGAGAGTTCCAGAAAAACATCTATTTCTGCTTTATTGACTATGCCAAAGCCTTTGACTGTCTGCATCACAATAAACTGTGGAAAATTCTGAAAGAGATGGGAATACCAGACCACCTGACCTGCCTCTTGAGAAATTTGTATGCAGGTCAGGAAGCAAGAGTTAGAACTGGACATGGAACAACAGACTGGTTCCAAATAGGAAAAGAAGTACGTCAAGGCTATATATTGTCACCCTGCTTATTTAACTTATATGCAGAGTACATCATGAGAAACGCTGGGCTGGAAGAAGCACAAGCTGGAATCAAGACTGCTGG
>NW_011494790.1:3356962-3369244 GCF_000754665.1 Bison bison bison
GTGTTAGACTTTATTTTGGGGGGCTCCAAAATCACTGCAGATGGTGACTGCAGCCATGAAATTAAAAGATGCTTACTCCTTGGAAGGAAAGTTATGACCAACCTACATAGCATATTCAAAAGCAGAGATATTACTTTGCCAACAAAGGTTCGTCTAGTCAAGGCTATGGTTTTTCCTGTGGTCATGTATGGATGTGAGAGTTGGACTGTGAAGAAGGCTGAGTGCCAAAGAATTGATGCTTTTGAACTGTGGTGTTGGAGAAGACTCTTGAGAGTCCCTTGGACTGCAAGGAGATTCAACCAGTCCATTCGGAAGGAGATCAGCCCTGGGATTTCTTTGGAGGGAATGATGCTGAATTTGAAACTCCAGTACTTTGGCCACCTCTTGTGAAGAGTTGACTCATTGGAAAAGACTCTGATGCTGGGAGGGATTGGGGGCAGGAGGAGAAGGGAATGACAGAGGATGAGATGGCTGGATGGCATCACTAACTCTATGGATATGAGTCTGAGTGAACTCCGGGAGTTGGTGATGGACAGGGAGGCCTGGTGTGCTGAGATTCATGGGGTCGCAAAGAGTCGGACATGACTGAGTGACTGAACTGAACTGATTACATGATAATTTTAATTAAGGCTTAATAAATTGCATTTATGACACAGTATATCCAAAACATCATTTCAACATAAAATCAATATAAGAATTATGTATAAAAGTAATTCACACTCTATTTTCCTAGTAAGTCTTAGAAATCCAGTGTGTATATTAAACTCAGAGCACACCTGAATTTGGACTAGCCACAATTGCAGGTTTTTAAAATTTTGTTGTTAGCCAATTTTGGACATTAGCCATTTTTTTTAATAAAAATTATTCTTATTGTTATTTTTATTTCAGGGGCTTACAGCAAGTGGGATATTAGTTCCCCTTTCAGCAATCCAATGTAGGTGAAACATTGGAAACATAGAGTCTTAACCAGTGGACCACGAGGGAAGTCTGAAGTAGCCACATTTTAAATGCTCAATACTATTGGGATGGCCAAGAAGTTCATTAGGGTTTTCCATAAGATGTTACAGAAAAACCTGAACGACATTTTTGGCAACCCAAAACACTGTCCCTTCCTTACAGTTTCCTTGCTTCTTCCTGTAACTTTTTATTTAGTCTTTTTATTAAACTCTCTTCAGATTTTACCCATGCGGGTGTGTCATTCATTTTCTGACAGGATGAAACTGATACGCATGGAGAAATGCTCACTATAATGTTCAAGAAAAAGTTATAGGAAATAATACCAAAAAAGTGTATCCTCAACGACATGAAAAATGCACATAAAAGAGATTTCAAGGAAATATCACATAAATTTACCTAAAATGATGGCAATTTTTTTTTTGGGGGGGGTACTTTTCTATAATTGCACTAAATTCACTAAAAATATTTTGAAATGTCAAGAAAAAATCCTATATAGGACTTCCCTGGTGGTCCAGTGGTTAAGAATCTTCTGCCAATGAAGGGGACACGAGTTTGATCCCTGGTCTAGGAGGATCCCACAAGCCGCAGGACAATGAAGCCCATGAACCTCAACTACTGAGCCCACTCTCTAGAGCCCAGGAGCCACAGCTACTGAGCCCATGTGTCACGACTACTGAAGCCTGTGCGCCCTAGAGCCAGTGCTCCACAAGAGAAGCCACCACAGTGAGAAGCCTGCTCACTGCACCAAAGCCCCAGCCCAGCCAAAACTAACCATTTTGAAAAAATCATCTATAATAACTAAATTGATCAGCAGAATACAATCAATAGGGATTTACTGTCTGTTGATGACAGAGGACACGATGGTTGGATGGCGTCACCAACTCGATGGACATGAGTTTGAGCAAGCTCTGTGAGTTGGTGGTGGACAGGGAAGCCTGGCATGCTGCAGTCCACGGGGTTGCAAAGAGTCAGACACGAGTGAGCAACTGAACAACTTATTTTCTCATAGTAAAACCTACCCTGAAAAAACCTATATGAAAATTAAAATCGAACATAGATTTATGTTATAAACAGAATGTCAAACAAACTGAAAATAACATCACTTACAGCAAATAAGATCACTTACAACAAATCAACACATCTCAGAAAGGGAAGTCAGACACCGCAGAGCTCAGATTATGTGACAGTACAGAGTTTAACACTGACAGTTCTCTTCCTTTACAATATAGGTAAGTAGAACAAAGCTGGCACATATGGTCCCATTCAAAGTCTGCACTAAAATTAGTAACCAAATATATGCTACATTTAAATGTGGAGCGTTTATAAATTCTAACTTCTAAATCTACATGGTAATGAGTTCAGAAATATTCCTTAGTCTGTGGCAGACGAAACAGAGAACAAGTAAAACGGGGCAATTAAATCTTAGGACTGATTTCTGCCTCTTTTTGTTACTCAATATCTTTGTCACCCAAAGAAAAAAAGTCCATTTGGAGCTGGGAAGGAAGGAACAAATGACGCAAAGATATATCACTTCCTTCTGTGACTATTTGGCCCTGCCATCCTTCCTGCTTTTACAACTGTTATTGCTGTTTAGTGACTAAGTCATGTCTGGCTCTTTGTGATCCCATGGACTGTCACCAGGCACCTCTGCCCATGGGATTCCCCAGGTAAGAATACCAGAGTAGGTTGCCACTTCCTTCTGTAGGGGCTCTTCCCAGCCCAAGGATCAAACCCACATCTCCTGCACTGGTGGGCAGGTTTTTTATCACTGAGGCAGCAGGGAACCCTGCTCTTAAAACAGCTATCCCAAAATATCTAAAACACTCAACATTCTTTTGATTCCCTATATCAGCCTCTCCAAATCTCTTTCAATGTCTAGTTTCATTGTAATAACAAAAATGAGAAGCTTAAATATTTACTAAATTAAATAAAGTATCATCCATTGAATGGAATATCAGGCAACCATTAAAAGTAATGTTACAAAACAGGCATCCCCAGCCTCCAGGAACTAATGTCTAATGGTCTGAGGTGGAGCTGATGTGATAATAAAAGAAATAAAGTGCACAATTAAGGTACTGTGCTTGAATCTCTTGAAACCATTCCCCAACCCTGGTCTGTGGAAAAGTTGTTTTCCAGAAAACTGGTCCCTGGTGCCAAAAAGGTTGGGGACTGCTATTATAAAGGATTATTTCATGCATTACAATGTGAATGTACTTCAAGCCTCTGAAACTTAAACACAGTTAAAATGATAAATTATATCTTATGTATATGTTACAATAAAAATGACTGCGTAACATGAGGAAATATTCAAAATGTTTTACGTTGTTTTTTTTTTTAAGTGAAACTATAGCATGTTGGACTATAAACAAAGCTGAGTGCCAAAGAATTGATGCTTTTGAACTGTGGTATTGGAGAAGACTCTTGAGAGTCCCTTGGACTGCAAGGAGATCCAACCAGTCCATCCTAAAGGAAATCAGTCCTGTATATTCTTTGGAAGGACTGATGCTGAAGCAGACACTCCAATACTTTGGCTACCCGATGCGAAGAACTGACTCACTAGAAAAGACCTTGATGTTGGAGAAGATTGAAGGCCAGAGGAGAAGGGGATGACAGAGGATGAGATGGTTGGATGACATCACTGACTTGATGGACATGAGTTTGAGTGAGCTCCGGGAGCTGGTGATGGACAGGGAAGCCTAGTGTGCTGCAGTCCATGGGGTCGCAAAGAGTTGGACGTTAACGAGCAACTGAACTGATAGTTCAGTTCAGTTCAGTCGCTCAGTCGTGTCCAACTCTTTGCAACCCCATGAATCGCAGCACGCCAGGCTTCCCTGTCAGGAACCAATAGCAACCAATCAATACACAACAGAAATCAATAAGCCCAGTGGTCCATTATATAAAATTTAGAAAAGCTCACAGAAAAAAAAAAAAAATCTCCTGTACTATTCAGCTATAACCATTATGAACCATTATATATCCCTAAAATGGGATGGATGGAGAGAGACTATTAATGTCGCCCTGCATCTAAATTCCCTAATAATCTCTTCAATATAGAGAAATAGTGCCAGACCATTATCATCTCATCAAAATCCCACACATTCACCAATAATTCATATATCTCTTTTTTCCTTACCTTTTTTCTATTAACCAATAAAAACAGCTAAAATGAAACTGAGCACTTAATGATTTTACCTTTCACTTTGTATCTATTACCTTAATTAATTTATACAAATACCCTGTGAAGGATGTACTACTATTTTCCTTATTTTAAATCTGATAAAACTGAGTTGTTCAAATAGATTATTTAACTCCTCTTACATCAAATAGTCTAAAAGTATATTTGGCTTCCCTGGTGGCTCGTCGGTAAAGAGTTTGCCTGTAATGCAGGAGACAGGGATTCAATTCCTGGGTCAGGAAGATCCCCTGAAGAAGGAAATGGGAACCCACTCCAGTATTCCTGCCTGGAGAATGCCATGGACAGAGAAGCCTGGTGGGCTACAGTCCATGGGATCAGAAAGAGTTGGACATGACTGAGTGACTAACACTTTCACAGTGTATACATTACTTTGTAAATTTCAAATAAGAGTAAAAAGAATAGCTCACACATACCACAAAATGTACACCAAATTCATTTGAAATAAGAATCATATGCTTTCTTTTCATTAATGTACTTAAAATTGAAGGATTTAAGCAGTCACCACTAAGAATCAAAAGCAGATACAGAACACTAAACCTTTTATCAGGCGTTGCAAATCTTAGAAAAAATTGTATGTGCAGTAATTTAATGCTTTCATCAGAAACATAGAAATTTTTAGATAGTAGCATGAGGTTTTTTCTTAAATTTAGAATAGAAATGAAAGTATAAGAACATACATAAAAATTTTAAATAAGATAATTTCCCATAATGAACATACTTCACCTTTTAGTATATTTGCATTCTGAAAGAATAAGCTAAAAAACAATTTCTTAAATCCATCATATTCTCCACTTAAATGTGCAATGTTTACCATGGAAGATATTCTCAAATTATAATTTGAAAGCCATTTAAAGAAAGCCCTTTAAAATATAGGAAAACTCAAACTAGGTTACAATAAACAAGTGCTTAAATATAAATTATGCCCCCTGGGAGCAATATGCAAGGTATTCAGTCCGTGTCTTACTGAAAGTGAAAGTGAAGTCGTTCAGTCGTGTCCGACTCTTTGAGACTCCATGGACTGTAGCCCACCAACCTCCTCAGTCCATGGAATTTTCGAGGGAAGAGTACTGAAGTGGGTTGCCATTCTAGGTCCTTTAAATTAATTATTAATACACTGTTTGATGTAAAATAATGGCTCTACAGCCTTCTACGGCTTCCCTTGTGGCTCAGCTGGTAAAGAATCTGTCTGCATTGCTGGAGACCTGGGTTCGATCCCTGGGTTGGGAAGATTCCCTGGAGAAGGGAAAGGCTACCCACTCCAGTATTCTGGCCTGGAGAATTCTATGGACTCCATAGTCCGTGGGGTTGCAAAAAGTCGGGCAAGACTGAGCAACTTTCACTTTCACAGGCTTGTAATTTAATGTTCCAACCTCATTACTGAACACCCCTTCACCCCACTGCCTCTCCATGCTTTTCATTAAAATCTGAACTTCTGAGGAAGCCATTTACTATGCTCACCCCCTCGAGGGCCCACTAACCATTCTCTGATCCCCAATAATGAACAGAACAAGAAATGAGAGTTGTAGGGAGAAGAGAGACAGGTATTCTCCAATACCAATCTCAGACTGGAGGAAAAAAACTCTCTTCCTTTTTAGGCTTCAGAAATCTGAATCCACCACTCTCCATGCCAGTGAGTTCTATTAAACCCCATATCAGCCCTATCTTTGGGGACAGACTTGTAGAGTTAGAAAAAATCTACACAGGTGATTCTGATCAGCCACTCTCCCAGTGAAAACCACCATTCACTCCCCCATTCACCTGGCCTACGTCTTTCCTTTTACTCCATATCCTGCCATCATCTTGGTGACTTTAACACCCATGAAGAAGCTTTTGATGGCTCCTGAACTTAGGTGACCATCTCCAGGCCCCTTCAGCAACTCACTGTTGTGACCACATTTGCCATCACCTAGAATTATTCCACTCCTGAAGTTCATCTTTAATTCTAATTTCTCGTTCTGTGACTAAAACCTCCATTAGTCTTAGCTTTATCCTTCCCTGACTGCTTCTACATAAGCCTTTAGATATCACTGACATTCCAGTTCCTTGTTTCTCACATTCTCACAATTATCAGTTGCCCCTTTAATTTCACTTCCATCTCAGGTGTGTGTGTGTGCTTACTTGTTCAGTTGTGTCTGACTCTTTGCAACCCTAGTTACCAGAACCCATTTCTTCAATTACTTTTTTTTTAATCAGTACACTTTTCCCCTCATACTCATGTCTCTCTCACATATATCCTCAGACCACCATTCTTGAGCCAATTTAAACATGACACCACTGTTCCTAGCACTCTGTCCTTAATTCTTACTTGCCACAGTAGCAATGTCAAATGTTCTTGAATCCCACAACCTGCTCCCCAGCCTCCTCTGGACTCTGCTCTATCATTAAATTCCTCTTTCCTAAGAATTTTCAGTCTCCCTGAGCGCATGTGTGACGATACTCCAGTATCTCTCCTCTTACCCTTCCTTAATGCAAACACTCCCCAGATCAGTGCCACTCAAAGAATGGGCCATGGACTGTCTGTTACTGGTTCTTGAGGAGATTAACTTTCTCCAGATCGTAAGACATCCCTATCAACCAAAATCTTTTTAGTCCAACTGATACTATCTCCTTACTGTAATTGCTCTAACCCCTCCTGTCATGTCATGCTTAGAATCCTTCTCAAAGTTATGATGTTTCATCTCTCCAACTTTTACAAGGGCCATTGACTAAGAATGCCATTTTCTTCCTTAATTCCTACTATTAAGACTTAGTAAACTCCGGGAGTTGATGGACAGGGAGGCCTGGCATGCTGTGATTCATGGGGTCGCAAAGAGTCGGACATGACTGAGCGACTGAACTGACTGGAAGCTTCATTTTTCTCAATGCAATCACTCCAGCACCACTCCAAGCTAGATTTGATGTCTCCTGCATGCTTGCATAGATCAAAGATATATCTCTATTCTAGCACTTTCCATATTTATTATAATTATCTGTTCAGATTAAATAACTTCTCTCTTATCCCCTATTGTGAATCTGCTGAAGTGACTTTCTTACTCATTTTTCTATCTCAGCTTTTAGTACAGTATCTGGCTATTGATAAATGTTTTAAGGGAGGGGGGTTCAGGATGCAGAACACATGTACACCCATGGAAGATTCATGTCAATGTATGACAAAACCAATACAATATTGTAAAGTTAAAAAAAATTTTTTTTAAAAGAAAGGAAAAAATAAAATTAGAAAAAAAAAGAATGAATGCATTTACTATTTTTTCTAAACCCCATGATCTTTACTTTTTTCATTCCCAGATTGTGTAAATATCTGTGTAAAAAAATGAAAATGAAGTAGAATTTCCCAGGTTTATATCCACTCTTTGCTTGAGCAATCACCTATCTACTATTAATTTCTTTGACCATGATTTTGGTACCATTCCCTTCTGTCACCTTTGAGATTTTGCTCCATCAGTTAGCACTCCCTCATTCCATCATTCCTCTTTCTATTTTCTCCTTGACTTTGGTATGTAAATATATTTAAAGCATTCTAACATCTAAATTAACTATCCACCCACCCATATCCCTTCCCTAGAAACTGCTCTTTCTCATTGACTTTATAAACAAAATTTTTAATGTAGTCTACTTTCAAATATATCCAGTGGAATCTGGAATCCATATTAACAAATCCAATTAAATTGCTCAGGAAAATATCACTAACTTCTCTCCTACCCTTCGCACCAAATTTGTCACCAAATCAAGTCAATTCTATGTCTTAAGAACACTTTCAAAGCCATGAAATTCTTCCAAATCCAGCTCAGGCCCCCATCTTTGATATGACATCTTGCACTAACCCAATAACTCTATTATAGCATCTTGTCTATGTACCTGTCTTTTCTCCATCCCCTAAGACTACTCAGATTTTTAAATTTTTCATTTATTTTTAATTGAAGGATAATTGCTTTACAGTATTGTGTTGGTTTCTGCCAAACATCAACATGAATCAGCCACAGGTGTATCTACGACTACTAAGCTATTGACGATAGATATTTTTGTTTAGTTACCTTCAGTTCCTAGTGCTTTGCAGAATGACTGCCACTCATTATGTATACAACAAACACAATGCAACCTGAATAAACATTCCGGTTACAAAGCAAATCTACTTACATGTTCTCAACTATAGTCTGTATTTTTATATAATTCCCAAATCAAAATCTTAATCAACAAATATTTAGTGATACCAGTCACTGTGTCATAGAAAGTATAAAGATGACTACCTAAACTTGAGCTTAAATTATCCAGTTGGGGACTAAATGGGACTTTGGCTCTCAGGTAGAATATAATAAGTTATGTTGGACCATGTTTCCCCAACAGCAAAGGAAAAAATATATTAAGACAGAGAATCAAGGAATAAAATGAATTAAAATTCCATCTTATCTATATGACAAAGAAAAAGAGAAACCATTTTTCAAAAAGAAAACATCATTTAGAGTTTCTACAGTTCCTTTTTTATATAGTGACTAGCATGCAACAAAACTTACTAGACATGTGAAAAGGGAGAACATTATATCAAATAATCAACTTTAAAAAAACATTTCCACATTTGAGCCAGATAATGGAGTTTTTTTAAAAGGACTTTAAAATAATTTAAATTTAAAAGTTAAAGAAACGAGAAGCAAAAGAAACAGAAAGAAGAGATGGAAATCTCAACAGAAAATCAAATGGAAATGATAAAACTTCAAAATACAACATAAGAAAACTTAAAGAAATACCGTAGAAATACTCAAACTGAAGCCCAGAGGAGAAAATGGGGGAAAATATGTCAGTGTGTAAAAGACATGTGGGGAAAATGTTTTAGATGAAAAAGTCATAAAACTAAAAGTTGCTTCTTTGAAAAGATAAACAAAATTGATAAAAATTTCAGCAAATTTATTAAGAAAAAAGTGAAGGGCTCAAATTAATAAAATTAGAAATGATAAAGTAGTTACAACTGATACTATAGAAATCCAAAGACCATACGAGACTACCACAAGCAGTTTCTAGGCCAGAACACTGGAGTGGATAGCCTTTCCCTTCTCCAAGGGGTCTTCCCAACCCAGGGACTGAACCCAGGTCTTCTGCATTGCAAGCAGATTCTTTACCAGCTGAGCCATAGGGAAGCCCAAGGATGCTGGAGTGGGTAGCTTATCCCTTCTCCAGCGGATCTTCCCAACCCAGGAATTGAACTGGGGTCTCCTGCATTGCAGGCAGATTCTTTACCAACTGATCTATCAGGAAAGCCACTACAAGCAACACTATGCCAATAAAATGGAAAACCTAGAAGAAATGTACAAAGTCTTAGGAAGTTACAAACTTCCAAGGCTGAACCAAGAAGAAATAGAAAATTTGAACAAACCAATCACAGTTCTAAAATTGAAACCATGACTTAAAAATTCTCAACAAACAAAAGTCCAGGACCAGGTGGTTTCACAGGCAAATTTTATCAAACATTTAGAGAAGAGTTAACATTTACCCTTTTGAAACTATTCCCAAAAATTGCAGAGGAAGTAACACTCCCAAGCTCATTCTATGAGGCCCACCATCACCCTGATACCAAAACCAAAGATATGACAAAAAGGAAAATTACAGACCAAAATCAATGATGAACATAGACACAAAAAATCCTCAAAAAAAAAGAACAGAAAATTGAATTTAACAGTATTCAATCATACACCATGATCAAGTTGGATTTATCTCAAGGATGCAAGGATTCTTCAATATATGTGAATCAATCAGTTTCATACACCACATTAACAAATTGAATAAAAACCATATGATCACCTCAATACATGCATAATAAAGCTTTTGACAAAAAACAAAACCCATTATGATCAAATCTCTCTAGAAAGTAGGCATAGAGGAAGCATGCTGCTGCTGCTGCTGCTAAGTCGCTTCACTCGTGTCCGACCCTGTGCAACCCCATAGACAGCAGCCCACCAGGCTCCCCCATCCCTGGGATTCTCCAGGCAAGAACACTGGAGTGGGTTGCCATTTCCTTCTCCAATGCATGAAAGTGAAAAGTGAAAGTGAAGTCGCTCAGTCATGTCCGACTCTTAGCGACCCCATGGACTGCAGCCTACCAGGCTCCTCCGTCCCTACCTCCACATAATTAAGGCTTTATACGACAAACTCACAACTTTTTCTCAATGGTGAAAAACTGAAAGCATTTTCTCTAAGATCAGAACAAGAAAAGGAAATCCAGACTTGTCGCTTTTGTTCAACATAGTTTTGGAAGTCTCAGCCATGGCACCCAAAGAAATGGAAATAAAAGGAAGCCAAATTAAAAAAAAAAAAAACACGCTATCACTATTTGTAGATGACATGATACTATACATAGAAAATCCTAAAGATGTTACCAGAAAACTACTAGAATTTACCAATGAATCTGGTAAACTTGCAGGATACAAAAGTAATACAGAGAAATCTCTTGCATTTCTATAACTAAAAACATAAAATCAGAAAGAAAAATTCAAGAAATGATCCCATTTACCATAGCATTAAAAAGCAGGGAATACCTAGGAATAAACCTAGAAAGGCAAAAGACCTGCACATAGAAAACTATAAGATGCTGATGAAAGAAATCAAAGATATATCATGTTCTTGATTTGGAAGAAAAGTTGGACAAAGATAAATCTCATATTAAAAGATCCCCTGGAGAAGGAAATGGCAACCTACTCCAGTACTATTGCCTGGAAAATTCCATGGACAGAGGAGCCTTGTAGGCTACAGTCCATGGGGTCACAAAGAGTCAGACACAACTGAGGACTTCACTTCACTTCACTTCACTTCAGTATTCTTGCCTCGAGAATCCCATGAATAGTATGAATATACGACCAATAATTTTTAATTGATTGTTTAAAAAAAATGCTGATAATGTCAAGCACAATCTATAACATATGTACATGTCAAATATGATAATAATAATGCAAAGAACAGAAGAGAATTACTTTAAATACTATAAGATTCTTATACTGTTCATGAGATAATAGACATTAATTTGAGATAGGCTATAATAAAGAGTATATACATTACATGTAAATGGACCAAACATTTACATGGACCAAATAAGAGAGATCTTCAGAGTTAATTTAAAAACTGAAAAACTGTACTATACTCTGCTTACAACAAACAAAAGTTGAAAAGGTAAAGGACATACTATACAAACATTAGGCAAAAGAAAGCCAATATGGTTGTATTAATATTAAAAAAGGGTAGACTTAAAGAAAAAAGACTAGAATTATTACAGGTAAAGAAGTATATTTTTAATGATTAAAGAACATATTGATTCAATAGAAAGATAAAAGATCATATTTGTCTGTATGCTCCCTCAAGAAGTACAAAATAAGAATCTGACAGAGATAAAAGGAAATAAAGAAGTCTATGGTAATAGTTGTCAAATTAAAAAGACCTCTCAGGATGAAAGACCTGTATGCACACTGAAAAACATGAGATAGATGAAAGAAATGGAAGATACAAATAAATGGAAAGATTTTTCATGCTCATGAATTGGAGGAATTTATATTTGTATAATGCTCATACTACCCAAAGCAATGTACAGAACAATATAATCCCTATCAAAAACCCAATGGCATTTTTCACAGAAATAGAAAATTTCTAAAATTTGTATGAAATCATACAAGATTTCAAAGAGTTAATGTAATCTTGAGAAAGAAAACCAAAGCTGGAGACTTCACAATCCCTTATTTCAAGTCTAGAAAAATGGTACAGATGAATGTATTTCCAAGGCAGAAACAGAGATGCAGAGATACAGAATGGACATGTGGACACCGTGGTGGAAGGCAAGGGTTGGATGAATCAGGAGATTAGGATTGACATATACAGACTACCACATGTGGGGAAGGCAATGGCACCCCACTCCACTACTCTTGCCTGGACAATCCCATGGACAGAGGAGCCTGGTAGGCTGCAGTCCATGGGGTCACAAAGAGTCGGACATGACTGAGCAACTTCACTTTCACTTTTTTCTTTTATGCATTGGAGAAGGAAATGGCAATCCACTCCAGTATTCTTGCCTGGAGAATCCCAGGGACGGCGGAGCCTGGTGGGCTGCCATCTCTGGGGTCACACAGAGTCGGACACGACTGAAGCAACTTAGCAGCAGC
>NW_011494790.1:3369794-3370049 GCF_000754665.1 Bison bison bison
TGACTGTGTGGATCACAATATACTGTGGAAAATTCTGAAAGAGATGGGAATACCAGACCACCTGACCTGACTCTTGAGAAACCTATATGCAGGTAAGGAAGCAACCGTTAGAACTGGACATGGAACAACAGACTGGTTCCAAATAGGAAAAGGAGTACATCAAGGCTGTATATTGTCACCCTGCTTATTTAACTTATATGCAGAGTACATCATGAGAAACGCTGGGCTAGAAGAAGCACAAGCTGGAATCAAGAT
>NW_011494790.1:3370149-3371052 GCF_000754665.1 Bison bison bison
CAAAGATGGAGAAGCTCTATACAGTCAACAAAAACAAGACCAGGAATTGACTGTGGCTCAGATCATGAACTCCTTATTGCCAAATTCAGACTGAAATTGAAGAAAGTAAGGAAAACCACTAGACCATTCAGGTATGACCTAAATCAAATCCCTTATGATTATACAGTGGAAGTGAGAAATAGATTTAAGGCACTAGATCTGATACATAGAGTGCCTGACGAACTATGGACGGAGGTTCGTGATATTGTACAGGAGACAGGGATCAAGACCATCCCCATGGAAAAGAAATGCAAAAAAGCAAAATGGCTGTCTGGGGAGGCCTTACAAATAGCTGTGAAAAGAAGAGAAGCAAAAAGCAAAGGAGAAAAGGAAAGATATAAGCATCTGAATGCAGAGTTCCAAAGAATAGCAAGAAGAGATAAGAAAGCCTTCCTCAGCAATCAATGCAAAGAAATAGAGGAAAATAACAGAATGGGAAAGACTAGAGATCTCACCAAGAAAATTAGAGATACCAAGGGAACATTTCATGCAAAGATGGGCTTGATAAAAGACAGAAATGGTATGGACCTAAAAGAAGCAGAAGATATTAAGAAGAGATGGCAAGAATACACAGAAGAACTGTACAAAAAAGATCTTCACGACCAAGATAATCACGATAGTGTGATCACTGACCTAGAGCCAGACATCCTGGAATGTGAAGTCAAGTGGGCCTTAGAAAGCATCACTACAAACAAAGCTAGTGGAGGTGATGGAATTTCAGTTGAGCTATTCCAAATCCTGAAAGATGATGCTGTGAAAGTGCTGCACTCAATATGCCAGCAAATTTGGAAAACTCAGCAGTGGCCACAGGACTGGAAAAGATCAGTTTTCATTCCAGTCCCAAAGAAAGGCAATGCCAAAGCT
>NW_011494790.1:3371605-3394535 GCF_000754665.1 Bison bison bison
CAGAGTCCCTTGGACTGCAAGGACATCCAACCAGTCCATTCTGAAGGAGATCAGCCCTGGGATTTCTTTGGAGGGAATGATGCTGAAGCTGAAACTCCAGTACTTTGGCCACCTCATGCGAAGAGTTGACTCATTGGAAAATACCCTGATGCTGGGAGGGATTGGGGGCAGGAGGAGAAGGGGACGACAGAGGATGAGATGGCTGGATGGCATCACTGACTCAATGGACGTGAGTCTGAGTGAACTCTGGGAGTTGGTGATGGACAGGGAGGCCTGGTGTGCTGCGATTCATGGGGTAGCAAAGAGTCGGACACGACTGAGTGACTGAACTGACCTGAACTGATGGATGATTCACTTCATTGTATAGAATAAACTAATGTAACATTGTAAAGCAACTGTATTGCATTAAAAATAAATCACAAAGCTACAATCATCACATCTATAGTATTGGCACAAAAATAGATACATAGATCAATGGAACCAAATAAAGAGCCCATAAATAAACCCACACATATATGCAGTCAATAAACTTACAATAAAGCAAACAAGAATATGCAATCGGGAAAGGACAGTCTCTTCAATAAAATGGAGTTGGGAAAACTGGATTGCCACATGCAAAAGAAGGAAACGGGACCACTACCTTACTGTATACTCAAACATCAACTCAAAATTAACAAAAGTTTTGAATGTAAAACCTGAAATCATAAAACTGGAGGGAAAAAAGCAACAGATTCCTTGATAATGATTTTGGCAATTATATTTTTTGACACCAAAATCAAAGGCATAAGTGCAAAAAATAAATAAGTGGGATGACATCAAACTTAAAAGCTTCTGACCAACCTACTCAATGGGAGAAAATATTTGTAAGTCATGTACCTGTTAAGAGGTTAATATTCAACAGATGAAGAACCCGTTCAACTCAATAGCAATAACAATAACGATTCAATTAAAAATGAGCAGATGATCTGAGTAGACATTTTTTCCAAAGAAAACATACAGATGACCAACAGGTATGAGTAGAAAGATGTGCAACATCACTTATCATAAGGAAAATGCAAATCAAAACCACAATGAGATATCATGTCACATTTGTTAGAATGACTTATCGAAAAGACAAGTGTTGGCAAGGACATGGAAAAAGGGAATGATGTGGTACTGTTGGTGGGAGTGTAAACTGGTGCAGCCACTATGGAGAACAGCATGAAGATGTCTCAAAAAATTAAAAACAGAACTGCCATTTTATCCATCAATTCCACTTCTGGATATCTATCCAATGAAAAGAGAAACACTAATGAGACAAGATAGATACACCTTCCACATCCACATTAGCAGTATTTACAATACTCAAGATATGGAAGCAACCTAAGTGTCCAACAATGGATGAAAAGATAAAGAAAATTTAATGTGAGATTTATATAATATTTATATATAAATATATGAAAGCATTATACATTTGAATCTATTATTTTATGTATAGATTTATATACTATGTTTAATATGTATTTTTATTAGGCATAAAAAGATGAAATACTATCATTTACCACAATGTGAAACTTGGAAATGTCATGCTAAGTCAAATAAGCCAGACAGAGATAGTATGATCTCACTTAGGTGTGGATCCTAAAAACAAACAAACACAAGCTGATGGATACACAGAACAAATTGCTGGTGGCTAAACATGGGGATGGGGAGTGGGCTACATGGATGAAGAGGTCTAAAAATACAAGCTATAAAGTCAGTCATGCAGACACTGTCATGGGGACAATAGCTAATAATGCATGCTGAGTTGCTCAGTCGTGTCCAACTCTCTGCCAAGGACTGCAGCCCTCCAGGCTCCTCTGTCCATGGGATTCTCCAGAAAAGAATACTGGAGTGGGTTGCCATTCCCTTCTCCATGCGATCTTCCTGACCCAGGGATCGAACCTGGATCTCCTGCATTGTGGGCAGATTGTCTATCGTCTGAGACTGGGGAGAAATTTTCTCATTTCTGGTAAAGCCTTAATCAGTATTAGTCACTTGAAGAGATTAGGACTTAAAATAGCAACCAGCAGCAAACCTGAAGGACTGAGCCAAGGCTGTTGCTTTGTTTTGTGTCTCTGGGGAGTGGAACTAGGCCTGGGGGGGACATATGTCTGTCCCTCACTGGACCACAAGCAATCATGACTCACTGAGGGCTGGCTGGTATGTCCCCACACCAAGCTAATTACACTGTATTGTATGTTTGAAAGTTGCTAAGATGAGTAAATTTTAAAAGTTTTCATCACAAGAATAAAATGCGTTAATTACGTATGGTGATGAATGTTAGCTAGACCAACTTTGATGATTATTTTGCAACATATATAAGTATCAAATCATGTTGTATCCCTGAAACTAATATAATGTCATATGTCAATTACATCTAAATTTTTTTTTAATGTTAAGACCTCTATCAGTATCTGATAGAATAAGCAAACAAAAAATCAATGAATATATAAAACATTTGAAGAACATGACTAAGCAACTTAACAAAACTGACATTTAGAATACTGCACTCAATGACAATATATTTCTGCTTGAGGGGATAATCAATCATTTAACAAAATAGTCTATATACTGGATCATAAAACAAGTATTAAACATTTCACAATACTGTAACATACAAAGTATGCTCTCTGACTATAACGAAATTTAAGAAGCACTCAAAAAGAACTAGAAAAGTTCTAAAAGTTTAGAAATTAGGCAACACAAATCTGATTTCATTTAAGCGAATAGCAATGAAAAACCAATATGTTAGAGCTCATAAAATGTAGCTAAAGTACTGCTTTAGATGGCGATTTATAACTGAAGATGCATAAAATGAAAAAATATAAATACTGAAAAATACATAATGTTTCCAATTCAAAAAAACTAAAGAAAAAATGACAAAGTAAGCTACAAGAAAAAACTATATGTAAGAGAAAAATAAACAAAAGAAAAAGAAAATGTACAACTAAAAAAAACCTAGAATTTACTCATTAAAATTTTAATTTTTTAATTAATAAAAACCCTAGAAAGACTGATTAAGAAAAAACAGGGGAGAAAAGCCACAAATTATGAATAACAGAAATTTAAAAGAGGGCATCCCTATAGATCCTACAGACATTAAAAAGATAAAATATAAATACTTCTATCGATAAACTTAAAAGTTTACATAAAAAACTTTTGAAATATACAACCTATCAAAAATGACACAAAAATATATAAATTCTGAATATTCCTGTACCTATTGAAGAAATTGAAACAATAACTTAAAACTTCTCAAGAACTATAACAATACAAAGTCTAGTCCAAGATTTCCACTCAAGTTCTTCAAAACATTTTTAAGGAAAACATTACTACGTTTACACACACTCTTTCAGAGAAAAAGAGTAACAATTTCCAAATCAGTTTACAAGGTCAGCATTATATTCATACCCAAACCTGAAATACATTTAAAAAAAGAAAGAAAGAAAAGTTACATGCCAGTGGTAAAGGACACACCTACTAGTGGAGGAGACATAAGAGATGCAGGTTCAATCCCTGGGTCGGGAAGATGCCCTGGAGAAGGGAATGAGAACCCACTCCAGTATTCTTGCCTGGAGAATTCCATGGACAGAGGAACCTGGCAGGCTATCATCCACAGGATTGCGAAAAGTCGGACATAACTGTAGCAACTTAGCACACACAGAGCACATCCCTCTTGAGTATGGGCACAAGAAACTTAGACAAATATTAGCAGATTGAATGCAAATAAATTGGTTATAAATAAGAATAGGCTATAATAACCAAGCAGGGTTTACACCAGGAAGGAGAGGATGGCTTAATATTCAGGAGCAAATCAATATGACTTCACCATATTAACCAGATAAAGGATAAAACCCGAGACTTCTAACACCTATCTAAAAAGGTATGGGAAAAAAACATGTAATATATTCCAATAGCCATTCATCACTAAAAAAAAAAAAAAAAATCAGCAAACTAGGAATGAACGGGTTTGGGGGTAGAAACACTTATGGGTAAAAACTGCCCATAAAATTTCTATATAAAATTTACATGGATATACAAAAGTCCTAAATTGGCCAAGAAAATATAGAAGAACAGGAAAACTGAAGGCCTTACACTGCTGGGCATGAATATGTATTATAAAGCTAAGGTAATTAAGAGACTATAGAATTGCCTTCATGGAGGAGAACAGAGTACAGAAATAGGCACGCCCGCACACACACTCGATGCACATGCAGAGTCACTTGATTTATTACCAAGATACGAACTGCAATTTAGAGTGGAAAAAGACACGCTTTTAAATAAAGGTACTGGAGCATGCAACTAAAGAATCATTTATAAATATGAATATAATTATAAATACATATGAATGATATAAGGAGAAACGGTGACCTCGACCTCAACCATTTACAAGTTAATTGAAGGTGGATCATAGATCCAGTGTACAAACCAAAACAATAAATCTTCTAGAAGAAACCATAGAAAAAATATCTCCATAACCTTGGAGTAAAAACTTCTTAAGCAGAGCAGAAAAAAATACTAACGATAAAAAATACACTGATAAATTGTTCTTCATTTAAATTAAAAACATCTTTTGATCAAAGTACAACATTAAAAGAGTGAAAAGGCAAGATGAGATAACTTCAAAGCCTACGTTCAAGGATAGAATCATATCCAAACATATTAACAACTACCCTCATAAATCAATGAGAAAAAAGAAAAACAACCCTATTTTTTAATGGGTAAAAATAAAAAACAAAAACATCTTAAAGAACAAATGCAGTTGGCCAGTAAACATAAGGAAAAATGTTCAATATGGTAAAAATTTTTACCCACAATGCTAAAATTAAATAGATTAATACTAAATGGCAAGAATGTGGAACAATTAAAACTCTGATACATTACTGATGGAAACAGCTGGTAAAACTATTTTGGGAAAATATTTGGCAGCATCAAGTGAAGATATACATATGCCTATATGTGACACAAAAATTGCACTCCTGGGCATACACCCAACAGAAATGAGTATTTCAGTCCACTAAAAAAAATTATACAAGAATGTTGATGACAGTAATTTTATGATAGCAAATACTAGAAACAACCCATATCTGACATTCAATGTAGAACAGATAAATTAATTACATACAGTATGTTCATATATTGAAATAAAACTCAGCAATAAAAAAAGAACAAATTACAAATACATGCAATAACATGGCGGAATCTCAAAAAAACAATGTTGAACAAAAGAGGTCAAACAGAAAGAGTACATACTGTATGATCTATAGTGATAAAAAGAATAGTGGTATATGACTGAAGGGAATGAGTCAGTGGTACATGTCTGAAGGGAGTTAGTAGAACATTTCTGAAATATTTTATAGTTTTATTTAGGTGTTGATTACATTAGAAAAAATCATTGCACTCCACACTTAAGATTTATGTACTTTAATATATTTAATACCTCACGTTTTTTAAAAAAGGAAAAGACAATTGAAAATCATATATATGTACGATGTTGTTATTTAGTCACTGAGGCATGTCCGACACTTTTGTGACACCACAGACTGTAACCTGCCAAGCGCCTCTGTGCGGGGGTTTCCCAGGCAAGAACACTGGAGTGGGTTGCCACTGCCTTCTCCAGGGGATCTTCCTGACCCAGGGATCGAAGCCACATCTTCTCCTGGCAGGCAGATTCTTTACAACTGAGCCACCTGGGAAGCCCCTATATGCACTATGCAAGGCAGTAAAAAAAAAAAAAAAAGTAAATACAAAAACTGAGAAGTAAAGTACAGGAGTTCAGAGGACTCTCGAAGAGTTATATCTAAAATAGTAAAAGCCAAAAGATTTGGACTGAGTCTTGAATAGATAGGAACTGCATAAGCACAGAGTAAGTATATGAGCAAACTATATATACAGTAAGGAAACACAGGGCATATGCGACGATTGGTGAGTACTCCAACTAAAATGATATATATCAACAGTTCCTAAAGTATGCCCTCAGGTCATCAGTATCAGTTGCTCAAAATTTGAATTCTCAGGTCCCATCCCAGGCCTACAGAATCAGAAACACAAAATCAGTTTCAACAAACCCTCCAGGTGATTCTGATGTACAAAAAATTTGTGAACCCATCATAAAAGAAGCTGGTATAAGAAAAATCTATAACAGCACTCAATATCTACAGTTCTACTCTTTGGAAAAGCCATAAAAAATATTTGGGACAAAAATCAATATATTAGTGGCTTCCCTGGTGACTCAGATGGTAAAGAATTCAACTGCAATGTGGCAGACCTGGATTCGATCCCAAGGTCAGAAAGATCCCCTGGAGATGTGAATGGCTACCCACTCCAGTATTCTTGCCTGGAGAATTCCATGGACAGAGGAGCCTGGCGGGCTACAGTCCAAGGGGTCAAAAAGAGTTGGACACAAATGAGTGACTAACACTAACTTTCAATATATTATAAGAAAGCAAAAAGAGGAAGAGATATTCTGGTGATGAGTTTGATCTGACATATAAAACATACTATTCTAAGAGACATCAAAGTGGAATGGTTTAGCAGGAAGATCAGAATACAGGACTAAAAAAGAGGTTAAGGATAGGTTATAGATACAAAAATAGAATATATGAGATAAATAATTTCAAAAGAATTTATAAAGTGTTACATACTGCTAGTTCCTGGAGACACAAAGATGAATAAAAATAGACCCTGCCATTTCTGCTGACAGTTTATAATCTAGATCAGAGGGCCTTAAACTTTTTAGTATCAAGACTCCTTTACACAAAAACTATTGAGGACCCCCAAAACCTTTTTTTGCATGGATTATACCTACAATTACCACATTGGAAATTAAAACTGAGAAATTTATACACACACACACACATATACACACACAGAAGTTCATTTAACAAACACATTGCATGTATTTTTATGAAGAATATATTTTCAAAAACAAACAAAAAAATCGCAAGAGGAGTAAATTTCTGAAAATCATCTTAATGTCTAGCTTAACAGGGACAGCTGAAGTTTCATATCTACTGCTGCATTCAATGTATTGGAGTAGATCACTTTGGTTCAAGTATGTAAAGAAAATCTGGCCTCAAACTGTCAGGTAACTGGAAAGTTATTTCAATAAATTTTCCAGATAATTGTGGATATTTTCTTCGATACCACATCAGAACATAACCAGGGATACTTTCCTAACAGTTGCAATATGATATCTGGGACCATATCAATGAAATTTTCATACTCCATACACTTGGAGAAAATTAGAGTGAAGAAAGCAAATAAGATGTATTAAGACTTATGAAAATAGTTTTGGCTTTGAAAATCTCCCAAAGGAGCTCAAAGAGCCATTCAAAGATCCATGAACTATGCTTTCAGTTCAGTCGCTCAGTCATGTCCGACTCTTTGTGACCCCGTGAATCGCAGCACGCCAGGTCTCCTTGTCTATCACCAACTCCCAGAGACCACCCAAACCCATGTCCATAGAGTCAATGATGCCATCCAACCATCTCATCCTCTGTCGTCATGTCGGTGTTTTTCTTTCTGGCTTACTTCACTCTGTATAATAGGCTCCAGTTTAAAAGAGAAATTATTTTAAAAGAACCTAACAGAGCTGAAGACTACAATAACTGAAGTAAAAAAAAAATACACTAGAAGGAAATAACAGATTACATGTTACAAAAGAATGGATTAGCAAACAGAAGACAAGAGTAATAGAAATCATTCAAGTTGAACAACAAAAAAAAGGAAAAAAAAATGTTAAATAAGGATAGTTTAAGAGACTTTTGAGACAACATCAAGCATACTGTGTGCATATATGCATGCTGAGCTGCTTCAGGCATGTCTGACTCTTTGTGACCCTATGGACGGTAGCCTGGTAGGCTTCCCTGTCCATGGGATTCTCCAGGAAAGAACGCTGGAGTGGGTTGCCAAGCCTTCCTCCAGGGGATCTTCCCGACTCAGGAATCTAATCCATGTCTCCTGTGGCTCCCGCAATTGCAGATGGATTCTATGCTGCTGAGCCGCCAGGGAAGGCCATCAAGCCGTACCAACATTCACATTGTAGGGATACCAGAAGAAGAAAAAGGGTCAAAGAGATTAACTGAAGTAGTAATGGTTGAAAATTTCCCTTACATGGGAAGAAGACATCCAGGACCAGGAAAAAGAGAGTCTCAAACAAGATGAACCCAAAGAAGTTCAAGACACATTATAATTAAAATAGCAAAAATTAAAAGACAGTTTTAAAAGCAGCAAGATAAATGAAACTAGTTATGTACAAGGGAACTCCCATAAGACTCTCAGCTGACTTTTCAGCACAAAGTTTATAGACCATAAAGGAGTGGCACAATATATTCAAAGTGAGGAACTGGAAAATCCTACAACCATGAATACAAGGCAAGGTTATCATTCAGATTTGAAGGATAGAGTTTTAAAGACAAGCAAAAGTTAAATGAATTTAACACCACAAAATCAGCTTTAAAAGAAAGTTAAAGGGACTTTCTAAGTAGGGAGAAAAGTCCACAACGAGGAATATAAAGTTATAAAAGGGAAAAAAAATCTCACTGGTAAAGGCAAATAGACAAAAAGAAAGTGAAAGAAAGAAAGTGAAGTCACTTAGTCATGCCTGACTCTTTGCAACCCCATGGAATGTAGCCTGCCAGGCTTCCCATTCATGGGGTTCTCCAGGCAAGTATATTGGAGTGCGTTGCCATTTCCTTCTCCAGAGGATCTTCCCAACCCAGGGATCAAATCCAGGTCTCCTGCATTGCAGGTGTACTCTTTACTATCTGAGCCACCAGGGAAGCCCAATATACAAAAGGCAGTATATTAATCACTTATAAATCTAATAAAAATTAAAATAAAAAAGTAATAAAATCATCTATATCCTTGATACGTAGTTAAGGGATACACAAAGCAAAGAGATATGAAATATGTTGTCAAAAAGATTAAATATGGTAGTGGGAGGAATAAAAATGCAGAGTTGTTAGAATTCATCAACTTATATATGTCGATATAAACCTCATGCTAACCAAAAATCTACAATAGATAAACACAAAAGGGAAAAGGAATCCATAAAAGAAAAGGAACCCAAATATAACAGAAAAACTAGTCATACCACATGGAAAGAGAAGAAAAAGAAGAAACAAAAACAAACTACAAAAGCAATCATTAAACAATGAAAAAAATGGTAATTAGTACATACCAATAATCACTCAAACTATAAATGGACTGAATTATCCAATCAAAAGTCATAGAGTGGCTGACTGGTTTTAAAACAACAAGAACCATATATATGCTGCCTACAAGAGACTCACTTCAGATCTAAAGACACACGTGAACTGAAAATGAGGGGATGGAAAAAGCTATTCCATGCAAATAGAAAAGAAGTGGGGGTAGCAATACCCAGATCAGACAAAATATATTTTAAATCAAAGACTAACAAGAGACAAAGAAGAACAGTACATAATGATAGAGGGATAAATTCAACAAGGAGATCTAGCAACTGCAAATACATTTATATATATATATCCTCAATGTAAGAATATCTAAATACATAAAGCAAATATTACAAAATTTATGACAAAGGATGAAATAAAGTACAATAGGGAAAAGATATCCTCTTCAATAAATAGTGTTGGAGAAACTGGGCAAGCACAAGTGAGAGAGTGAAACTGGACTACCTTCTCACACCATACAGAAAAATAAACTCAAAATGGACTAACTATGTAGACATAAGGCCTGAAATCACAAAACTGCCAGGAGACAACATAGGCAGAAGGCTCTCTGACATCTTTTGGCAATGTTTTTGGGATTTATCTCTTCAAGCAAGGGAAACAAAAATAAGCAAATGGACCACATCAAACTAAAAACCTTTTGCAGAATGAAGGAAACTATCAACAAAACATAAATCAGCCTAAAGAATGGGGAAAGTTATTTGCAAACTGTATACAAGGGGTTAATATACAAAACATATAAATTATTCAGACAAATTAACATCCAAAAAAACAACTTGATTTTAGAAATGGGCAGAGGACTTGATATTTTTTCAAAGGACACATACCGATGACCAACAGATACATGAAAACACACTCAACATCACTAATCATCATGGAAATGCAAATCAAAACCACAATGAAGAATGAAATTAGAATGTTCTCTAACACCATACAAAAAAATAAACTTAAATGGGATTAAAGACCTAAATGTTAAGACCAGACGCTATTAAACTCTTACAGAAAAACATAGATTAAAACACTCTGACATAAATCACAGCAATATCTTTTTGAATACACCTCCTAGAGTAATGAGAATAAAAGGAAAAATTAAAAAATGTGACCTAATTAAACTTAAAAATTTTTGCATGGGGAGCTATAAACAAAATAAAAAGACAACCCACAGAATGGGAGAAAATATATGCAAATGAAGCAACCAACAAGGGATTAGTCTCCAAAATACGCAAACATCTCATTCAAATCAATATCAAAAAACCCAATCAAAAAATGTGCAGAAGATCTAAATAGACACTTCTCCAAAGAAGACATACAGATGTACATCATACATACATACATACATTGTACATCATGACATTTTTTTGAAGACATACAGATGGCCAAAAAGCACATGAAAATATGCTCAGCATCACTAAATATTAGAGAAATGCAAATCAAAACTACAATGAAGTATCACCTAACACTGAGCAGAATGGCCATCATCAAAAAAATCTACAAACTATAAACACTGGAGAGGGTGTAAAGAAAAGGGAATCTTCCTACACTGTTGGTAGGAATGTAAATTGGTGTCACCACTATGCAAAATAACATGAAGCTTCCTCAAAATCTAAAAACTGAACTGCCATACAATCCAGAAATTCCACTTCTGGGTATTTATCTGAAAAAATAAAAATACTAATTCAAAAAGACATGCACTCTAAGGTTCATTACAACATATTTACAATAGCCAAGATATTGAAGCAAGCTAAGTATCAATAGACAAATGGATAAAGATGATGTTATATATATATACGCACAAAAAGTATTACTCAGCCATGAAAAAAAAATGAAGTCTTGCTATTCTCTGAAATACTTAGCAGCAACACGGATGGATCTGGAGATAATCATGCTGAATGAAAGCCAGCAAGAGAAAGACAAGTATCATATGATATAATTTATATACAGAATCTAAAAAGATCATAAAAATGAACTTATTTACAAAACAGAAACACTCAAAGATTTAGAGAACAAACTTATGGTTACCAGAGGGAAAGGGTAGGGGAAGACCGATCGGGAGTTTGGATTCAACAGTTATATACTTCTATCATTATATTTAAAACAGATAACTAACAAGGACCTACTGTATAGCACAGGGAACTCTACACAATATTCTGTGATAACTGGAAAAAGAATTTGTAAAGAATGCATACTTTTATGGGTATAATTGAATCCTTTTGCTGTATGTTGTACACCTTAACAAACACTCCATTGTTAGTCAACTATACTCCAATACAAACTTTTTAAAAAATCTTGCCATTCTTGACAACATGGGTCTAGAAAGTATTATGCTAAGCGAACTTCAAGTCAGAGAAAGACAAATACCATATGATCTCACTTATTTGTGAAATTGTAAAAGCAAAACAAACCCAAATAAAAACAGAAGCAGACATACAGAAAACAAACAGGTGGTTGCCAGTGCGGGAAGTAAAGGGGATTAAGAGGGGAAACTTCCAGCTATATAGTAAGTCATGGAGATATAACATATACCATAAGGAACAAGGTCAGTAATACTGTAATAACTGTATGGGGACTTGTATAATGCATGCAAACATCCAATCGTTATGCAGTATATCTGAAACTCATTTTGTACATCAACTATATGTCAACAAAAAATTAAAAATTAGAAGCCAAATAAAGCTGAAGTCAGATTGGATCATTTCTCTACTTAAACCTTCCAGTGGCTTCCCACCTCATTCCAAGTAAAATACAAAATTGTCAACACAGCCTTCACAGCTTTATATAGTCTGATCTCTCCCACCTCTCTGATCTTACTTACATCCTCATCCCATTGCTCACTCTGCTGTAGCCACAGTCAACTCCTAAGAGTCTGGGAACACTCTCAGTACACTCCTACTTCAGAACCTTTACTCCTGTGATTCCTCCACTTAAGATAATTTCTCATGAACAGCCACATGTCTTACACTACCTCATTTCACTCAGATCTGTGAGGGTGAACTTACATGGAAATAGCGTTACAAACCAGGTTCATTGTATCGGATACACAACAAGCCAATACGCTGAGACACCGAGTTTCGCAGAGAAGAGAGAGTTTACTTACCAGACAGCCAAGTTCGGAGACAGAAAACACATCTCAAATCAGCCTCCGGGAAGTAAGGAGCTGGAGGTGGGGGGCGGGGGTGGGGCGGGAGGTATTTATAGGATACTAAATAAAGCAGTGAGACGGTCTGAGGTGTGGGGAAAGGTATTCGGAAAAGGTGCAGTTATCGTCCTGCACAAGTGCAACACGGCTAGGGGCCTCTGCACCCTCTCAGGGCAGAGGGCAAGAGCCAGAGATTCACGCATGCCCAGTGGAAGGGTTGGTGGTTCTAACCAGTCTCAACCAGCTCAGCTTCAACTAGACACAGCTGATTCAGCTCAGCTGAACTAGGCAAAGTTCCTGGAAAATAATTCAAGCAATCCTAAAGAATCCACCTGCAATGCAGGAGATACAGGAGACATGGGTTTGATCCCTTGGTCAGGAAGATTCCCCTGGAGGAGGGAATGGCAACCCACTCCAGTATTCTTGCCTGGAAAATCCCAAGGACAGATGAGCCTTGCAGGCTACATTCCATAGAGTCACAAAGAGTTGGACATGACTGAGCACACAAATATGCTGTTTAGGTTGCATGCAACTTGGTGGGCAAAAGTCTTAAAACAACCATTAGTGAAGGCAGGTGAAATGGATTCGAGCCACAGGTTTTTTGGTTTTGTTTTTTTTTTTTTAATGCAGATATAATTAACTTAAGATGAGATCATTAGTGTAGGCCCTGATGCAATGACTGGGGTTCCCCAAAGGCAAGGGAAATTTGGGCATAGAGACAAAGGTTACAATGCCTTGTGAAGACAGAGCCAGAGATTGGGATGATACACGTACAACCAAAGGATACCAGGGATTTCCAGCCAACATCAGAAGCTAGAAGAGAGGCGTGGAGCAGACTCTTCCTCGGAGCCCACGGAGGGAAGCAATCCCAGCACATTGATTTCAGATTTCTAGTCTCCAGAACTGTGAAAGAACACATTTCTATGATTTTAAGCCATTCAGTTTATGGTACATTGTTGCAGCAGTTCTAGGAAACAAATGTAATACTAACTGTTCAAATAAAGAAGACCCAAATCTCCCATGCGGAAGTACTCCAGATAACTTATGTAGGTGCATCACGCTCAAAGTCCAGTATAACCAGTACCCCCCACCAGCTCATTAAGTGTGAGCTGCATATAGTGACTACTTTCCAAAGAGTGTAGTTTGGGGTATGGGAGGTGGAATAACTTTACAGAAGAGAAACTTGACAAGTCAGTATCAACAGTGATAAGTCACACACTCATGATGTGATGTGATAAAAATGGCAGTTTACCTCTATGGTCTTCTTTCCAAAATCTCACGCATGCATGCTAATCCACTTCAGTCATGTCTGACTCTTTGTGACCCTATGGACTGTAGCCCGCCAGGCTCCTCTGCCCGTGGGATTCTCCAGGCGAGAATACTGGAGTGGGTTGCCATGCCCTCCTCCAGAGACTCTTTCTGACCCAGGGATTGAATCTACATCTGTCTCCTGCATTGGCAGGCGGATTCTGTACCACTATTCCCACCTGAGAAGCCCTTCACCCCAAATTTATAAACCCAGTCTAATCATGAGGAAAACAGAAAAACCCCAAGAAATATTTTACAGAATACCTGATGAGAACATCTGAAAACTGTTAAGGTTACAAAAAGCAAGGAAAATCTACAGAAAAAGAGCAAATTTTAAAGTTTATTGTTACAAATGAAATAAAGCAATGGCTGATATTAAATAGAAAGTACTTTTATTCAGTATTACTTCCTCCCAGGTACTGTTGTATTATAGGAGCTAAGAATAAAATGATAGAGAAAAAAAATCCCTGCTCTGAGTAGGTTACATTCTGATGTGAAAACACTGTAGTTCTTAAAGACAAAGAAAATCATAAATTCTTACCTGATCGTCAACATACAATTTCAAGTATACAGCCCAGAGAGTCCAGGGTTAGACTGTCTTCACTGAAAACACGTAAGCAGATTAGCCTGCTCTTAGAAAGGGGGAGGTAGGGGCCTCTAACAGAGACGGCAATGGCACCCCACTCCAGTGCTCTTGCCTGGAAAACCCCATGGGCGGAGGAGCCTGGTGGGCTGCAGTCCATGGGGTCTCGAAGAGTTGGACACGACTGAGCAACTTCACTTTCACTTTTCACTTTCAACCATTGGAGAAGGAAATGGCAACCCACTCCGGTGTTCTTGCCTGCAGAATCCCAGGGATGGGGGAGCCTGGTGGACTGCTGTCTATGAGGTCACACAGAGTCGGACACGACTGAAGCGACTCAGCAGCAGCAGCAGCAGCAGCAGCAGGGGCCTCTAAAATGACCAGTATGACAACATACGGTAAGTTTTCATATAGAAACCACAGAATTTAAAGAGTAGGCTTTTCTTCTCAAGGAGTTACTGGATTGTAACAGTCTTGGCAAAGGAGGAAGAAAAGATGTGCTACAGGAAAAAAGTTTCCTGCTAGTAGTTATAGATGTCTCACTGGCCGCTGGTAATTTTATAATACAGAAGAGGGAAAACTTTCTAACTGGCAATTATTAAATGCTTAAACAAACTAGGCACAAGGATAAATGCTTTGCATAACTTACCTTTTTCAGTCCTGATGGGGAAAAAAAGTCATTCTCTTTTTACAAACAATAAAATCGGCACATGAAATGTAAGCCCTTGTCTAAGATCACATAAAAACAATAGAAAAGTGCTGGCGTGATCGCTCTCTCAGTCACTCCCACAGCTTTCAGTTTACCCAAAAACAGCACAATTAAATGCCCCCAGGTGGTGCAGTGGTTTAAAAAAAAAAAAAAAACCTGCTTGCCAGTGCAGGAGATGCTAGAGACTCCAGTTGGATCTGTGGGTTGGGAAGATCCCCTGGAGAAGGAAATAGCAACCTACTCCAGTGTTCTTGCCTGGAGAATCCCATGGACAGAGGAGCCTGGTGGGCTACACTGTATGGGGTCGCAAAGAGTCGGCAGAAGAACCAGGGATCAAATTGCCAACATCTGCTGGATAATGAAAAAAGCAAGAGAGTTCCAGAAAAACATCTATTTCTGCTTTATTGACTATGCCAAAGCCTTTGACTGTGTGGATCACAATAAACTGTGGAAAATTCTGAATGAGATGGGAATACCAGACCACCTGACCTGCCTCTTGAGAAACATATATGCAGGTCAGGAAGCAACCGTTAGAACTGGACATGGAACAACAGACTGGTTCCAAATAGGAAAAGGGGTACGTCAAGGCTGTATATTGTCACCCTGCTTATTTAACTTATATGCAGAATACATCATGAGAAACGCTGGGCTGGAAGAAGCACAAGCTGGAATCAAGATTGCCAGGAGAAATATCAATAACCTCAGATATGCAGATGACACCACCCTTATGGCAGAAAGTGAAGAGGAACTAAAAAGTAAAAGAAGAGAGTGAAAAAGTTGGCTTAAAGCTCAACATTCAGAAAACGAAGATCATGGCATCCGGTCCCGTCACTTCCTGGCAAATAGATGGGGAACAGTGGAAACAGTGTCAGACTTTATTTTTCTGGGCTCCAAAATCACTGCAGATGGTGACTGCAGCCATGAAATTAAAAGACGCTTACTCCTTGGAAGGAAAGTTATGACCAATCTAAATAGCATATTGAAAAGCAGAGACATTACTTTGCCAACAAAGGTCCATCTAGTCAAGGCTATGGTTTTTCCTGTGGTCATGTATGGATGTGAGAGTTGGACTGTGAAGAAAGCTGAGCGCCAAAGAATTGATGCTTTTGAACTGTGGTGTTGGAGAAGACTCTTGGGAGCCCCTTGGACTTCAAGGAGATCAAACCAGTCCATTCTGAAGGAGATTAGCCCTGGATGTTCTTTGGAAGGAATGATGCTAAAGCTGAAACTCCAGTACTTTGGCCATCTCGTGCGAAGAGTTGATTCATTGGAATAGACTCTGATGCTGGGAGGGATTGGGGGCAGGAGGAGAAGGGGATGACAGAGGATGAGATGGCTGGATGGCATCACTGACTCGATGGACCTGAGTTTGAGTGAATTCTGGAAGTTGGTGATGGACAGGGAGGCCTGGCATGCTGCAATTCATGGGGTCACAAAGAGTCGGACACGACTGAGTGACTGAACTGAACTGAACTGAAAGAGTCAGACACGTCTCTCTCTCTAGGCACCTGTGAGTGGACCTGGGACTAAACTGAATAAACACAGGGGGCTTCCCTGGTGGCTCAGACGGTAAAGCGTCTGCCTGCAATTCGGGAGACCCGGGTTCGAGCCCTGGGTCAGAAAAATCCCCTGGAGAAGGAAAGGACAACCCACTCCAGAAGGAAATGACAACCCACTCCAGTACTCTTGCCTGGAAAATTCCATGGACAGAGGAGCCTTGTAGGCTGCAGTCCATGGGGTCACAAAGAGTCGGACACAACTGAGCGGCTTCACTTCTTCACTTCTGCCCTCAGGGAAACTTCACCAACGCTTTCATTTCCCCCTGCTCTTATTCCGGTCCTTCCTTCAAGCTTTTTCTGCGTTTACCACAGTCTGAATGTGCTTTTCCTTTCTTTGCATTTACTTAGAATTGAGTCACTTTACAATTTCTGACTTACCTCTTGATTCTTTAGTTATACTTCTCTATCATATCTAGTGTTACAACACTGAAATGCTGTATTCCATCCTGGCCGACTCTGACATTCCCTTTGAGGGTGGAGGAAGAGAGAAACTAATGCTTATACTGAATTACATTTTACAACAGTTATTATAAATGACAGTTATTCAATAAAATACCCCTCCCTTGGTGCCGCAACCTCTTGGAATATTGCCAGTTGGTCATTTGCTCAGTTGAACCTGGATTAAATGGATATATCTAGAAGAATACAAAGTGATAAATTTGATAAAATAAAAATAAAACTTGAACAAAGTAAGCGAACATTAAAGAAATTGAAATGGTGGCCAAAGAAATAAAGATATAGGCCAAGAATATTTAACAGCTGAGTTACACAAAGGTGCTCAGCTAATTGCCTGAAGCTACTGTAATCACGATGCCAAAACCAGGTAACAGTAGAAAAAGAAAAACTTGTATATTATTCATATTACTTGTGAATGTGGGTCTAAAATTACTTTCAGAAATAACTAACTCCAAAACTACATTTCAAAAAGACATCATTTTGATTTTGTCCTAAGAATGTAAGGATGGTTTAGCATCAGCAAAATCTATTAGTGTAATTCACCACATTAATACATTGAAATATAAAACTGACATGTTTATGGCAAATGATACAAAAGTATTTGATAAAGTTAAATCATATTTATTGTTAAAAGTTTAAGCAATAAAGGGACCTATCTCTGCTTGGTGAACCAACAGCAAAATTTATGTGGTAAGCCAACTTTAAAAGTTTCCTGTAAGGTCATAAATAAGATAAAGCTGACTCTTATCACCACCACTAATGAACAGATCATTAAAGTTCCCAGAAAACACTATAAGAAAAATAAAAGGAGAAAGGAGCAAGAGAAGAAAGAGTGCAATGGAGAAAATAATGAATGTATTGTAATACGGTAGATTAGATGAATGAATGACAAAATTCACATGATCACCCCAGTAGACACAGAAAAACCATTTTACAAAGTCCATTATCCATTCTCAACAAATGAGAAATAGAAAAAAAAAAAAACTTCCTTAACTTGATAAAGGGAAACACTATAAAGCTTACAGTTATTATTGTATTTCATGGTAAAAGTATAAATCTTTCCCTGTAAGATTAGGAAAAGGCAAGATTATCTACTTTCATCATTTCTATCCATCATTAAATTGAATGTTTTAGCCAGTACAAGCAAGTACAAAAAAAAAAAAAGACATCCAGATTGTAAGGAAAGAAATAAAACTCTCTTTACTGCAAATGATACGATCCTGTATATAGAAAATTTTCAAGCATCCACATACCAAAAAAAATCATTTGAACTATTAAAGGCATTCGGCAAAACCATAGGTTCCAAGATCAATTTACAAAAATCAATCTTACATACTACCAATAATCAGTCTGAAATGAAATAAATACAGCTCCACATGTAATAATATCAAAAAGAACAAAATATCTAGGAATAAATTTAACAGAAGGAGTGGGAGACTTGTACAGTAAAAATTACAAAACATTTTTGAGAAAAATTAAAGATCTTAATATAGGCATCTCCCAGTGTTTTCAGGGGATTGGTTCTAGGGCCTGGTTTCAGATACCAAAACTGGGTGTACTCAAATCCCATATATAGAATGGTACAGTATTTGCATGTTCACATCTCCATGGGATCTTCCCTCCCCAGGAATGGAACCTGGGTCTCCTACACTGCAAGTGGATTCATTAACAGCTGAGCCACCAGGGAAGCTCATAACTACACACATCATCCCACATTCTTTAAATCATCTCTAGATTATTAATAACACCTAAATCTCACACGCTAGTAAAGTAATGCTCAAAATTCTCCAAGCCAGGCTTCAGCAATATGTGAACCGTGAACTTCCTGATGTTCAAGCTGGTTTTACAAAAGGCAGAGGAACCAGAGATCAAATTGCCAACATCCACTGGATCATGGAAAAAACAAGAGTTCCAGAAAAGCATCTATTTCTGCTTTATTGACTATGCCAAAGCCTTTGACTGTGTGGATCACAATAAACTGTGGAAAATTCTGAAAGAGATGGGAATACCAGACCACAATATTTGCCTCTTGAAAAAACTGTATTCAGGTCCAGTTAGAACTGGACATGGAACAACAGACTGGTTCCAAATAGGAAAAGGAGTATGTCAAGGCTGTATATTGTCACTCTGTTTATTTAACTTATATACAGAGTACATCATGAGAAACGCTGGACTGGAAGAAGCACAAGCTGGAATCAAGATTGCCAGGAGAAATATCAATAACCTCAGATATGCAGATGACACCACCCTTATGGCAGAAAGTGAAGAGGAACTCAAGAGCCTCTTGATGAAAGTGAAAGAGGAGAGTGAAAAAGTTGGCTTAAAGCTCAACATTCAGAAAATGAAGATCATGGCATCCGGTCCCATCACTTCATGGGAAACAGATGGGGAAACAGTGTCCGACTTTATTTTTCTGGGCTCCAAAATCACTGAATATTGTGACTGCAGCCATGAAATTAAAAGACGATTACTCCTTGGAAGGAAAGTTATGACCAAACTAGACAGCATATTCAAAAGCAGAGACATTACTTTGCCAACAAAGTTTCCTCTAGTCAAGGCTATGATTTTTCCACTGGTCATGTATGGATGTGAGAGTTCGACTGTGAAGAAGGGTGAGCGCTGAAGAATTGATGCTTTTGGGTTTTTTTTTGTTGTTTTTGTGTTTTTTTTTTGGGGGGGTGGTTATTTTATTTATTTATTTTTAATTTAATTTTATTTTTAAACTTTACATAATTGTATTAGTTTTGCCAAATATCAAAATGAATCCGCCACAGGTATACATGTGTTCCCCATCCTGAACCCTCCTCCCTCCTCCCTCCCCATACCATCCCTCTGGGTCGTCCCAGTGCAGTAGCCCCAAGCATCCAGTATCGTGCATCGAACCTGGACTGGTGACTCGTTTCTTACATGATATTTTACAGGTTTCGATGCCATTCTCCCAAATCTTCCCACCCTCTCCCTCTCCCACAGAGTCCATAAGACTGTTCTATACATCAGTGTCTCTTTTGCTCTCTCGTACTCAGGGTTATTGTTACCATCTTTCTAAATTCCATATATATGCATTAGTATACTGTATTGGTGTTTTTCCTTCTGGCTTACTTCACTCTGTATAATAGGCTCCAGTTTCATCCACCTCATTAGAACTGATTCAAATGTATTCTTTTTAATAGCTGAGTAATACTCCATTGTGTATATGTACCATAGCTTTCTTATCCATTCATCTGCTGATGGACGTCTAGGTTGCTTCCATGTCCTGGCTATTATAAACAGTGCTGCGATGAACATTGGGGTACACGTGTCTCTTTCCCTTCTGGTTTCCTCAGTGTGTATGCCCAGCAGTGGGATTGCTGGATCATAAGGCAGTTCTATTTCCAGTTTTTTAAGGAATCTCCACACTGTTCTCCATAGTGGCTGTACTAGTTTGCATTCCCACCAACAGTGTAAGAGGGTTCCCTTTTCTCCACACCCTCTCCAGCATTTATTATTTGATGCTTTTGAACTGTGGTGTTGAAGAAGACTCTTGAGAGTCCCTTGGACTGCAAGGAGATCCAACCAGTCCATTCTAAAGGAGATCAGCCCTGGGATTTCTTTGGAAGGAATGATGCTAAAGCTGAAACTCCAGTACTTTGGCCACCTCATGCGAAGAGTTGACTCATTGGAAAAGACCCTGATGCTGGGAGGGATTGAGGGCAAGAGGAGAAGGGGATGAGAGAGGATGAGATGGCTGGATAGCATCACTGACTTGATGGACGTGAGTCTGAGTGATCTCTCGGAGTTGGTGATGGACAGGGAGGCTTGGCGTGCTGTGATTCATGGGGTCGCAAAGAGTTGGACACGACTGAGTGACTGATCTGATCTGATCTGATCTGAAATACAATATAAAGCCCTTGTAAATAGTTGTAACACAATTTAAAGACAATGTGAACAGTTGCCAGTTCCTGACAAATTCAGGTCTTGATTTTTAGAACTTTCTGAATTTTCTTTCACATATTTTCAAACCCCAGTTGGTTGAATTCTTAGGTGCAGAACTCAAGGATTAAGAAGCACTAGTATGAATGGAACGGGACATCCCATGTTCATAGATTTGAAGACTCAAAATTGATATCAAATTGATCTACAGTTTCTGTATAATCCCTATCAAAAAACCTACAAGCTCTTTTGCAGAAATTGACAAACTAATTCTAAAATTTACATGGAAACTGAAAGGATCAAAACTGCCAAACAAACAAAAATGACCAAGAACATTTATTTTTAGCTCACTGGACATATTTTCATTTCATTCTGTGAATATATTTATAGTAGTTGCTTTGAAGTCTTGGTCTGTTAGGCCAACATCTGGACCCACTTGGAGTTGCTTTTTTATTGACTCCTACTTTTTCTGAGTATGGGTCACACTTTCCTGCTTCTTTGCACATCTAGTAATATTTGGTTGGAAACTAGACCCTATATAATCTATATAATAATATGTAGTGACTTAGAATTTTGTTGTGTTCATCTGCCTGTATCATTTCAGTTCCTTCAAGGATTTGGATAGATATTAACCTTATATTTGAGGACTGACTCTAAAGGTTTCTTGTTTCCAGGAAACTCACACCCCCATTTCAAAATAATCTACAGTTTTCAGACTCTGTTCTCTAACATTTGAAATCCTAAATTTTCAGCTTTATCTTGCCCAAACTACACACAGTTGGGAAATGCATTTGACTTTAAAAAAAAAAAAAAGGAAAAAAAAAGACAGAAATTCACAACTCTTTTACCCTGTTAAACTCTATTTTTTCAAGTTTCCCTATTTTTTTTTTTTTGCTGTGTCCCCTGAACACCATCCCCTGAACACCATACATAGGTTTAACTGTCACCCAGGAATTTAGGGCTTCCCAGGTGGCATTAGCAGTAAAGAACTCACATGCCGATGCAGGAGACGTGAGACCCATGTAAGAGACCCACATAAGAGACCCACATAAGAGATGCAGATTCAGTCTCCAGGTTGGGAAGATCCCTTAGAGGAGGGCATGGCAACACACTCCAGTATTCTTTCTTGGAGAATACCATGGACAGAGGAGCCTAGTGGGCTACAGTCCGTAGGATCAGAGGGTTGGACATAACTGAAGCTACTTAGCCCACACATAGGAATTTAGATTTTGGGTTTTACTCTTTATTATTGTCCCACTCAGACTATCTCCTTATATTTCCGGCTGCTTTTTCAACTCTGAAGTCTGATCTGGCACTTCAACTAGTGAGGCTATGGTTTGCATCTGTGATTTCCCAGCTCTATTGCTTTGGGGTTTAGGAAGAACCTTCAGGCCAAGTCCTTCTCAGGTCAAGTCATAACCTTGCAATTACCCCATCCAGTTGCAGTTTTTGCAAGAGAAAACATTTGTCTGGCTTCTGTTTCCAATGCTTTCCAGTACTATTAATTCATGACATTTTAAAATATTTTATCCAGATATTATAATTATTATCTTTTGAGTGGTTCACATAATAAGGTAACTTCATAGCCACTTACTAGAAGTTTCCCCTCTTCCTCAATACTTTAAATTTCCAATATTATGGAAATTTTCAATTCTGTTAGTAGTCACCTTTAAATGCATTTTTAAACTTATATTGCTTTCTGTTAAAGTTGATATTGAATAATATACTTATTATAAATTCTCCCTGTTTAGGAACATTGGGCATAGGAGGAGAGGGTAGTCAGTGAGAGCAATGTGAATGGGCTTCTTAACTACTTGAGTCAGTTCAGTTCAGTTCAGTCGCTCAGTCGTGTCCGAATCTCTGCCACCCCATGAATCGCAGTACGCCAGGCCTCCCTGTCCATCACCATCTCCCAGAGTTCACTCAGACTCACGTCCATCGAGTCAGTGATGCCATCCAGCCATCTCATCCTCTGTTGTCCCCTTCTCCTCCTGCCCCCAATCCCTCCCAGCATCAGAGTCTTTTCCAATGAGT
>NW_011494790.1:3394691-3398365 GCF_000754665.1 Bison bison bison
GAAAATAGAGTTATTACCATAGATACCTTTAATCTGCTGCTGCTGCTGCTAAGTCACTTCAGTCGTGTCTGACTCTGTGCGACCCCATAGACGGCAGCCCACCAGGCTCCCCCGTCCCTGGAATTCTCCAGGCAAGAACACTGGAGTGGGTTGCCATTTCCTTCTCCAATGCATGAAAGTGAAAAGTAAAAGTGAAGTCACTCAGTCGTGTCCGACTCTTCACCATCCAATGGACTGCAGCCCACCAGGCTCCTCCGTCCATGGGATTTTCCAGGCAAGTGTGCTGGAGTGGGGTGCCATTGCCTTCTCCACCTGTAATCTAGAGCTTCCCAAATGGCTCAGTGACTAAGAATCCACCTGCCAATGAAGGAGACTCGGGTTCAATCCCTGGATCAGGAAGATCCCCTAGAGAAGGAAATGGCAACACACTCCAGTATTCAATCCCATAGACAGAGGAGCCTAGTGGGTTATAGTCCATGGGGGCACAAAAGAGCCAGACATGACTTAGTGACTAAACAACAACAAAACCTGAACCACTGTGGCTTTTTGCAGCTCTAAAGCTACCTTCTTTTCTTTCTTCTATGTCCTGCCTTTTAGGTAGTTTGTATTATATGATATTCAAATGTTTCTCAATTCCTCTGAAACAAAGTAATAATTTTCACTAAAAACATGGAATGCGCATTAAAATATAATAGTAATCAATTTTTTACTGTACATCTTATGAAAGAAAATAAAAATTATTATTTGTGAATAGAAAGCTATAAATCAAACTGGAGAAATGACAATATTGGTTAATCTGAATTTTTCAAATCACAAAAATACTTGAACTACCATAGATAAATGGGGAAAGAAGATAGAAAATACATGGATAAGTATTAGTGGATCAGAAACATGAAAAACATTCAACCTCACTAGTAACCAATAAAATTCTGAATAAAATAGGATATAAACTCCTATTATTTATGTTCATCAATGTAACAAATGTATGCCTCTGGTGGAGGATATCAATAATGGGGGAAGCTATGAATGTGTAGGGACAGAAAACATATGAGAAATTTCTGAACCTTTTTCTCACTTTAGCTCTGAATCGAAAACTAGTCTACAAAATAAAATTTATTTTAAAAACTTGCAAAGATAAATGATATTCAAATTTAATTCAAATGATAATATCAAATTATTCTCAGGTTTCATAAATTGAAAACATGTCACCTGAGAGTTGCAGTTTAATTCATATCAGTTTGGAGAGCAATTCGGTAATATTTATTAAGGGTCCTTAGGACAGTTGTGATCTTTAAAGACCATACAGAACCAATGTCTTTAGGACGTTAGAGTCTTAAAGATAGGCCTCATTTTAAGGATACATCACAAGAATGTACCGTGACATAGACAAAGCTCTTTACCACAGGTTATTTACAATAGAAACTTTTGGAAAACTCCATAAACATTTAGAAAATTAATAAGTAATTATTATCATCCATACAAGAGAATGTTATATCAGCAAGCTAATTTTTAAAATAATTTTTAAAAATAAGCGAGGCTAAAATGAAAAGCAAGTCTACAGAAATGCATACGTAGTCCATGGAATTGTCCAGGCCAGAATACTAGAGTAGGTAGCCATTTGCTTCTCCAGAAGATTTTCCCAACCCAGGAATCGTACCCAGGTCTCCTGCTTTGCAGGCAGATTCATTACCAGCTGAGCCACCAGGGAAGCCCAATATAATGTTAGGTATGTAAAAAAAATTTGAGAAATGTAATGTAAAAAAAAATTGGGAAAATACACAGAGAAAAAATTACCAGAAAGTACCAACGTGTTACATCTGATCTTTTCTGGGTGTTAAGATAATATGTAAGTATTTTATTTTTCTTTTATGTCATCTGTTTTCTTACCTATTAAAAAATAGTATGTTTTACATCTTTCAATTATGACAATTTATTTGTAGATTATATTTTAGGTTTTCTTCATATATAGAACAATTCCTTTTCCAACCCTTGTATCCTTGATTTCTTCTTACATTACCTTGCTGGCTGGGGTCTCTAATCCAATGTTGAACACATGTAGTGATGGCTGGCACTTTGCAGATTTTCTAATCTTAAAGGGACTGTTTTCAGGGTTTCCATAATTTTCCATTTCTTAGATTTCTTGAGGACTGTTTATGTTGAATGTGAAATTTTATCAAATAGTTTTATTTGTTAAAATCATGAAAAAAATTTTTCTCCTTTAAGCTAATAATATGAAAAATTACATTTAGTGGTTTTCTTTTATTAAATCAACCTTTCGTAGAAGGAATAAACCCAACTTGGTAGTAATAAACTAACATTTTCATCCATAGATTATGATAGCTACTATTTTGTTTAGGGTTGTCCATATACATTAATGAGTGAGACTGACCTGTAACTTTCCTTTCTTGTTCGATCCTTGTCAAAATTGTGGTAGTATCATATTATCAGGGATGTTCTCTCTATCTATATTCTAGAATAATTTCCTTAAGACTGGGATTATTTTTTGCTTAAATTTTTGATAAAATTTGCCTATAAAGCCATCTGGGACTTGTATTTTTTCCTTTATGAAGAGAATTTTATCTTAATTTCTTAACACAAGTTTTTCTAAGAATTTTTCAATGTCATCTAATTTTGGAGTATGTTGGCATAAAGTTGTTCCTAAGAGCCTCTTACTGTTTTCTTCATGTCTGAAACATCTGTAGTAATAAACCCTTTTTAAAATTACTGATATTGTTTATATCTGCTTCCTCTTTTATTCAAGTTTGCCAGAGGTTTGTGAAATATGTTCCTCTTTCAAAAAAACAACTTTTGTCTTGATCCTTTCTATTGTCAACTTATTTACCATTTTGTTAATTACTATTTTTACCATTATTGTTTCCTTCCTAATATTTTCTGTGAGCTTCTTCTCTACTATTCTTTTTTTTTTTTTAACACCTTGACTGGAATACTTAAGTCCCTCTTCTCTTCTAATATAAGCAATTAAGGCCCTAAATCACCCTCTTGATACTACGTTAGATGAATCAAACAGTTTTAATATATAAGACTTTCATCACCCAATGTCAACATTATTTTAAATTTCCATTATGATTTACTAGACACATTAGTTATTATAAATATTCTTTTACCAAGTTTCAAACATATGGCATTTTCTAGTTATCTCTTGTTTGTGATTGCAAACCTAACTGCAGTGTAATCAAAGAATAAAGTCTTTCAGTCTTTAAAAATAGTTGAAACTTGCTTTATGGCCCAGTAGGGAGCTGATTTTCCTAAATGCATATATTCTGTAGTGGTAGAACCCTAGGAACATGTCACTTTATTGTCCTAAGGATCTATATTACTACTGAATTTTTATCAGTTTGATCTATGAATTACTGAGAAAATATCTTAAAATCCCCAATTATAGACTGTGGATTTGGTTAAGTCAAGCTTGGCTTTACATATGTTGAGATTATGTTATCAGATAATTTCCTAATAAATTACAGTTTTTCCACCATGGAGTCACTCTCATTATCTCACATTCAGTTCAGTTCAGTTCAGTCACTCAGTCGTGTCCGACTCTTTTCGACCCCATGAATCGCAGCACGCCAGGCCTCCCTGTCCATCACCAACTCCCAGAGTTCACTCAGACTCATGTCCATCGAGTCAGTGATGCCATCCAGCCATCTCATCCTCTG
>NW_011494790.1:3398465-3398883 GCF_000754665.1 Bison bison bison
TGGAGTTTCAGCTTTAGCATCATTCCTTCCAAAGAAATCCCAGGGCTGATCTCCTTCAGAATGGACTGGTTGGATCTCCTTGCAGTCCAAGGGACTCTCAAGAGTCTTCTCCAACACTACAGTTCAAAAGCATCAATTCTTCGGCGCTCAGCCTTCTTCACAGTCCAACTCTCACATCCATACATGACCATAGGAAAAACCATAGCCTTGACTAGACGGACCTTTGTTGGCAAAGTAATGTCTCTGCTTTTGAATATGCTATCTAGATTGGTCATAACTTTTCTTCCAAGGAGTAAGCTACTTAGATGAATTTAAATTGTGGATTTTTCCAAGAAAATAGAGTTATTACCATAGATACCTTTAATCTGCTGCTGCTGCTGCTAAGTCACTTCAGTCGTGTCTGACTCTGTGCGACCCC
>NW_011494790.1:3398997-3400945 GCF_000754665.1 Bison bison bison
GCCCCAAAATAAAGTCTGACACTGTTTCCCCATCTATTTCCCATGAAGTGATGGCACCAGATGCCATGATCTTAGTTTTCTGAATGTTGAGCTTTAAGCCAACTTTTTCACTCTCCATTTTCACTTTCATCAAGAGGCTTTTTAGTTCCTCTTCACTTTCTGCCATAAGGGTGGGTGTCATCTGCATATCTGAGGTTATTGAGATTTCTCCTGGCAATCTTGATTCCAGCTTGTGCTTCCAGTCCAGCGTTTCTCATGATGTACTCTCCATATAAGTTAAATAATCAGGGTGACAATATACAGCCTTGACAGACTCCTTTTCCTATTTGGAACCAGTCTGTTGTTCCATGTCCAGTTCTAACTGTTGCTTCCTGACCTGCATACAGATTTCTCAAGAGGCAGGTCAGGTGGTCTGGTATTCCCATCTCTTTCAGAATTTTCCACAGTTTCTTGTGATCCACACAGTCAAAGGCTTTGGCATAGTCAATAAAGCAGAAATATAAGTTTTTCTGGAACTCTTTTGCTTTTTCCATGATCCAACGGATGTTGGCAATTTGATCTCTGGTTCCTCTGCCTTTTCTAAAACCAACTTGAACATCAGGAAGTTCATGGTTCACGTATTGTGGAAGCCTGGCTTGGAGAATTTTGAGCATTACTTTACTAGCATGTGAGATGAGTCTTATTTTAAAATCTACTTATTTCTGACAGTAACATATCCGTTAACTTAATTTTTGTTATTATTTGCATGGAATATATTTTCTCAGCTTTTAACTTTTAGACTTTTCACTTTTCTATATCTTTATATTTAAATGTCTCCCATAAGCAGCAATTTTTAAAGATTTTTACTTTGAAATTATTATAGATTTACAAAAAGTTTAAAAGATATAGGCGGAATTGTGGATTTACAGAAAGTTGAAAAGCTTCCTTTCGCTCAGTCTCCCACAGTTCGTTTACATTTTAAATAACCATAGCACAGTATCAGAACCAGGAGACTGACATTGGCATAATGAGTGTGTATGGAGCTGTCATTTTATCACATGAGTAGTTTTGTGTAACTACCACTGCAATCAAAACACAGAACTATTCCTTCATTACAAAGATGGAAACAACCAAAAGTGACTCAGCCAGTTAGTGTTAGGCAGCCCTTGTCAGTGCTCTCCCACTCAACACACCTCCACAATGTGATCAGGCCAGTTCAGTTCAGCCACTCAGCTGTGTCCATCTCTTTGTGACCCCATGGACTGTAGCACGCCAGGCTTCCCAGTCCATCACTAACTCCTGGAGCCTACTCAAACTCATGTCCATCGTGTCAGTGATGCCATCCAATCATCTTATCCTCTTTTGTCCCCTTCTCCTCCTGCCTTCAATCTTTCCTAGCATCAGGGTCTTTTCCAATGAGTTGGCTCCTTGCATCAGGTGGCCAAAGAATTGGAGTTTCTGCTTCAGCATCAGTATTCCAACATTGAATATTCCAATGAATATTCAGGACTGATTTCCTTTAGATTGACTGCTTGGATTTCCTTGTGGTCCAAGGGACTCTCAAGAGTCTACTCCAGCACCACAGTTCAAAAGCATCAATTCTTCAGCACTCAGCTTTCCTTATAGTCCAGCTCTCACATACATAAGTGACTACTAGCAAAACCATAGCTTTGACTAGACAGACCTCTTGGTAAAGCAATGGCTCTGCTTTTTCATATGCTGCCTCGGTTGGTCACAGCTTTTCTTCCAAGGAGCAAGCGTCTTTTAATTTCATGGCTGCAATTACCATCTGCAGTGTTTTTGGAGCTCAAAAAAATAAAGTCTCTCACTGTTTCCATTGTTTCTCCACCTATTTGCCATTAAGTGGTCGGACTGGATGCCATCATCTTCGTTTTCTGAATGTTGAGTTTTAAGCTAACTTTTTCACTCTCCTCTTTCACTTTCATCAAGAGGCTTTTTAGTTCCTCTT
>NW_011494790.1:3401045-3437878 GCF_000754665.1 Bison bison bison
TAAAGTCTGACACTGTTTCCCCATCTATTTCCCATGAAGTGATGGCACCAGATGCCATGATCTAGTTTCTGAATGTTGAGCTTTAAGTCCAACTTTTTCACTCTCCATTTTCACTTTCATCAAGAGGCTTTTTAGTTCCTCTTCACTTTCTGCCATAAGGGTGGTGTCATCTGCATACCTGAGGTTATTGATATTTCTCCTGGCAATCTTGATTCCAGCTTGGGCTTCATCCAGCCCAGCGTTTCGCATGATGTACTCTGCATATAAGTTAAATAAGCAGGGTGACAACATACAGCCGTGACGTACTCTCCTTTCCTTATTTGGAACCAGTCTGTGGTTCCATGTCCAGTTCTAACTTGTGCTTCTTGACCTGCACACAGATTTCTCAGGAGGCAGGTAGGTGGTCTGATATTCCCATCTCTTGAAGAATTTTCCACAGTTTGCTGTGATCCACACAGTCAAAGGCTTTGGCGTAGTCAATAAAGCAGAAATAGATGTTTTTCTGGAACTCTTTTGCTTTTTCCATGATCCAACGGATGTTGGCAATTTGATCTCTGGTTCCTCTGCCTTTTCTAAAACCAACTTGAACATCAGGAAGTTCATGGTTCACGTATTGTGGAAGCCTGGCTTGGAGAATTTTGAGCATTACTTTACTAGCATGTGAGATGAGTGCAATTGTGTGGTAGTTTGAGCATTCTTTGGCATTGCCTTTCTTTAGGATTGGAATGAAAACTGACCTTTTCCAGTTCTGTGGCCACTGCTCAGTTTTCCAAATTTGCTGGCATATTGAGTACAACACTTTCACAGCATCATCTGTTAGGATTTGAAATAGCTCAACTGGAATTTAATCACTTCCACCAGCTTTGTTCATAGTGATATTTCCTAAGGCCCACTTGACTTCACATTCTAGGACATCTGGCCCTAGGTGAGTGATCACACCATTGTGATTATCTGGGTTGTGACGATCTTTTTTGTATGGTTCTTCTGTGTATTCTTGCCACCTCTTCTTAATATCTTCTGCTTCTATTAGGTCCATACCATTTCTGTCCTTTATCAAGCCCATCTTTGCATGAAATGTTCCCTTGGTATTTCTAATTTTCCTGAAGAGATCTCTAGTCTTTCCCATTCTATTGTTTTCCTTTATTTCTTTGCATTGATCACTGAGGGAGACTTTCTTATCTCCTTGCTATTCTTTGGAACTCTGCATTCAAATGGGAATATCTTTCCTTTTCTCCCTTGCCTTTAGTTTCTCTTCTTTTCACAGCTATTTGTAAGGCCTTCTCAGACAACCATTTTGCCTTTTTGCATTTTTTCTTGGGGATGGTCTTGATCCCTGCCTCCTGTACAATGTCATGAACCTCTGTTCATAGTTCTTCAGGTACTCTGTCTATCAGATCTAATCCCTTAAATCTATTTCTCACTTCCACTGTATAACCATAAGGGATTTGTTCAGTCATACCTGAATGGTCTAGTGGTTTTTCCCTACTTTCTTCAATTTAAGTCTGAATTTGGCAATAAGGAGTTCATGATCTGAGCCACAGTCATCTCCTAGTCTTGTTTTTGCTGACTGTACAGAGCTTCTCCATTCTGGCTGCAAAGAAAATAATCAATCTGATATCGGTATAGACCATCTAGTGATGTCCATGTATAGAGTCTTGTGTTGTTGGAAGAGGGTGTTTGCTATGACCAGTGCGTTCTCTTGCAAAACTCTGTTAGCCTTTGCCCTGCTTCATTTTGTACTCCAAGGCCAAATTTGCCTGTTACTCCAGGTATCTGTTGACTTCCTACTTTTGCTTTCCAGTTCCCTATAATGAGAAGGACATCTTTTTGGGGTGTTAGTTCTAGGAGGTCTTGTAGGTCTTCATAGAACCATTCAACTTCAGTTTCTTCAGCATTATTGGTCAGAGCACAGACTTGGATTACTGTGCCCAGTGTGATATGATGGCATATAAATCAAGTGGTCATGTTAGCAGATATGTGGTAGGACCACATGCAAGAACTCCTTGTTCTAGGGATTCAAATGATGTCATTGGGACCATCTCTGCTTCCCTATGAGGTGGATTCATTGTCAGGCAGGCTTTCTTTACGTGGTGGAAGAGCGGAACATAGGAAGCTTCTGGTTCCCATCATCCACAGTTAGTGGTTACAGAGAAAGGGTCGGGCCCACTTACCTTGGGCTACCTTCAGAGAACATGAAATACTGCAAATATTGGTTATCATACTTGGCCATTTTTTGGCAGAGTTGTTAGTACTTTTTGAGGATGTTTAAAAGAAAATCTGGGAGAAGGCAATGGCACCCCACTCCAGTACTCTCGCCTGGAAAATCCCATGGACAGAGGAGCCTGGTAGGCTGCAATCCATGGGGTTGCTAAGAGTTGGACATGGCTGCGTAACTTCACTTTCACTTTTCACTTTCATGCATCAGAGAAGGAAATGGCAACCCACTCCAGTGTTCTTGCCTGGAGAATCCCAAGGACGGAGGAATCTGGTGGGCTGCCGTCTATGGGGTCGCAGAGTCGGACACGACTGAAGCGACTTAGCAGCAGCAAGCTAAGTGCTAAGAGGGCACTGGGTCACGTCCCTACATTTGGACCAGTCACTGTAATTAGAAGCTAGATGCTCTGATTGTATTGGGTTGCAGGCTCTCCTTTATGATGGAGAAGAGAAGATCCCATAATTGTCGCCTTCCCCTGCGCACAAACAGAATCACAGGGAGAGAAGCAGAGACAGCTCCTGAAAGGAACAGAGGTCTTCTGTTAGCAGAAGAGGGGGCAGGCAGAAACAACTGCTCCAGTGCACCAGTGATTAGAATACATGGCCTGGGTGGAGAATCAGAGTTCTGCACATTTTCCTGGAGAATCATTTCTTCTCTGGGCTTAAACTTTCACTTCTATTAGGAGGATTCTCAGACGTACAATTTAAACCATAATTTCTTTACTGAGTTTCAGGCCTGGCATTTATAATGACCTGTATTATTATCACCTCAGTTTAACACATCTAAATCTAAGATAATTATTTTCCCTTGAAACCAGCTTCTCCTCTGGAGTTTGAGATTTCAGGCATGGTTTCATCATTATTCATCCTCCTGACTATAAAATTGTGGAGGCATTCTTAGTACCTCCTATAAAGTCTTCCTTTGTAATGCCTCTTACAGCTCCTCATTCCTTTCCGCCACTTCTATGGAATCCCAGGTTCCACTATCTTAATGGCAATACTCTTTCTCATTCTAACCTCTACCTTACCCATTCCATACACTGATACCAGATTAACCTTCTCAGAATATTACTAGACTTCCACTCCAAACTGAAAAATAAAAGCAATTTTCTCTATTGTTTATAGGATGCAGTCCAAAATACTTAGCATGGTATTTCAGGGTCTTTTACAATCTGGCTCCGACCCACTTTTCCAATCTACTTGATTATTATTTGCTTTATACAAACCCTCTGATCCAGCCAAGCTGATGTACTTATCATTCCCATACATACTGTGTGCATTTGAACCCCTTCTTGTGCTTTTGTTTATACCAATTCCCCTGCCTTGAATGTTTTCCCCATTTCTTCCCCCTATTTAAGCCCCATCCTTTGTCTTCAAGACTGCAAGATCTTAAATTTCATTTATTCCCCCAAATTTTCTTTACAAATTCAGCAGTCTGCGGCTCCTTCCTCTGTGGACAATTGGTCCCACTATTCTTTTAGTAATACATTTGAGCACCCTTCTTCCCCAGCTGTAGTCAAATTACGTGTGTCACGAACCAGCTCAGCTCTACTGCCAGCTTCCAAGACACTCCTCTCTAAGACAGGTAGTACACAAGAAGTCTCCAGATCTAAAACAGTCTTGGCCTGTACTCACTGTTATATTTAAAACAAATAACCAACACGGTCCTACTATATAGCACAGGGAACTCAATATTACATGGCAGCCTGGATGGGAGGGGAGTTTAGGGGAAAATGGATACATGTATATGTATGGCTGAGTCCCTTTGCTCTTCACTTGAAACTATTCCACAACATTGTTAATTGGCTATCCTGCAATATAAAATAAAAAGGTTAAAGAAATAAAAAATAAAATCAGTCTTGGGACTTCCCTCATGGTCCAGTGGCAAAGAATTTGTCTTCCAATGCAGGGGACTGTGTTCGACCTTTGCCTGGGAACTAAGATCCCACATGCCGCGGGGTAACTAGGCCCATGCGCTGCAACTACTGAGCCCCCTGCCACGGCTAGAGAGACCATGCAATATAAACTAGAGAAGATTTCATGCCACAACAAAGAGCCTGAGCCCTGCAATAAAGACCCATCACAGCCAAAAATTAAAAAATAATAAAAAAATAAAATCAGTCTCATTGGCCAAGGCCAGATACCTGGTGTCATCTGGGGGTGGAGAGGAAATACATATATATATACACACCCCACACACACACATGACCTAAAAGTTGAGAGTTATGTTTTACTCAGCAGACAAAACTGAAGACTTAAGCCCAGGACACCGCATCTCCTATCAGTCTGAGAGACTGTTCCAAAGAGAAAGGGGGAGGAGAGCCAGGGTACATGGGGGTCTTTCCAACGAAGACCAAATACTTGTAAAATTAAAAGATTACTGTTAATTAAAAAAAGAAACATATATCTCAAGGAATTTATCGCTTTTCTATATACAAAAGATGGAAGAGTCTGGAATCACTGAAATCCTTCCTTTGATATGCCTCTCAGCTATCCAGGGCCAGGATCATGTCCTTTCTCACCCTGGGTTTTCTCAGGGTGCTCTGTTAGGAGCGGCTGTAGCAGTTGACTGCCAGGTGGCAGGCATCCTACAGGGACGACTGTAATGTGATGACCTGATGGCTGCAACATCCCTTGTTTACTGATGCAGCAGGCAATATTTTTCACTCACCCTGGTGTGGATACGTTCATATACCAATGTGTTCATTGAATTACAGCCTTTGTCTGTGTCTGAGACTGTTGGCATCACCCATATCACTGATCTTCTGCTTCAAATTTTTCTTCAGCTCTCCAGTTCCTTCTAGAAAATGGAATCCAGCTCTATATTTCAGTCCACTTCTGTATGATCTCCCAGGTTTTTGAGCTCTTGTCAGCCTCCTTCCATGTTCCCTGTCTGTTGGGAGGCTCACGAACAACAGACTTCTTTTACAGATGGTTCTGCCACCCTGTATATTGTCATTTCCACTTCTGATGTTATAAATTTCTCTTTGGCAGGGATTTGCCTTATTTGTCTTTGCATCCCCAGCAACTAGTAGGTACCTCAGTCATATTTTTTAACATGATGCCCTAAAACCTCCACTAAGTTAGACCTCCATGAACACTTGGGCTAATACTAATTATACCAACTTTGTCCTGCCTCTTTGGACACAATGTAATTAACAGATAGTTCCCCACCAAAGATCAGTTCTCCTGTTTCCAATCCCTATCTAGACTTTCTTCTTCCTCTTCTCTGTCAGCCAATACTACCAGATTCCGGGAATCCCTCACTGCCAGGCATGAGATTTGACGTTTAGCACTTGCCATCTTAAATATATGTTTGGATGTCTCTGAGCGTCTAAAAACACCAGACATCCAGTAAAGTTTTGTTGATGATGCTTTCAGCATATTGTACAAAGCTGAACGTCTCTGTTGTCTTTTAGTCTTATAATGAAGGATCACCTATCAATCATTCTCTACCAGTTTCTTCTTCCTCACTATACCCTTGACTATGTAGATTCAGACATTTCCTCCAGATGTGGAGTCCTTCTCAGTCTATTTATCTAAGAACTTTTTAGTAATTTTCATTGCAATGATAATTACAGATTAACAAGGAAGATGTGATTTATAAAAGGGAGGGAATCATTAGCTCCTTTTAATGCACACACAAAAAAACAGTCAAGCACTAAAACAAAGGTCTTTCCTTTTAAGATTTCTGGTTAACAACCTTTATTTCTGTCTTATCTATTTAATGCCTTTTTTTGGCCTGATTTAAAAGTCTATTGCTACAAATTTTCTCTTACTAATATCATCATATAAGGTGAGAATGATTTCCTGTCATTTGGATCACATAGATTATTAAAGCAGTTATTTAATTTTAAAAGCAGTAGTTAGAGCCTCAATGTATTAGCTATAATACGAAGGTATAAGAAATGGCTTTTACTTTAAGCACACTATTATTAGAGGCCTTATTATAGAAATTAGTTTCAATTATTTTGAAGTTTAAAAAATGTTTGTATACATCTTTGAGGGAAAGATGCGGGAACTGAATTATTTTTGCCTGGAAGGAAAAAACCTGATAGGTGGCCTGATATGACTCTTTAAGAAGGTAAGGGTTCCTGTAAAGAGGATGGCAGCCTCGTCTTCCCCCAGTTGGGCAGCGAGTCAGTAGAACTAGTGATGGAGTCTGCACTGGCAGTTTTGAATGAGCCAGAGGTACTGCGGCTGCATTTGCTGCCAGACTGGAAGTCAAACACTCTCTCCTCCTGCCAGACCATCAGAAGAGAGACATCAGATTCGTCCTTCCAACTTCCACAGGAAGGGACCGAGGGCAGACCAAGCCAGGTGGGAGGGGCTGGAATCTATCCTAGTCTGATGTAGAAATCTCCATCTTACCTTCCCTGGAAGCACCCTCTTATTCCCCAATTCCTTCAGGGAGGAAAAACCCAAGACCTTCTATGCCTTGGAGTTAAGGGATGCTCTCTCAACCTAATTCTCTCCCCATTTCTGTCAGAGTCTAAAAGATTTAGCTACATCATATTTTGGAAAAGGAGTTTTTATTTTAACTCATCCATCTTACTTCCAGTCTGGCACCAAATGCTCTGTATTTCCTATATTCACTAAGGAAATGAAATTAAATTGCTCCAGGAAAAAATTTAGAATATGCAGAAAGAACAATGCCCTGACTGCAAAGTTTGTTGGTTGCTGCTACTGCTAATTCGCTTCAGTCGTGTCCGACTCTGTGTGACCCCATAGGCGGCAGCCCACCAGACTCCCCCGTCCCTGGGATTCTCCAGGCAAGACACTGGAGTGGGTTGCCATTTCCTTCTCCAATGCATGAAAGTGAAAAGTGAAAGGGAAGTTGCTCAGTCGTGTCCGACCCTCAGTGACCCCATGGACTCCAGCCTTCCCGGCTCCTCCATCCATGGGATTTTCCAGGCAAGAGTACTGGAGTGGGGTGCCATTGCCTTCAGAACAGGTAATTGTAAGGAATTCTAGTATCTTCTTCCAGAACCAACCTTGGAGAAAAAAATACAAGTGAGATTTTGAGCTGGTCTTCCTAGTGGGAGACTCTGAATGTCCTTTACCACCCACCGATACATCAGAATTTCAGTAATTAGATTGAAAACGCAAGAGTTCAAATGCCTCAATACTCAGAGCCATCTAATGGTGTTATTTTGTAGCCTTTATTTATTCAAGAGATTATTTTATTAACCTATCCTAAGGACCTAAATACTTTAAACATGGATTTTATTTTCAGTGTTAAACTGAGATCAGCAACACTGGAATTCCTATTAAAGACTCTAGGAAAGATTATCCACACTGTTTTCATTTGCAGAAAAATCAGTAGCTTTCCATTCCTTTGCATGGTAGACTATATTCTTCTCTCCTCTGATACCTTTTTCTGTAATTATGTCTTTCTGTTAATGCAAATTTATCTTTGCTTACCCACTGGTTTTACCTTTTTCTTCCAAAGTTAAAGTTGTGTCTGACTTTTTGCGACCTCATGGGCTATACAGTAGATGGAATTCCCCAGGCCAGAATACTGGAGTGGGTAGCCTATCCCTTCTCCTGCAGATCTTCCTGACCCAGGAATCGAATTGGGGTCTCCTGCTTGCAGGCAAATTCTTTAACAACTGAACTACCAGGGAAGCCTTTCCAAACACATCCTTTAAAAGGTAAGCACATACTTATCAGAATCTGCCATACTGTAACAACTGTCCTATCTCTGTCCTTCCCATCATACATGGTCCCTGCCTGCTTCTTCCACGTCTCACCCTCATTGCTCATTTACAATTTAGGTTTTGCTCCTTTTGTTCCTTAGATTTACACAACTTTCCGCAATGACCTCTTCATGCCAAAAAGTATTTTTCTAAGTCCCTCTGGGACAACAGGCAGCTCACACCTTGACTCTGCCCGTCATGCTGTGACACTGCATCCAGCCATTTCTCGCTGTCTCCTGGCAGTCCCTTCTCCATCCCTCTGCTGTCTCTTTCCTGTATCCCGTCTCTTATCTGATGACATGTCTTGAGATTTAATCATCCCTCTCCCTTTTTCATTTTCTATACTTACTACTTCCTGGACACACATTATTCTCAAGACTTCCCTGACCTTTCTTTGCTTCTAATTTCTAAATTTTCGTCTCTAGCCCTCATATCTTTAATTATTCAATTTTATCAGGAAAAGCTCCAGTTTACAGTTTCTCAGACTAGGAAATGTGAATTCACCCTTTACTCTTTTCTCTCATCCCTGACCTGCCTATTTTCCCTAACAGTAAGAAATTTGGAAGCCCACCCTTCAGAGATAGACTGACCCACTCGGGGCTACTTATGTGAGCAGGAGTCCTAGGACCACGATGGGTAGAAGGGTGTATATGAATGTGTGGAGGGAATCATAACCAGGCTATAGAGTGTCTGTCTACAGAGATTCTTTTCTAAGAGGGACTAAATCAGTGAAATCCTGGGAAGAGAGACTGGAAGGTGGAGAGGTAAGAATATAGCATCAAGAGAGAAAGTCAAATTTACACAAATTTAAAAGTTTAATGATATCAAACTGATCAGTTTGTGGGAAAGCAGGTACTTTCATAAATAGATAGCATACCATATAACTTGATATGGCCACTTTGAAAAGACATTTCAGAATGTCTCTTACAAATATAAATATATATATTCTATGACCCAGCAATTCTCTTCTTCATATAACTAATGAAATATTTATTCACACATGAAGAAGGCTTGCTTACAATTTTATTGCAGCATTGTTGATAATATTAAAATATTAGAAATAATCTAAATGTTCCAACTAGGGAATGATTTAGTAAACTGTGATATTTCTATTATTCAGAACACCATGCAGAAGTTCAAGATTGAAGGAGAGGTGCACAAATACAGGAGCCTCTACAAAGACATAATGCTGAATAGGAAAAAGAAAGGCATGTTGCAGAATGAGGCATACAACATATAATTTCTATAAAACACACACATATATATAAACAACACTAAGATACTACTTTTTTTCAGGCACATGTAAATATACAGTTGTGTGATAGAAGATCTGCACAGCTAAATTATTAGGAGGATTATTTCTGGGGAGGAAGGAGAGAACTGAGGCTGGATGGTAGACAAAGAGGACTTTATCCCTATCTGGATATGCATTATGTTTAAAAGAAGAAAAAGTCACAGTTATGTTAGTTGTGTGATTATTAGAGACAAGGAGAGACGGGAAGAGAGAATGAAAGAGAGAATGAGAGAGCAAAGAAGAAGCAGAGAAGGAAGCAAAGCAGGAAACGGAATGGCCAGAAGTGACCTGGGTCGAAGGTCAGTTAAGGAACTGGCTCTGCAGACACGGCCTGTCCACTGCAGTGTTTCTCCAGTGCGTGTTTCAGCGCACTTGACTGGCCCAGAAGTGTCCTTAAAAGAACCAAGTTGTGTTGGAAGGAATGGCCACTGCAGACAAGGTTGGAGGAGCCAGAAAAGCAGTGACTGATTTAGTGTCTAGCTTTGGTAAGGTGCAGATAAGAAACAAGCCAGAGCCACGGAAAGAGGTCTAGTCAATGGGAAGGAGGTCCCAATAGAATCCATGGACAAAGAGTCTGGCCAGTGAGTACATGTCCTCTGTGCATGCAAAGCAGGAACAGCTCATAGAGTCAGAGTTAGATACACATTTCAGAGATGACTGTCAGTGGGTTTTGTTATTTCCATGAGATATTGAAATTCCTGTTTCTTTTTACATTGAACAGTTTCTATTATTTTCTAGTCAGTCCTTTTTTGAGAACTTACCTGAAAACAGTTTAAAGTTTCTTCCTGATTGTTACTGGCACACTCAGGCACCTTGTCCTCTTGTATTATGGTAATAGCCTAATAAATGGCTTCACTACCTCTTCATTCCAATGCATCCTACCGATCACTGCCAAATTAATTTTCTTAAAGCATTACTTGCCTCATATTATAATTCACATAATCAAGAAATGGCAGTGGTCCTCTTTTGTCCAAGATCTTATCCAACCAAACATTAAAGATGAAACTCTTCTTCTTTGCTCTAAAAGGTCTAAGTAATGTGAACCATTCCCTATTTAGCTAACACTAACTCCCACTCTGCCCATAATTTGCATCATCAATTCCTCAGAACACTGGAGTTAACTTTTAAAGTCGATTCCTTTAAAAGTATAGGAAGGCAGTGGTAGGCGTCAGATTTGTCCTTTGGTGTATCTGCTTCCCAACCGGGCCTCAAATCATGTACATTACTGTCATCCAAAGAAAACTGTTTGCTCTGCTTCTCACCTACCATCGTCCTTCTTTTCCTGAACCGAGTCATTTATTCTATTTCTGTGACCTCACCCACAGCACTTTTCATGTTAGTCTCTCCTTCTTCTTTTACATCCAGGTCAGGCTCTTCATGTACTTCCCTCCTCTCTTGTGCCTTTCCTCTGCTACTAGCCAACCCTTGAAGAGCTCTCCCTGCTTCTTCATCTATCCAGATTCTACATATCCCTAACTCAAGAAGCATCCCTATCATGTATAAAGGCCCTTGTGGCTCAGATAGTAAAGAATCTGCCCACAATGCAGGAGATCCAGGTTCAATCCCAGGGTTGGGAGGATCTCCTGGAGAAGGGAATGGCTACCCGTTAAAGTATATGACAGAGATGCATCCTGATGCATTACTATCAGGATGCATCTCCAACATACAGCCTTTTCTAATAACTCCAGCCTATAGAGAGGTCGATCCCATCTCTTGATCCCATCCCTTGAGGTATTTATATGCATCAGAAAATAACACCAGGCCTCTCTTGCCTTCTAAGATGGCCCATATTCTGTGGATTGTGTTTCTCTCTAAATAAATCAATTTCTTACCCATCACTTTGTCTCTCACTGAATTCTTTCTGTGCTGAGACACAAAGAACCTGAGCCTCAGTGAGTCCAGACGGTAGTCCCTTGTTACCAAACCAAACCTGGAGAGGCTCACCAATCTACTGATGCTGAGTTGTAGTGAAGTAAGTTGACTGATTGTCAATAGCTAGAAAGCGAGGGTTGGCTTCCCTTTCCAAAGGCAAATAACACTGAAACCCACAGTGAGTGGGAGAAGTTAAGTATGCTTCCCCCAAGCACATAGAACCCAGACTGGCTGGAACAAGAATTTGATGATGCTGACTCCCACTTACCTTGCCATTAAGCAATCAAAAGAATCCATGAGTTGATCATGCCCTCTTTGAACTTTACTATAAAATTCCTCACTACCCTCTCCAGGTTGGGATACAGTTTTTAGGGCATTATCCCACTATGGCCCCCATCTCCTGGCAAAGCCATAAAGCTATTCTTTTCTATCTCACTCCCTCCTAAAAAGAAAACACTAATATGTGTCTTATTCTTCATGATTTCATGCGTGTGTGTTTAAGTACCATAGAAGGAATCATATCTTTTATTGTATTCTCTCTAGTCTTTAACATACCATCTTGCTCATAGTGAACACTAAGTATCAGATAATGAATTGATTTGATATATTTTCCACTTGTGCAAAATTATTCTTTATGTATCATATTAAGCAGGACTGTTTTGGTTGCAAATGGCAGTAACTCAAACTAACTAAATTTAAAAGGGATTTGATTCACCTAACTGAAATTGTAAGTATACTTTGACTTAAGGCAAAATTGGATCCATGTGCTGAAATAATATTGTTAAGGATCAATCTCTCTGAAATTGCATCAAAATAAAAATAAATATAAATTATCTAGCAACAAATTTAACCAAGGACCCGAAAGACTCATTTACACTGAAAACTGTAAAACATTGATGAAAAAAATGGAAGAAGACACAAATACATGGAAAGATATTTTGTACTCATAGATTGGAAGAATTTATATTGCTAAAGTTTTCTATTATCCAAAGCAATCTACAGATTCAATGCAATTGCTGTCAATATTCCAATGGCGTTTTTCACAGAAATAGAACAAATAATCCTAAAATTTGTATAAAACCATAAAAGACCTTGAATAACCAAAGAAACCTTGAGAAAGAAACAAAGCTGGAGGCATCATGTTCCCTGATTTCAAACTACATTGCAAAGCTGTAGTAATAAAAAAATATGGTATTGGCATGAAAACAGATGCAAAGATCAATAGAAGAGAATAAAGAGCCCTACAATAAATCTGCTGCTGCTGTCACTGCAGTCGTGTCCGACTCTGTGCAACCCCAGAGACGGCAGCCCACCGGGCTCCCCCGACCCTGGGATTCTCCAGGTAAAAACACTGGAGTGGGTTGCCATTTCCTTCTCCAATGCATGAAAGTGAAAAGTGAAAGTGAAGTCACTCAGTCGTTTCCGACTCTTAGCGACCCCATAGATTGCAGCCTACCAGGCTCCTCCATCCATGGGATTTTCCAGGCAAGAGTACTGGAGTGGGGTGCCATTGCCTTCTCCATTACAATAAATCTACACATATATAATAAATTAATTTATAACAAAGCAGTCAAAAATACACTATGGGACCAGGACAGTCTCCCTAAATTAAATGTTGTTGAGAACACTGGACAGCAACATCCAAAAGAATGAAATTGGACCACTATTTTATACCATATCTAAAAATTAATTCAAAATTGATCAAAGATTTGAACTTAAGGCCTGAAACCATAAAACCCGTAGAAGAAAACAAAGGCATCAATTCCTTGTTATCTGTCTTGGCAATTATTTTTCAGGTTTGACAGCAAAAGTAAATAAATAAATAGATGCGATGATATCAGACTGAAAATCTTCTGCATGATAGTGGAAACCATCAATGAAATGAAAAAAAGCAAACTACTGGATGGAAGAAAATATTTGTAAATATTATATCTAATAAGAGGTTAATATCCAAAATATATTAAGTCATACAACTTCTTAGCAAAAGGAAATTAATTGATTTTTAAAATCCAATTAACAGTGTGAAGGAGACCTGAATAGACATTTTTCCAAAGAAGATATACAGATGGCCAATGGTACATGAAAAGTTTTTTTGCATCATTAATCATCAGAGAAATCTAAAATGAGATAAAACCACAATGAGATGTCGCTTCATGCCTATCAGAATGGCTGTTATGAAAAAGACAAGAAATAACAAGAGATGGTGAGGATGTGGAGAAAATGGAACTTTTGTGCATTCTTGGTGAGAAAGTAAACTGGTGCAGGCACTGTGGAAAACAGTATGGACGTTCCTCAAAAAATTCAAAATAGAACTACCATATGATCCAGCAATTCCACTTTCGGATATGTATCTGAAGAAAACAAAAACATTAACTAGAAAAGACATATGCATCCCCATGTACATTGCAGCATCGCTTAAGATAGTTGAGACATGGAACCTATGTATGTTCATCAATAGATGAATGGTTAAAGAAATTGTGGTATACACACACACAGACACTCACAAAGGAATACTATTCAGCCATAAAAAGGATGAAATCTTGCCATTTGCAATAACATGGATGGACCTTGAGAGATAGTGAAATAAATCAGACAGATAAAGACAAATGCTATATAATCTCACTTATATGTGAAATCTTAAAGAAAAGAAAAGAAAGAAAAGAAAAAGCCGAGCTCATAGATATAGAGAACAGATAGGTGGTTACCAGAATTGGCGGGGGGAGGGGAGTAGTGAGCGAAATGGGTAAAGGAAGTCAAAAGGTCCAAATTTCCAGTAGTAAGTAGGTCAAGGGGATATAATGTACAGCATGGTAGCCATACCTAATAATACTGTTTTGCATATTTTAAAGTCATTAAGAGAATAAATCTTAAAAGTTTTCATCACAAGAAAAATTAATGGGTAACTATGTATGTTGATGGATGTTAACTATAGCTGGTCCTGACTTAAGATGGTTTGAAGGACACCTTTTTTTTTCACTTTTTCTAGGCTAGCTGATATGCAGTATGATACTCACTTATGATGCCAGGCACCAGTAGCTCCTGGTTAGCCACACTACCACAAGAATAAAGAACCAATATACTCACAACCACCCTGTACACACACAACCATTCTGTTTTTCACTTTCAGTACAGTATGTGATAAATTACATGAGATAGTCAACAGTTTATTGTAAAATAGGCTATGTGTTAGAGGATTTTGCCCAACTGTAGGCTAATACAAGTGTTCTGAGCACATTTAAGGTAGGTAGGCTAAGCTGTGATTTTCGGTAGGTTAAGCATATTAAATGCATTTTCACATGATATTTTCAAGTTTCAATGGGTTTATTGGGAAGTAACCCCATTGCAGTAAGCTGAGGAAGATCTATAGACTTGTTTAGGTGATCATTTTGCAATATATATATAAATATTGAATCAGTATTTTGTACACCTGAAACCACTATAATGTTGGATGTCAATTATCCTCGCCCACTCCCCCAGAAATCTGTCTTTCTCCATCTCTGCATTCTGATGTTCTCTGGGTTGGCTCTCAGGGAGTCTGTCCATCATAAGCAGCAAAAGCAGTCCCCAGAAGCTACAGCCTTTCATCCCATCACCCCAACAGCCCCAGGGAAACTCTTAATATTATGTTGAAATATATAAAGTTGTCATTTATGAAGGTCAAAAATGGTTGAGTAATGGCAATTTCATGTTTCAACATAATAGTTCTAGAAAAAGTCCCAATATCTACAGTTCACTACTTCAGCTTAGATTTCATACCCATTGATAAACCAATTATTTGTGGACTAGAATGTAGTACTCTTCTTGATCAGGTTGGAGTCATATGCCTACCCAAGAGCCATGTGACAAAAAGTGAGAGAAGATGGGTTTTCTCAAAGGAAATTTAAGATGCTATTAGCAGAAAAAGGAAAATAAAATCAGATGAGGCAAAACACCAGATGCCCACTGTGCATATGAGAAACAAATGTGGCGATTTACTATAAAGGGGTGTGTGTGCTCAGTTGCTAAGCCATGTATATCTCTCTGTGACCCCATGCACTGTAGCCCTTCAGGCTTCACTGTCCATGGGATTTTCTAGGCAAGAATACTAGAGTATTGCCATTTCCTCCACCAGGGGATCTTCCCAACCCAGAGATCGAACCCAAGTCTCCAATGTCTCCTGCATTGGTGACAGATTCTTTACAACTGAGCCACCTGGGAAGCCCCTACCATGAAGGCAACAAAGCCTAATTTCAGGGAATCTCAAATTGCACAGGGTCCTCCCAAGACCATATATCTAATTTTTATTTTAATTTTTTGAATTCTTTTTCTCAAAGAAGGACCCCCAATTATATAAGCTTTAGGATCAATAAAACCTGGATCTCCACCTAATAAAAACACTCAAAAAATTTTGTGAAATTAGTAAATAAGTGTTCCAAATATTTTGCACTTTCTCCTGATTTTAGTGGAAATAAACCATTTATTAAATAGTTTATTCACTGAATTCTTCATAATAACATGATCTCTTTTGACCCTAATAGAAAATAGCTTGATCATTTCCTTCAGATCTTTTCAATTTCTCAGGGTTCAGTATTCAATATATTTTTCTTCACCTCTGTCACAGATCCACACCGAAAAGGTCCTTTTTCATCTTTGACCAGCCCAAGTTGAATGCGCATCTTTGGGTCTCAATGTGGTTTCTTATAGCATCCATTTGAAGAAACTTACCAGTTGTTCAGATGGTAAAGAATCCGCCTGCAATACAGGAAACATAGGTTTGATCCCTGGGTTGGGAGGATCCCTTGGAGAAGAGAAATAATAGAATGGGAAAGGCTATGCTCCAGTATTCTGGCCAGGAGAATTCCCTGGACTGTATAGTCCATGGGGTCGCAAAGAGTCAGACACAACTAAGCGACTTGCACACACATACCAGTTGTTCATATTCACACTAATACTCATTTTTTTTTAATTCTCTATTCTAAAGCAAAACAAATTCTGTAAAATTACCATAGAGAGAACATGAAACATAAGATGGATCTTACATTGGAATGAATCTAGGATGTGAGTTAGATCAAAGCTAGACAGCTACTGAGGACCCATTATCAGGATTGTGCCGGAATTGGGTCTAGATAACTAGAAAATGTTCCCTTGTTTGTGGGATTTCCAACTACACCCCACCCTTCTATCTGGCAGTCAAACAGCCCCAGGAATGTAAATTCATGCTGTTTTGAATGTGGGGGAAGGTGAGGGAACTAAGCCTGCCTGCTGCTATTCTGATTACAGCATTTGTCCCCGGGAGAGACAGCTCTGGGATTGATGCTATTTTTCTTCCCTCTCAGGAAAGTGATTTGGGCTATGTATCTGAGAGGGCCAAGGAGCACCTACACAGGACAATTTCTGCTTAATCCCCCAGCAGGTTTTTGAATCTGTAGTCCTTCTGGTGTGCCATAGACTTTGACCCATTCATCCCCTCCCCCACCTCCAGCAAGAAATACAGCATAGAAACAGGGCAGTGCAATTGTGTTGCCTTTTTTCTTTTAATTTCTTGAAATGGTCTTTAGGCAGAAGCAGCGGGGGGAATAGAAACCAGATGGTTGTATCTGGAGTAGAAACCCAATACTGAGGAGCTCGGAGATGCTCAAATCTGGTGGCAGTACTTTCCTGTAAGGACAGGGGATGAAATAGCAGAGTGGTGGCAAAAGATTTACAGAAGACTCACCTCCAGTTTGCTCTATCCTCTATCCAAGGTCCACACACCTTAAAATGCAGTCCCTTTTCCTTTAATTCTTAAAATCACCACAAACCTTGGATTAGAATAGACTTCTTTAAGTTTGGTAGTGAGCAGAGAGGTAGGTAGTGGTAACACAAAGAGGAGAAAAGGAAAGATATACCCATCTGAATACAGAGTTCCAAAGAAAAGCAAGGAGAGATAAGAAAACCTTCCTCAGTGATCAATGCAAAGAAATAGAGAAAAACAACAGAATGGGGAAGACTAGAGATCTCTTCAAGAAAATTAGAGATACCAAGGGAATATTTCATGCAAAGATGGGCACAATAAAGGACAGAAACCATATGGACCTAACAGAAGCAGAAGATATTAAGAAGAGGTGGCAAGAATACATAGAACTATATAGAAAAGATCTTAATGACCCAATTAACCATGATGGCATGATCACTCGCCTAGAGCCAGACATCCTGGAATGTGAAGTCAAGTGGGCCTTAGGAAGCATCACTGCAAATGAAGCTAGTGGAGGTGATGGAATTCCAGTTGAGCTATTCCAAATCCTAAAAGATGTTGCTGTGAAAGTGCTGCACTCAATATGCCAGCAAAGTTGGAAAACTCAGCAGTGGCCACAGGACTGGAAAAGGTCAGTTTTCATTCCAATCCCAAAGAAAGGCAATGCCAAAGAATGCTCAAACTACTGCACAATTGCACTCATCTCACACTAGCAAAGTAATACTCAAAATTCTCCAAGCGAGGCTTCAATAGTATGTGAACCGAGAACTTGCAGATGTTCAAGTTGGATTTAGAAAAGGCAGAGGAGCCAGAGATCAAATTGCCAATAGCCGTTAGATCAAAGAAAATCAAGAGAGTTCCAGAAAAATATCTACTTCTGCTTTGTTGACTACGCCAAAGCCTTTGACTGTGTTCTTTAGTGGGTAAGTCATGTCTGACTCCAGCAACCTCATGGACTATTTCCTGCCAGGCTCCTCTGTCCATGAGATTCTCCAGGCAAGAATACTGGAGTGGGTTGCCATTTCCTTCTCCAGGTTAGACTGTGTGGATCACAACAAACTGGAAAATTCTTCAAGAGATGGGAATACCAGGCCACCTGACCTGCCTTTTGAGAAATCTGTATGCAGGTCAAGAAGCAACAGTTAGAACTGAACATGGAACAATGGACTGGTTCCAAATTGGAAAATGAGTATGTCAAGGCTGTATATTGTCACTCTGCTTATTTAACTTATATGCAGAGTACATCATGCGAAATGCCAGGCTGGATGAAGCTCAAGCTGGAACAAGATTGCTGGGAGAAATATCAATAACCTCAGATATGCAGATGACACCACCCTTAAGGAACTAAAGAACCTCTTGATGAAAGTGAAAGAGAAGAGCAAAAACTCTGGCTTAAAACTCAACATTCTAAAAACAAATATCATGGCATCTGGTCCCATTACTTCATGACAAATAGATGAAGAAACAATGGCTACAGTAAGAGACTCGTTTCCTGGGCTCCAAAAACACTGCAGATGGTAACTGCAGCCATGAAATTAAAAGACACTTGCTCCTCGGAAGAAAAGCCATGACCAACCTAGACAGCATATTAAAAAGCAGAGACATCATTTTGCTGACAAATGTCCCTCTAGTCAAAGCTATGGTTTTTCTAGTAGTCACGTATGGATATGAGAGTTGGACCAGAAAGAAAGCTGAGAACTTAAGAATTGATATTTTTGAACTGTGGTGTTGGAGAAGACTCTTGAGAGACCCTTGGACTGCATGGAGATCAAATCAGTCAATCCTAAAGGAAATCAGTCCTGACTATTCATTGGAAGGACTGATGCTGAAAGCTAAAGCTCAAATACTTTGGCCACCTGATGTGAGGAACTAACTCATTGGAAAAGACCTTTATGCTGGGAAAGATTGAAGGCAGGAAGAGAAGGGGATGACAGAGGATGAGATGGTTAGATGGCATCACCAGCTAGATGGACATGAGTTTGAGCAAGCTCCCAGAGTTGGTAATGGACAGGGAAGCCTGGTGTGCTGCAGTCCATGGGGTCACAAAGAGTCAGACATGACTGAGCAACTGAACTGATCTAAACTGAATTTACAAATGAATATTATCTATCCTTCCTTCACCTCCTTGTACCTTCCTTCAGCATCTCAACCACTCACCAGACCCCAGAAAATGTCACCAAAACCTCTAATGTGTTCTCCACTCCCTCCTCCCTACACAGAGGAAGTAGAGAGAAAACTGAGACTGGGGGGCACGAGGAACAGAGTTGGCTAAGAGTTAGTCTCTTTATCTTCCTATCTTTGTGGAGACTCATCCAAGAGGCAACCCCTTCACCCTGGTCTCTGACCATCTAAACACCTGGAAGACAGCTGCTGCACACTAAAGTCTGGAGTGGGGGCTGATGCTTCTCTCCTAGACTCTGCCTTAGGGAAAACTGATTTTCAATCTTTTGTGAAGACTGGAAGGACTGTTGCTAAAGCTCAATACTTTGGCCAGCTAATGTGAAGTCAATTCATCGGAAAAGACCGTAATGATGGGAAAGATTGAAGACAAAAGTAGAAAGGGGCGGCAGAGAATAAGATGGTTAGATAGCATCACTGACTCAATGGACATGAATCTGAGCAAACTCAAGGAGAAAGTGTAGGACAGAGGAGCCTGGAGTGCTGCAGTCCATGAGGTCTCAAAGAGTCAGACATGACTTAGTGACTTAATAACAATGCAAATGCAGCTGAATATTCCCCATGAGAGTTTTTTCCTCTCCAAACAAATATGTGGATTCTTTTTCAACACTATTTCTCCAACTCTCCAAAATCAACTGAGTGCTCTACAAATTCAATACCCCAAGTTAGCAGCAGTTAACTTCTGTCCAACTTGGCTACAAATTCAAGAGTTTCCACAAACCCCTCTCAGATTTGACAATTTGGTAGCATGACTCGCAGCACTTGGGAATGCACTTTACTTACCAGTTTATTATAAAGATTATGACTCAGAAAGAGATGTGTAGGGTAAGGTATGTAAGGTATGGGAGTGGGGAGGTGGAGATGCCATGCCCCCTCTGAGTATGCCACCCTCCCAGCAACTCCATGTCTTCACCAACACAGAAGCTCCCTGAACCCCATCATTTAGGGTTTTTAATGGAGGTTTCATTATGTAGGCATGATTGATTACATTACTGGCTCTTTGTGATTAAATCAGTCTCCAGCCTCTCTCCCTTCTGTGGAAGCTGGGAGATGGTGCTGAAAGTTCCAAATGCCTAATCAAAGCTTGGTCTTTCTGGGGACAAGGGGCTCCTATCACCTTTGCACGTATGCTAAGTCACTTCAGTCATGTCTAACTTTTTGTCACCCTATGGATCGTAGCCCACCAGGCTCCTTGTCCCTGGAATTCTCCAGGCAAGAATCCTGGAGTGGGTTGCCATTTCCTTCTCCAGAGGACCTTCCTGGTCCAGGGATCAAACCCACGTCTTTTAGATCTCCTGTATTGGCAGGTAGATTCTTTACCACTAGTCTCACCTAGGAAGCCCCGTATCACTCTTACCACTGAGGAAATAACAAGAGTTTTAAGAGCTCTGCATCAGGAACTGAGGACAAAAAACAAATACCTTTCTTATTATACTACCCTGTTATATTTATCCATCCTGCAAAAAAAAAAAAAATCTAGAAACGTCTCCTTAGGGTGTTAGTCTTTCTGGCTATTTCTGACTCTCCCTCTCTGTATACTCTCTACAACCCCATAAGAGACTGACTAGAAACTTCCGTTTTGTTCTTCATTAGGTTTTTTAACACATAACTAGTTCCCCTGTGACAGACTTCTTTATCTGTCCCCTCCAAACAAACCGTTCATGGGAACAAGCATTCTCAGAGCACTGGAGTTGAATGCCCACACTAGCTCTCTTCCTTCCAGAAGAATCTTAGGAAGTCAGTGGTAAGGGTGAACTTAAATGGCCAAGGAACTCACTCCAGGGCACCCCTTTCATGGGCCACCTCCTTTGGCCTCTGAGTCACTGAGATCCACAGAGGAGAACTGAGCCTTTCCAGTGTCCAGGGAGGCCTGTTGGCTCTTGTTCAGACCTCCACCGGGAAACTCTCAGAGCTGGGTACTCAGCCTCTGGAACGGAAGACCAGGAACTTCACTAGTTAAGATGGGATGGAAGGGCTGGAGGACCAGTTTGACTGAAGGCCTCTTGCCTTCTGCTCCCGCTGCTGCTGGTTTCCCTCCCTGCACAGGCTGAAAAAGACAAAAACAAAAACACAACAAAACCCAGGGAAACAAAGCTATTTTCAAATACTGTTATCAAGAGATCTTCCTTCTGAGGTTAAAAACCTCACTTCCTCCTCCATGGGTTCTGCTCATCTGTGGCCCCGGAACGTCTCTGACGGCGAGGGCCTCAAAGCTCACACTGGTTGATCTGGGATCTGGGTTTAGGTCCCAGCATGTGGCAATGTGCTCCACTCTGATGACACTTTTCGTTTCTAATAATAGAGCCGATGAAGTAATATTGCAATTGATGTTCCCGGGGATTTGATTGGATAAGTGCATAAGCCCTGGAGGGGGAAGGGGGTTGTATGGACGGATCACATTAGTATTCCCATCCTATCGATGCGCCGGGCCGCGAACCACGTCAGCCGGACTGATTCCCTGCGTCTGCCAGTCCCGCCACGGATTCATTTGGGATCCTCAAACAGGCGAGCCCCGTGGAGACGAGGGATCAAGACAGCGGATTAGAACCAATTGCCTGCTTCGGGGACAGCCAGCCCTTCCAGGCCTGGTGACTGGGGAGGGAGGGGAGCGCCGCCGCCGTGGGAAGACACCCGAAGCTAGAGCGACACTCTCCCCGCTGCACCCCCACCCCCTGCCCCCTTCCACCTGGCAGCGCAGGCTTTTGAAAACTGTCCATCTGAATGGAAACTCGGAACCGCCGGGCGGCGTGTTCCTTCTCGCCCAGCCTTGCGATCCATGCCGAGCGGAAAGCGGTGCGAGCCCGCGCCAGCGCCCAGCTCCTGGGACAGGGCCGGCAGTGTTGCTGAGCAGAACTTGACCGAGCCCCTTCCTCGCTGCTAGTGGAAGCGATGCTGCACGGCACAGCCAGCGCTTCCCCGGCTCTCCTTCAAGCTGAAGGTTACCCACCCGAGCAGTCAGCCCCAACCCTGTGAGCGCCGCGCCTTGGGTCCCAGCTCCGGCTGCTCGGCGGCGGCTCGCAGGGCAACGACCGGGCCGCCCGCGCCGGGGCGCACTGCACCAGCGGCTTCGGCTTGGTGGATGTGTATGCATGAGTTCTGCACCGAATGGGCGCAAAAAGCGCCCCAGCCGGTCCACCCGCTCCTCAATCTTCCAGATCAGCAAGCCCCCGCTGCAGACCGGGGACTGGGAGCGCAGGGGCAGCGGCTCCGAGAGCGCCCACAAAAGCCAACGAGCCCTGGACGATTGCAAGATGGTAGGTGGAAAATGCGTCTCCTTTTTTTCTTTTCCCTTTGGAGATGTGGGGGAATCGTGTCTGTTAATAGTTCGCCTGAGTGCCAGCCACTCCGCCACCCTCATCTCCTCCATGCCGATCACGTGCACATGCACTATTTTAAAATCTGCAGTCCCCCAGATTCGGGGTGACACCTGGGTCGTCATGGACCCGCCAAGAAGTGCCGCGGAGAGAGTCTTGGAGGCAGTGGTTGTAGGTCATCCTTCTAACCCCTCGGAGAATGGCAGATACGAAAGACTCGGTGAACTGGCTGGCTCACGAGGGAGGGAGGGGTTAGGAAGGTAAGAGTGCTGTGTTGTGGGGAGACAGGAGCAAACAAACCCAAACAGGACGCACAGGGCTCTGCGGAGGGGACGAAGGTTCCAGCGCAGAGGCTGTGGCGGGTCTTCCTGTCAGACACCAGAGCCTGAACTGTTCAGTGGTCTGGCAGGAAGTGAACGGATTGCCTAATACAACCCACCTTTCGCCTTTTGAAATCCACAGGCCAATTCAAATTCACATCCCAGCTGTAGTAGAGGGGAACATTCTATGCGAGAGTTGCCAGCATCACTCTCTGGTGACCTGGGAGTGGCGTGGTAGCTCTCCAAATATGCTCTCGATCGTCAGAAACTTGAGTCTGAACGGATGGGAGCAAGTAGGTCTGGAAATAGAACTTCTATGACCAGACTTAGGGATGAAAAATAAACACTTGCCTTGGACAAAGAGAACAATCTTTGTGTCCCAGTCTTTAAACACTCTGTAGGCTCTTTTGCTCTTTTGCAGGATATTTGAGGTGGCTCGGGGGTCAGTGAAAGCCTCTGTTTAGGTAGGAAAAAATAGCAAACTTTCTGTTGATAAATGTCTTATGAAAGAAACTCACTTCTTTTCCAGCTTGTGCAGGAGTTCAACACGCAAGTGGCCCTGTACCGAGAATTGGTCATTTCCATTGGGGACGTCTCGGTCAGCTGCCCCTCTCTCCGAGCGGAAATGCACAAGACAAGAACCAAAGGCTGTGAAATGGCCCGCCAGGCACACCAAAAACTTGCTGCCATCTCCGGGTAGGAGCCTCTTGGCATTATTTGGTAATTCATGTATATGATGTGTGAATGCTGGCACACAATGGATATTGAGAGTGATCAAGGCCTCAGAGATGATTGCTGCAAATGTGAGGTTTTAAGAGATCAGGATTGTCTAGAGAGCTACGAACAAACTATAGGCCAAATTATAATCCAAAAGTTGTGTGATTTTTGTATATGTATTGAATATTTGGGTCATTAAGTGTCTTTTTTTTTTTTTTTTTTACAAAATTAACTTTCAGTATGCTGGCCACATTTTGGAATTTGAGGCTTAAGATGTTTTTGCACCAAAGTGAAGTTAAACCATCATGCCTCAAGATTATTTTGTCATCTGCTGCTAAACATGTACTGCACAAAAATCTTTGCTAAATCCCAGATTTACTAAACTATTTATACCATGAGTCAAATTCCTATGATACCATTTAAAATAAGATCCCTAAAATAAAGTCTTGGATATAAATTACTCTCTTCACTGTAGTGTATGAAAGGGAAATTTGAATTTGAGAAAAACTTTTTCAGGATTGGGGAAATTCACAAATTTAACTAATTTTAAGCTGCTTTTGCTCCTTTCTCCAATTATTTTAAATTCTTTTTTTATCACATTTATGGATTCTCATGCCTATTTTAGGTGATAAGACAGTGAGTGAAAACTTCTCTCCTGAGACCATACTCACTTCCTCCTGATCTCCCAATAGTGGGAGAAAATTTAATTGTGGATTTTGTTAACAGTTCCTATTTCAGATAAGTACAAAGAGCAAGGAAACACAGGAATCTTTATGCAGGTACATTGATTTAAGTGTTTCATTCAGTCTGGATTTAGCCTTTATATGTTTGTCTTTATCAGTATGATTATATCACAGTAGAAGTTCTAGTTAGACTCTTGTGCTAATGTTGTAGATTGATAACTTATAGGAATTATATCCAATTTACTTTTTTGAAAGAATCATTTTATCTTTAGTGCCATTAATATATATGGTGACAGTTATTGGTATATAAAGATTAGAAAGCTGTATGTCACCTCTCTTAATAACTAGTTTACATTTGACAACATGTTTATATTTTATATGATGAAAAATGATACACTCTACTAATCTCCTTGAAGTGAGAGACATATAAAATGTTACAAACCTATTTTATTTAGTAGAAGTATTGAACATTATTGTCCTTTTCTGTTTTGTCTGTTATACTATACTTAACAAGAAGTGCATCTGCGAGTGACTCTAAATGTTTAAGGATTTTGGGGAGGAAATGCAGCTGTGAAAAGTATCAGAGAAGAAGAGAGAAAAACAATCAGAAGCACAAAAGGGAATCATGGTGGATTAAAGTCTATAAAGAAACAATGGTTCAGAAGAAAAAACAGGTTTAGAACAGAGAGTTTTATGCTCAGAGCTAAGGAACTGCATATTTGTAAACTATGTGTCTAAAAGTTTATGGTGGGTTTATATCCAGGATTCCTTTGAACTGGACCTCAAATTGAGAACATGTTCTAATCAGATAAGATGTACTGGAGAAATGAACAAGGAGGTCAGTTTAGTCTGTTCTGCTACACACACTTCTAAAGGTTTAGAAAAGAAAGAGTCTGCAACTATCGGGTACCAGTTAAGTTTTGAGGATTTGAGGTGAATTTTATTAATTCAGGAAATTATAGCCATTCACTACTTGCTTACATGTTATTTGAGGAATGTTACTGGGGCAGGTTTATAAGGATTCATGGGAAAATGGGTTGTTCTTAGAGCCTTGCAAAAGTAAGGTCAACTCTATTGAATGTTCTGGTGTAGAATTTGAAACATTTTCCTCCTTAAAATAATGAGATAGAGTTTAACCTTTCTGAAAAATGACAGCAAGATAATTGAGGAAAATCCCTTAAACCCATCACCATCTGGACCCCATTAATGAAGGATGTGATTCCCCTGAGTGGAATTCTATTCCTGATATTGCTGGTTATGCAGGCTCTCATTTCAGGCTTCCTGTGAAGGTTGGTAGGGAGGCTGAAGGATTCACTTTACAATTGGATGCAGGGGTAAGAAAAGCAATGATTCCTGGGGAATGTAGACAGAAAGACTAGATTTCTTGAGTGCCCATTGTCTGCTGGTACAATCCATTTAATTGACAGAATAATCCTGAGGGAAGGATTAGTATCTTTATTTGACAAATTGGTTTCAGGGAGGTTGAGCAAATTGCCCAGTCACACAACTAAAAAGTGGTACTTGAATTGGGCCCCAGGTTTGCATGCTTCTGAAAACCATAATCTTTCCTCCATATAATGCTGCCATTCAGAAAGATGTCAGGTAGAAAGGAACAAAATGCTACGACATGCTCAAGAGATGAACTTCCAAAAGAGTACATAAAGTGAAAGAAGACAGTCAGAAAATACCACATATTATATGATTCCGTTTAAGTGAAATGCTCAGAGAAAGCAAATCTATAAGAAACAGAAAGTAGATTAGTGGTTTCCTAGGGTGGGAACAGAGAGTAAGTGCAAATGAGCTTGAGGTATCTTTGGGAGTGATGGAAATGATCCCAATTTGAATTAGGGTGATAGTTGTCAACTGTATGTTATCTGAAAATCAATGACTTGCCCGCTTACAATGAGTGAATTTTACAGTATGTAAAGGATACCTCAATAAGTGTTTTTAAAAAGGTGTGATCACTGTTACCATGATTAACACTTGCCTTTCGTAGGGTTTATTCTTTTCAACATATGTAGCTTTTAGTGAAAGTGATATGAGCTACAGAGATGGGACAAATAAAGCTTGGCTCTCCATGCGTGCATCAAGATGCCTGCCTGATAGTGATCATCTAAGCATCAATTTGTTTCTCTGGGGAGGAACATAGTTTGGGTCAAAAGTTAAAAAAAAAAAAAAATTAAGCCACAAATGCTATATGGCTTCTATCCCTGACCAATTGAAGTCCTCAAGGAATGGTGACCACAAGAGAAGAAGATTCAGAGTGTGGTTCTCACTACCTGGCCCTGGGTAAGCAGGCCTTCTTCACAGACACAAGGGAAACGCTTTCTCAAATTGTATTTAAATCAGCAGACGTTTGGGTACAGCCTTTTCTTTCTTTACTGTACCTTCGCCATGCCTATCTTCTCCTAGGTGTTAAAGCTAAGCGGGGCCCTGCTCCATGTTTCTGTGTATATGTGAGTTCTGGGCCCTGTCTCCTTGAACTTCCTTCCAAAAATGACTTCTGAGACACCTTTGAAGAATCCCTAGGGCTCCATGATACTGAGAATACTGAGTAAGCAAAATATCCTCCCTTTATATTTACAGAATCTGAGTTTTGGAGGATTTAAAGTGACTTTACAAGCAACTTGGTCATATGAGTGTGTATGAGGATTTTATAGTCAGGCAGACCTGTGCTGAATACCGTATTTGCTGATCTTGATGGAATTACTTAACCCTCTGAATCTCAGTTCCCTCATTTGTAAACTAGTTGTCATGCTTACTCCTGAGTTAGTTGAGAGGACTTAGGGAGCCAGCTGGGTGATGCCTACCCTGGCAGTGGCACTCTGCCCTTCCCAGGTTGCTCTAAGGGTGCAACCCTGGCCTCATGCTTCCTGGTCTAGTGTCTGTTCCATCAACCACATCATCTCCTGAGAGTGAAGACAGAAGAGCACGAGCTAGGAGGACCAGAAGAGACAATATCCTCTAGCAAACCCTCTAGTTTATGCTGTGGCTGGTGGGTTGGTGATTAGGAGTCCTTGTCCTATATGCTTCTATGGTGTCTATGTTGCTCTGGGTCTTCACACCACAACCTTCTGTTAGTGGCTGCTGATGAGACTGAAAGTGAGGTTTGAGTATGCTACTATGAAAGGCAGTATAGCTGTCATAGGAAAGAGCACTGACTCTAAATCAGATCGTATGATCAGTCACTCAGCCATGTCCAACTGTTTGCAACCCCATGGACTATAGCCTGCCAGGCTTCTCTGTCCATGCGGGTTCTCTAGGCAAGAATACTGGAGTGGGTTGTCATGCCCTCCTCCAGGGGATCTTCCTGACCTAGGGATCGACCCCAGGTCTCCTGCATTGCAGACTGATTCTTTACCATCTGAACCTGGATAAAATCCTGGCTTCACCACTTACTAGGGATACATGCGAACTGATATGCCAATTGCTTCACAGGGTAGTAAATGGCAGTCTGGTGTGGTGGCTAAGTACATAGACTTTGGAGCAAGACTGCCATTGTTCAGATCTCAGCCTCACTACTCACAAATAGTGTGACCTTGGGCAAAGATACTGTCTCTCTGCCTCAATTTCTTAATCAGCAAAATAGGGCTGATGAATAATGGGACCAAATCATACAGTATTCTGAGAATTGAGTAAAGTAACATACTTAGAAGACTGCCTAGCATCCAGCAAATGCTAGTATTAAGTTCATATTAGTGTTACTGTAATTATTAACAAAACATTTAAAATTCAGGTGGTCAGATACATTTATATAAAAAAAATATGTATCCATCAAATAGTTTTCAAATAAATATTTCAGCTGGAATAAATTTTTGTTTACCTAAGCTTCTTACTTTATGTTCTGAAAAACTTTCTAGACTGAAATTTCCTAGATGGTTATCGGAAGACCTCTTCTTTAATATGTTAAAAACACTATGGAGATGCGAAGGTTCAAAAGTAGTTAGGTTTAAGATTATTTTCTTCATATAAATCAACCTAGATTCTTCATAATATTTACAAAATCTTTGAGTCTAACTCTGGTATAAGTTGTGTGACATTGGACAAGACTGTTAAATTCTCCGTACACCTCAAAAATGGAATTGAATGATTTCTGAGTCATCTGGCTTTATCATTCTAGTGTTTTATGTTAATTCATGTAGAATCATATAGATTTTCTTTACAGAACTGAGCTATTAAAAAAAAAAAAAAAGCACATGCCAGAAGTTTGATGATTGAATTCCAGAAATAATGTTAGGATGTGAACACACTGTGATCACAAGAAGAATCTTAATCTCCTAATGGCTTCCGGGAACAATATCGTGATTATCCTAGGGGTCTGTATTCACAGATTTTACGGTTTTCCCTTCAGCAATTGTTTTCCTGACCAGCCAGGCCTATGTTTTTCTCCTTGTATCTCTCCTCGTGTCTTTTTTTCTTTTTTTGGTCTATTTTAGTTGTGTTTGATTCTTGTTTGACTTTCCTGCTCTTTTTTTTCCCATCTCCCTATGTGTCCATTTCCTGTCTTGTTTGCTAGGATACTGAGATGGGAGAGGAAGACTCCACAACTGCAGCTTAGTCAGGGTGCTTCCTTTCAGCACTTTGCCTGAGGGTGCAGTGATTACGTGGGATGATGGAGAGCGGAAGGAGTGTTTGGTGAGAAAGAGGAAGGGGTGTTTGGTGACTATGGACGCAGCTCACTCAGCTTTCTTTGATCCACATTATAGAGGAGGCCTGGGGTGTAGTAAAAGACGCCTAGTTCGTAGTCACGCCAGGTCACCCACACTGTCCTTTATGTTTTCTTCCTATTAAAGATGCTGGGGTTTTAAATTTTTAACTCTCACTGGTCAGATAGTGAAAGGTGAGTTATATCTGCACCAAAAGAATATGCTATCCGTCTAAGATAATGACAATTCAGTGTTACTTTTCTAGGACTATAGTAACAAAGTACAACAACCTGAGTAGCTTAAACTATGAAAAGTTCTTTTCTCACAGGACTGGAGGCCCAAGATCAAGGCAAGGCTAGTGCCCTGTGAAGACTGTTTCTTTGTCTAGCTTCTAGTGGTTTGCTGGCAATCTTTGGTGTTTCTTGGCTTGTTGAAATATCTCTGCCTCCAACTCCTCACGATCTTCTCTGTTTATGTACGTGTATCCAGATTTTCCTGTTTATAAGACATCAGTAATACTGAATTTGGGGGCCACTCTACTGTACATTTTCCTTTGGAGAAGGAAATGGCAACCCACTCCAGTATTCTTGCCTGGAGAATCCCATGGACGGAGGAGCCTAGTGGGCTACAGTCCACGGGGTCGCAGAGAGTCAGACACGACTGAGCGACCTCACTCACTCACTCACTCACTATGACCTCATGCTAACTTTACTGATTGCACCTGCACCAACGTGTTTCCAAATAAGGTCACATTCTGAGATCCTGGGTGTCAGGATTTCAACATATGAATTTGGGAGGAGGGGTGCGGACACAAGAAGGGTAATTCAACCCCCAAATTTCCTTCCCCCATCTGCAGTAGAATACATACTTTGGGTTGTTTTGCCTGGTGGGGATGGAGTTTTGCCCGACACTATCTGCAAAGATGGTGGAGGACAGAGGAACCTGGTGTGCTGCAGTCCACGGGGTCACAAAGAGTCGGATCCAACTTAGTGACTGAACAGCAACAGCAATCTGCATACTTTCTCGACACCTTTGCACTTCCCGGCACCCAGTGTTTTATCATTTGCAGCACTGCAGCTCATATTGGGGTGGGATTTGTGACCATGAAATAGGATACTTTTTGTATGAAATGGACGTATGTGTTCACAAAGAATCCCCAGTATGGTTAGCACTTTGCTCTAACCGATTTAATTACTGATGTCTGAAGGTGAACCAAAATCAACTGCAGAAAAGAATATTAGGGGGAAGTAGTAATTAATACATTGAATATTAGGCCCCTGACGGTCCACATATAGGATGTTCACTTTCTCGGGTCTGCATGGCTAGGAGTAGGTGGTGGCCCTCAGTGGTACTGATACTGTACTCAGGAGCAAGTAACAAAGGACTGGCTCACACCCAATTAAAGAAGAGTGTTATTCTTACTAAGCAAACCAAGTGTGATAGGGAATCTAGACACATGTCTCCCATTGCCTATTGAGGTTTAGCCTTTTTATTTTTGAACAGACCTAATGACTTAGAGGAGAGTGAAAAAGTTGGCTTAAAGCTCAACATTCAGAAAACTAAGATCATGGCATCTGGTCCCATCACTTCATGGGAAATAGATGGGGAAACAGTGGAAACAGCGTCAGACTTTATTTTTGGGGGCTCCAAAATCACTGCAGATGGTGATCGCAGCCATGAAATTAAAAGATGCTTACTCCTTGGAAGGAAAGTTATGACCAACCTAGATAGCATATTCAAAAGCAGAGACATTATTTTGCCAACAAAGGTCCGTCTAGTCAAGGCTATGGTTTTTCCAGTAGTCATGTACAGATGTGAGAGTTGGGCTGTGAAGAGAGCTGAGCGCCAAACAAATGATGATTTTGAACTGTGATGTTGGAGAAGACTCTTTGAGAGTCCCTTGGACTGCAAGGAGATCCACCCAGTCCATTCTAAAGGAGATCAGTCCTGGGTGTTCTTTGGAAGGACTGATGCTAAAGCTGAAACTCCAGTACTTTGGCCACCTCATGTGAAGAGTTGACTCATTGGAAAAGACCCTGATGCTGGGAGGGATTGGGGGCAGGAGGAGAAGGGGACTACAGAGGATGAGATAGTTGGATGGCATCACTGACTTGATGGACGTGAGTCTAAGTGAACTCCGGGAGTTCGTGATGGACCGGAAGGCCTGGCGTGCTGCGATTCACAGGGTCGCAAAGAGTCGGACATGACTGAGCGACTGAACTGAACTGAATGACTTTTACCTTGTTAAAGCTTTCTAATAGATGTTTCAATTTAGAGAGAAAATTAAATCTAAAACAAACTTTAGGAAAACTCCTCATCACTATGTTTATTCTGTGAAGTGCAAGAGAGCAAGGCTGTGTTTAATTCATGTTTATACCGGGTGCCAAGCTCATGAGGAAACGTGCACCTTGTTTGTTCATTAAGTTTACTTGGTAGTTTTAAATCTATTCTTAAAAGACATTGTGTCATATACTTCAATTTAAAAATCAACTAAACTTTAATAAGAGGGAAATAACTGTGTCTTGATACAGACTTTAGAAAAAAAAATGAGCAAATACATTAGCTTACATTTTATATTTTTATTATATTTGACTTTATCTTTTCTGGTTTATAACTATAAAACCAATATGTTGGTTTTTAAATGAGAGGACTTGAAGAACACACTTAAGATCAATTTCTGAGGCATAGATTTTCGTTCTTATAAGAAATTAGTGGGCACTCTGTATTTTAGAATTACTCAGAAGGTAATCATGTTTCAGGTTATTTGATAAATAACATCCTAACATCTATCTGGTGACTTTATGTTGAGTAGTTAAACAACCATTTTCTACTGAGATTATTTTTTAAAAACCATTTTTTAAACACTTAGCCCTTGAAAGTTTAGATGTGTCTCATCCAAAAAGATACCTATAGAAAGCAAACTCTGGAGCAGTAACTAAACCACCAGACAGTTCTTTTATTTCCTCTGCTCTAGAAGACATGACTTTTAAAAAAAAAGTGAAAACTTCCTGAAAAACATTTAATTGCTTGTCTATACACATATATACACATATGTATATTGCTTGTTCATACATATATATACTTATAAATAAACACTAAAATTTATGAAATAGATTCCTGTTAGAATAATGTGTCTAAGCCTTTAAAAAGAAGTGCTGCTTTAGCAAATAATGTTTCCAATCCAATGGAAAACTCTAGTTACAATAGGTTAGCAAAAATCAACTTAACATTTGCAGGTGTAGATAAATAGTAAGCTAACAATCTACAGCTATTTAACTGAGTTTGAGCCAAAGTGTGTGTGTTGTGGGGGGGATGCATACTAACCCAGAAGGCATCAACCCCCTAGGGTATTCTTCAGTTACTAAAAATAAGTATCTCAAAGTCTCCCACAGTCTTATTCTGTCAGTTACTAAGTCCTGTGCTGTTTTATCTTTTCCAACATCTGTTGTATCTCTTTTTCACCCCATTTCTGTGGCCACCCACTTAGTTCAGAATCAAGTCCCCTCAGGCCATCAACTATTCCAGTTGGTCTCTTCACCATTAGTCTCTCACCTCTTCTTTTCAGTTTCTCACTAGATCCAGACTAATCCTGCTAAAACTCTCCTCTGATCTTGTCACTTCCTTGCTTTAAAACTTTCAAAGATGCTCCATTGCCTAAAGCAGTGTTTCTTCAAATGGGATTCATGCATTAACCTGTCTCAGAATCATGTGGGGTGCCCTCAGACTGACAGAACCAAAGTTCTAGGGAATGAGGCCTGGAAATCCAACTTTTTAACAAGCACCACCCCATCCCCCAGGAGATTCTTGAACATGCTGAAAATAAGGCCTGTCAGCCTGAAGCGGTGATTCTCAACCTGGGCTGCACGCTAGTCACCGGGGAAGCTTTAAAAAATTGCTGATGCTTGAATTCCATCCCTAGAGTTTCTGATTTAGATGATCTGGGAGGCAGCCTAGGCATCGGGATATTTTTTTAAAGCTCCCTATGTGAGCATTTGTATAAAAATGGATTACATTTGGCTACACTGAACACAAAAATTCAAAGTAGCAGTTGCTTAAAGACATTGGGGTTTATTCTGTTACAGAAAAGAAGCCCTAGAATGGCCAGTTTAGAACTGGTATGCTGGCTCACCAGAGAAGGCAATGGCACCCCACTCCAGTACTCTAGCCTGGAAAATCCCATGGACGGAGGAGCCTGGTGGGCTGCAGTCCATGGGGTCGCTAAGAGTCGGACACGACTGAGCGACTTCACTTTCACTTTTCACTTTCATGCATTGGAGAAGGAAACGGCAACCCAAACTCCAGTGTTCTTGCCTGGAGAATCCCAGGGACGGGGGAGCCTGGTGGGCGGCCGTCTATGAGGTCACACAGAGTCGGACAGGACTGAAGTGACTTAGCATAGCATCCTGGCTCACAAGTGAGCGTTTCTGTTGCCTGTTGTTTATGGCTTCCATCAATTTCACTTTATGATGTGAGATTACAACAGGAGCTCCAGCCACGAGTCCCAGTTCCAGACCAGAAGAAAGGTTGAAGGCGAAAGGCCACTTCCCAGCTGGGTCCTCTCTTTTTAAGCAGACCCAAACAGAACTTCTTCCAGAACTGCATCATGTGGCCACATCTCACTGTGAGGGAGACAAGGAAAAGGATTCTCTTATCCTTGCCACCTTAAATAAAAGAAGGACTTTAACACTAAGGAAAAGAGAGAGAGCAAATATGGGGAAACAACACATGACCTCTGTCCCCAGTCTGTATTCCTGGACTTAACTTTTACCATTTAATTTGTAAATACTTTGCTTATTCAGACTAGTCTGCTTTTTAGTCCTTAAGGGTGTGTAGCGGGATTGCCCCATTCTATCAAGTCTGCATCTATGGTTTCTAGATGAAAAATCCCATTCCATCTATTAAAAGAAATAATTTACTCTCCTAAATGTCAAGGTCTTACTTGCAGTCTCATTGTCTGCCATGCTCCTTGAACAGAAATTCAGAGTGGATCGGAGGGTCCCAAAGTGAATAAGAATATTTTTTCTGCTTTTAAATGGACCCATGAAAAAGATTAAAGGTTCAGGAACCACTTGGGAGGGCAGGAAGTTAGGCAAGGTGCCTTTGAAAGGGTTTGAGTATCATTTTCACACAGCAGGATGTGAAATAGGATAAGGCCTACAAGGAGGATAAGTAGTGGCATTCAAGAAATCAATTTTTAAAAATCTACCAGAAACGGAATGGGTTTAAAAAAAAAAAATAGACCTAAACTTTATTTTTTAAATTTATTCTTAATTGGAGGATCATTGCTTTACAATATTGTATTAGTTTCTGCTATACAAAAACATGAATCAGCTATATATCCTCTCCCTCTCGAGCCTCCCCACCCCCACCCCAGCATTCTAGGTCAACACAGAGCACTGAGCTGAGTTCCCTGCACTATACAGCTGCTTCTCACAAGCTATTTTACACATGGTTGCTAAGAGTTGGACACGACTGAGCAACTTCACTTTGACTTTTCACTTTCATGCACTGGAGAAGGAAATGGCAATACACTCCAGTGTTCTTGCCTGGAGAATCCCAGGGACGGCGGAGCCTGGTGGGCTGCTGTCTATGGGGTCGCACAGAGTCGGACACGACTAAAGCGACTTAGCAGCAGCAGCAGCAGCAGCAGCAGTGCATATATGTCAGTGCTACTGTCTCAATTCATCCTACCTTCTAAACTTTATTTTAAATCAAAGAAAAAAATTCCATCAAGGGGCTAAAATCTGATGAGCTATATTAGAAATAAAAGGTAGGGAGGCAGGGTTTTTTGGATATGGGTATAAGCTTCAAGATGATCTATGATCAACATTGTGAGTTCATTAAGAAAGACTGAACTTGAAACTCATTATCTCATGTAAATGGTGTTATATACAGCAGTCGGAACATAAGTGGTATTTAACCCATAATTTCCTAAACTATAAACCTATTCAACACATGTGACAGTATCTTTGGTGAGGAAACATATTCATTTCCAACTCTGGAAGTCGTCTTCCTTTCTGAGGACCTATTCATAGAGCATCCATATGCCACGTGCTTTTCTAGGTGCCAGAAACACAGCAGTTCTGAAAAAATAGAGAAGGTCCCTGCATTCATGGTTAGGGATGATCAAGAAGAGCTATAGTCTAAAATTTTGTGTCCCCACAAAGTTTATTATGTTGAAATTCTAATGCCCAGTGTTATGACACCGGTAGGTGGGTCCTTGGGAGGTACTGAAGCCATAGGATGGAGCCCTCATGTATGGGATTAGTGTGCTAATAAAGAAGGCTCCAGAAATATCCCTCACCCCTTCCACCAGTAAGAACACACAGAGAGGGCACTGGCTATGAGCCAGGAAGAAGGCTCTCACCAAACAGGGCCTTTTTGTGCCTTGATCTCATATTTCCCATCTCCAAAACTGTGAGAAATACATTTCTGTGAAATGGCACCCCACTCCAATGTTCTTGCCTGGAGAATCCCATGGATGGAGGAGCCTGGTGGGCTGCAGTCCATGGGGTCGCAAAGAGTTGGACACGACTGAGCAACTTCACTTTCTTTCTTTGTTTCTAAGCCACCCAGTCTGTGGTATTTTGTTATAGCAGCCTGAATGGACAAAGACAAAAAGAAACAAGCAGAGGAGAGAGCATTTCAGAGAGTGATAAAAGCAGTGGAAAAAATAAAATAGGATGATACTATTAAAGAATGATGGGTGCAGTGTGGTGACATCTGAGAAGGTGACATTCTAACTTGATATCTGACTTTGAGAAGTCATGTGATGAGCTAAGAGAAAAACATTTCAGGTGGAAGGAATAGCAAGTGTAAAGGTTCTAAAATGAACTGACCTTGGCATGTCTGAGGGAAAGAAAGAAGACTAGATGATCAGTTTGGAATTGACTTCAGCTGCAAGTAACATAGGCTGAATTTCTGTAACTTTCATAGATACAGGTTTATTTTCTTGCATAATTATAAACCCAGTGATAGGGGATAGCACACATTGGTTCATGATTTAAAGGTATCAGGCCTGAGATTTCTATAATCGGGCCTTTTCCTCTAAGTTCCAAGATTGGTGCTTCAGCTCCAGAAATTCTCTCCATGCTTCCAAGTAGGAAGGACAGAGAGCAAAGGCAAAGACATAGACAATTGTGTCTCTTTTAAAAAGAGCTTTTTCAGGGGGCTTCCCTGGTGGTCCAGTGGCTAAGACTCCGCACTCCCAATGCAGGGGGTCCAGGTTCAATCCCGGGTCAAAGAGCTAGATCCCACCTGCTGCAAATAAGAGTTCACAAACCACAACTAAACATTCCACTGTTGCTGCTGCTGCTGCTAAGTCGCTTCAGTCGTGTCCGACTCTGTGCGACACCATAGACGGCAGCCCACCAGGCTCCCCCGTCCCTCCGATTCTCCAGGCAAGAATACTGGAGTGGGTTGCCATTTCCTTCTCCAATGCATGAAAGTGAAAAGTCAAAGTGAAGTCACTCAGTCGTGTCCAACTCTTAGCAACCTCATGGACTGCAGCCTACCAGGCTCCTCCATCCATGGGATTTTCCAGGCAAGAGTACTGGAGTGGGGTGCCATTGCCTTCTCCAAACATTCCACTAGCCAAAACTAAAGAAAAAAAAACAATTCCACATGCTGCAACTAAAGATCCCATGTGCCCAGCACAGCCAAATAAATAATTAATTAAAAATAAATAAATTAATAGCAAGCTTTGTCAAAAGTCTCACATAACAACTTCCATGAACATCCTGTTGGCCAGGAATAAATCATATGACTTTCATGCTGTGACTTACATACATCTCTGTCCATATTAGCTGTCTAGTGAGGACAAAAATTTCCCAATCTGTAAGCCAAAGTGATGCTTCCTGAGGCCCAGGATAGGGGAACTTTAGCAAGACTAGGGAGACAGGAAGGATAGGGCGCTTGGATGTGAGAAGTGAGGAAAGGGGTGTTCAGTTCAGTTCAGTTCAGTTGCTCAGTCGTGTCCGACTCTTTGCGACCCCATGAATCTCAGCACACCAGGCGTCCCTGTCCATCACCATCTCCTGGAGTTCACCCAGACTCATGTCCATCGAGTCAGTGATGCCATCCAGCCATCTCATCCTCTGTCGTCCCCTTCTCCTCCTGCCCCCAATCCCTCCCAGCATCAGTCTTTTCCAATGAGTCAACTCTTCACATGAGGTGGTCAAAGT
>NW_011494790.1:3437978-3439075 GCF_000754665.1 Bison bison bison
CCCTCCAAAGAAATCCCAGGGCTGATCTCCTTCAGAATGGACTGGTTGGATCTCCTTGCAGTCCAAGGGACTCTCAAGAGTCTTCTCCAACATCACAGTTCAAAAGCATCAATTCTTCAGGGCTCAGCATTCTTCACAGTGCAACTCTCACATCCATACATGACCACAGGAAAAACCATAGCCTTGACTAGATGGACCTTTGTTGGCAAAGTAATGTCTCTGCTTTTGAATATGCTATCTAGGTTGGTCATAACTTTCCTTCCAAGGAGTAAGCGTCTTTTAATTTCATGGCTGCAGTCACCATCTGCAGTGATTTTGGAGCCCAAAAAAAGAAAGTCTGACACTGTTTCCACTGTTTCCCCATCTATTTCCCATGAAGTGATGGGACTAGATGCCATGATCTTCGTTTTCTGAATGTTGAGCTTTAAGCCAACTTTTTCACTCCGTTGGGGAGGAGATCCCCTAGCATCTACCCCTCCTTCCTGCCCATTTCCTTCTTGGCTAATAAGCCAAGTCCTTCCATTTCTTCCTTAAATATTGAGTACGTACTATGGGCTGGCCACTGTGCAAGGCTCTGGAGGTAGAAAAAGAAATACAACACATTGCCTGCCCTTCAAGGAGCTTATTGCCTAGCATCTGTGTAAACAAGCAGACGTGTAAACAAATCATTGCAAAACAGTGGGATCACCGCAACAATAGAAATATGTAGATAGTAGGAGAGGCATAAAGGAGGTGGCAGTCAGCTCAGCTTGTGTGGGTGTAGCCAGGAAAGACTACTTCATTAAGGGCAGGATGTCACCTAGACAGAGCTTTGGATGCAAGGAGTAAAGCCCTTCCTCTTTCGTGTGTCTTTGAGGTTTCTGCTGTGAGTAAACTTGAAAAGACACCGCTTGTGTGTCTTGAGCCAAGGGGAAACAGAAATAGGAGTGTCACTGTGCTGAGAACCGACTGCGTGCTGTACCCCTTTGCCTATATTATTCCATGATTAAATGCGTTCATCTGAAATAATATTTACTCAGAACCCAGCGAGATAATATCTTAAAGTGAGCTATTTTGGCTAAGAAATCCTTGTACCTATGAGTAGCAGAGACCAGCCT
>NW_011494790.1:3439175-3441802 GCF_000754665.1 Bison bison bison
TAATCATAGAGCCTACTGTGAATTAGGTAGGGGGGAGCTGGGATTCTTTCACAAGTTCAAGCATGTCAGAACAGTGGTCCTGGTGATTCTTGTGGTTCAAGTGACTTAGCCCTTGTGGGTCCAAGATCATGGTCCCATTCACAGCCAATAAGACTCCAAGGCTGACTCTTGAGATTAGACCAGAAGTCCCCAACATTTTTGGCACCAGGGATCTGTTCTGTGGAAGGTGATTTTTTTCATGGACCCTGGTGGTCGGGGGGAAGGATAGTTTCTGGATGGTTCTCATAAGGAGTTTACAACCTAGACCCCTGACATGCACGGTTCACAGTAGGGTTTGAATTCCTATAAGAAACCTAATGCTGTCACTGATCTGAAAAGAGGCAGAGCTCAGGGGTGATGCGAGTGATTGGGGAGTAGCTGTAAATACAGATGAAGCTTCACTTGCTCACCCACCACTCATCTCCTGCTGTGCAGCCTGGTTCCTAACACAGGAGTGGGGGACCCCTGTGCTAGAGCTTCCACACCTCACCTGGAAGCTCCCCAGAGCACCCATAATGCTAAATATTTTTAGAATTTCCATTTGGTAGTACATTTAGTTCAACAAGTTGAGGTATTTGGTCAAGATATTGGGCAGGGTTGGAATTTGAACTCGGGTCTTTCTAGTGCCTGAGTCTTTATTTTGACACTACACAGGGCTATTTTGTTTCCCCAGGCAGCTCCTTTCTTTCTCCTAGTGGCCCCAGAATTGGCCGACCTGCCTTCCTTCCCTTCCACTGTTACAAAATGTTATTTCCACTCAGAGTCTCTCTGCTTCCCTGGACTCACTTCAGCACAAGGACCTCTTCAGCCAGCACATAGCTGACTTGAGGGTTTTTAAGGTTTCCTCAGCTAGTAAGAGAAGAAAACAAGCAGGCAGGAAAAAAATAACAAAATTATGGCCTTGCTGAAGCCGCCAGTGGAATGTGAATGGATCTCAGCTCTGCATTCTCGAGGCTTCAGCATTTCTCTCTGGGCTCCAAATTTTTCAGACTTCCTCTCTCCATACTGGGTCTACCTCAAATTGCTTCATCCTCGGGCACCCCTTTTCTGGTCTGTTTCCCTACTCAAGTCCTAGAAATATTGGACCAGGTCGAGGCCGGCTGAATTCTGGATTTCAAGAAACCACGTGCTTCTTCTCAGTAGAGCATGCTGGAGGAGGGGACCCTCTAGTATCACAGTGACACCGGCCACCCAGCTCCATGCCAGCACATCAGTGAGCACAGGAGTGGGAAGAGAACTGCAGATAAGGTTAAGAGTGGTGCCCACTCACCACTTCTGAGGAGAGGCTCAGAAAAGAGCTTCCCACTGGGTGATGGGTGATAGGACCACTCAGGAAAGTACCATAGAGGCTGGGTAAAAAGATGGGAAGGACTCATAGGTGACAAGAATGGGAAGAGATTACCAGACCAGTCTCAAAACATCACTTCTTAAAATACCAAAATCCCTTGTCAATAAACCCAAAAGAGCTCCTGCTTTCCCCACAAATGAAGTTTAAAATTGGAATACACAGTAATTATCTAAATCGGCCCCTTCATGGGATTTCCAGATTTCAACCAGACAGATAACTTCTCAGAGTTTCAGGCTCTAAGTTTTAGGCCCTGTTATTCCCTTACTGGGTCTCATTTTGAAGCATCAAATATGGCTTGGAAGTTTTCTCCCTTTTTGTATGCAGACATACCTCATTTTGGTATACTTTACAGATACTGCGTTTTTTTAAAGAAATTGATGATTTGTGTCAGTCCTGCATTGAACAAGTCCGTGGCTTGGAATTCTTATTTCTGTTCTTGCCATCCACTCCCTGAGCTCAGGAATTATGTGAAACTGACAGTTTTTTCCTCTCTCAGATATTCATTATCAGTAAACAGATGATTTCTGATTTTTTAATCTTCAATATCATATTCCTATTGTTCCATTACTATGAAAATTCCTACTTGTCTTAGAATCAAAGAATAAATGATTCCCCCTTACCCTCACCAAAATATTTCTGATGTAGGAAAAATTTAGGTAGAAAACAGATTAATTCCTAAAATTACCTCTGGTGTATAATCATATATAATTCATGTTTCTTAAGTCACACACTTTAAACATTTGGGGGCTTAGTCATTATTTCTGTTCAAGGGGGGATTATTTGAAAAAAACTCACTGATGTCTGTAAGAAGAAGATGTGGTCAGAAGTGAGTTTTGGGGAAGTGAGTCAAGGATAAGTCATCTTAAGACTCTTGTTCTTACTAGCACTTTTATAAAAATCTATTTGTTTTGGTTTTGTGATGGTCCTTATCTGGGTCCTGCTCAAAAATAGGAAGACCTTCCATCTGAGGACCACAACCGAGTGTTCATTCCTACAGGCACCAGATGAGGCAAATGGTAATGGTCAGGATCTTTCTGTGGTTGTGATTTGGGGATGTGTAGCTTGGATGAGCACAAATACGCTCACGGTGGAAGAGAGAAACACTCACCCTACTGAGAAGTGAGTGACAGATCTCTCCCTAGTGTGAGGCATATTAGGATTCTCCAAAGAAACAGAAACAATCGGTGTGGGGGTGGGGTGGGGGTGGGGTGGGGGTGGTAGGTAATATAGAACGAGGCTC
>NW_011494790.1:3441902-3463641 GCF_000754665.1 Bison bison bison
AGTCCAAACACTCGAGAAGCAGGGGAACCAATGATGTGAGTCCTAGTCTGAGGGCAGGAGGGGACTAATGTCCTAGCTTAGCATTCAGAGAGAGAATTCAACCTTCTTTCACTGTTTTGTTCTGTTTGGACCCTCAGGGCATTGAATGGTGCCCACCCACACTGCTTTACTCTGTGCCAATGCAAATGCTAATCTCTTCCAGAAACAGCCAGAAACAGGGTTTCACCACATGCCTGGGCATTCTGTGGTCGAGTCAAGTTGACACATAAAGGTCATGATTATACTGGGTCAGTTGCCTTGACCATGGCAGAGGGCTGAAAGGCCCAGAATTCATTATTCTCCAAGAGCAGCTGTGGAGGATCACCTGTGGACGTCTGAGGAGACTTCTCTCTGTGCATAGTGAGCGGGGTGAGTTGAGGTGGTCCCTGTCTATCAGCATGTGCTCAGGAATCAGGACCCAGCCACCCCTCACCTCAGAGCCACTACATGGAGGATGACAGGGTTTGAAGGAGATGGCTGTATCTTCCAAGCTGGGTGACTTTCATGAACGTTTTTTGCCATAAACCCTGTTTTCTTACTATCTGAAGTTGGAGCTCAAATGGCTGCATCTGTTTGCGTACTGTACCATCATTGAATAATGAGGAAACTGCTCAGATTATTTTAGGCCACAGCATGCACCATAATGCAAAATCACTCAGCAAATGTTCCCTCCAGAAAACAAGCCTTCTCAACTGTTTTTATATTCATGGATTCAATCTTTTTGTTTTCTGAGGATGAAATATGTTTTAAGCTACCAAGTCTGTTCAGAGAAGCTTTAAATGATTCTCGAAATTTTCCTATTAGGTTATTGTACAGGCACCATCGTGGATTTGATGTGAAAATGTGAAACAAGTTAAAATGTCTGTTTAGGTGTAATCTTTCCGAAAGACAAGTCATCCCAGTTCATTTGGGGAAAGTCTTGCTTTTCATGCTTCACCGTTATAAAGACAATCTCCAACTTCAGAGAAAGAAATTCTGTGGGATGTGAGGGGGAAAGAGGCAAGAAAGGAGAATGATTCAGCTGGAAAAGAGGAAAGAAAATGAAGAAGGAGGAAGTAATTAGTTCTTTGGGAACTGTGCTGATTAAGGAGCTGGCACTGCCGAGGGATAAAGGGAAAAGAAAAGGGAACATGCAGTTGTAAGGTTGGAGGCAGTTGTGCAAATCAACTCTCCAAACTCAGATCCATCAGGGGCCAGAGAGGCGATGTGAAAAAATGAAGTGGTGGGGGAAAGGGGAGGGGGCCGATGGAGCGTCCACACCTGTGGGTCTAAGGCAGGCTGCTACCAGACTCCGCTGATTACTGATTCCCATGCAGAAAGGGGGGCCAAATGTGCCATATTTGTGACTTTTAAAAAAGAGAATCCATGAATTCATGTTTGTCTGTGAAATATCACAATTTTTAAATGTTGGCTAACAGAAAAGTCTGCTGAGTGAAAGTGGCCCTCAGCCATGAGTGGCTACCTGTATTATCACCTGCTTGGTTGCTCAGAATATTTACAGAAGGTTGGATATGAACAATTAGAGAGATGCCAGGATGTGTGACCATTTTGTATTTGTGTTAGTAACTGTATCACCTTCTTAATTTCTTTGTTGCTTTCTGTGTGGAGTATTAAAACTCACTAATACCTGTCACCTCATTAAACAAAATGAAACCTAAAAAAACCCTAGCAAATATAGGAAAAAGAGAGATGTATATTTTGGCCTTGAATTGTTAGTTAATGAAGGTCAAACATATTTAATTAGCCTTCAGTTCAGTTCGGTCGCTCAGTCGTGTCCGACTCTTTGTGACCCCATGAATCGCAGCACGCCAGGCCTGCGTGTCCATCACCATCTGCCAGAGTTCACTCAAACTTGCGTCCATCGAGTCAGTGGTGCCATCCAGCCATCTCATCCTCTGTCATCCCCTTTTCCTCCTGCCCTCAATCCCTCCCAGCATCAGAGTCTTTTCCAATGAGTCAACTCTTCGCATTAGCCTTAGGAATATGTTAAACATTTTTAGAATTCAACCTAAGGAAAGAAATTATAATATTTGTACATGTATCCTGAAGTCAAATTGCTTGAAAGATGCTCTCTTTTGCCAAGACAATTATTTACATTATCATCTAGCTCACACCATTACTCTTTTGTATCAAACAGGAGCCATTGATCTTATTAGGATCAAGATCAAGACAAATAGCCTGTCAGATATCTAGCAGAGTCTGAGTTCCACATGAAAGCTAAATATAGGACATACATATTTTACTTTAGCTAAATGAGATCCTAAGGGGGGGGAAATACTCTCTTAACCTGATTTCTTATTATTTATATGATTTAGTAGCTATTCGGATTTAACTGAAAAAGGATGCCGTATACAAATACAGACAAATGTCAATTTGCACGAAAGAGTCAAGGCCATTTCTAGACAACTATTCCTGAATTCCCGGCAAAGGGTGTAATTCTCTGATCAGTTTTCTCTGTTTAAGAGTGTGGAACCTACATCAGGTATTTTCTTTTTACTCAACAACATGTCCCTTCCAGACTTAAGATGGAAGGGACAGCCTCAGTAGATCATCCGTGCTTCTCTTGCCCTTCCCCCTACCCATGCCGCCCCTCCTTCAAGCAACTGGAAGAACAGCTAGAGGGACTTCCCAAGTAGTCTTATAAACACAGTTCCCCTCCCTACCATTGCAGGGGTTCTTTGGGCCTCTGCCTTTAGAGCTAAAGTGGGTACTGTCTAACATTCCTTGATTTCGTGGAGCTACAGTGGCCCCTGAGAGGTGCACTCATCCTTCACTGAGTAAATAGAAGCCCTGTCAGTATGGATATCTGCTGCTTTGCAGGATGCAAAGTGCTGCCACAAATATTAAGTCACTTAATCCTTTTTATACCTTTGTGAGCTGGAAATATTATCCCTGTTTTATAGATAAGGAAATTAAAGCTCTGAGAGGTGAAGTGACTTATCTTTGACCCCACAGCCTGTGAGTGACAGGAGTAAATTGAGAAGCCGGGTCTTCTGCCTTCTAGCCCATGATCCCGTCCACCACCCCCAGGTACCACTCCCCAGTCATCCTGTTATTTGTCTCTAAGGAATTTCTGGATAACCAGACCTGAGACCAGGCAGATTCTTTTCTCTTATAAACGGACATGCATCTGCTCCATTTGGATGTCCTCCGTTCCTTTCAGTTGGTGTTCTGATGTATTATACAGATCTGAGGAATCCACATCATATTCAGGACAGCAGGGAGGCCCCAGGAACAAATCCACCATAAGGAAGAAGGAAGCTGGCACTTTTCTGTAATTTCTAAGAGTAGTATTCTATGTATAGCATGCTCCCTGAACACTTTCCCTCCCAGGCCTTGGGATAGAACCTGTGGCTGTGAACCAAAAGCTAAATCAGTAAATGCTAGAGCTGCACAGCTCAACTGACTTTGCTTCCAGATATTTCTTCGAATAAACATAAGACATAGTTTTATGTTTATTTCTAACTTTTCAGTCTCTGACCTGGAGGAGTGAGGTGAGCTTCACTTTCCCCAGCCTCAGGTTACAGTCAGTTTCCAACTCCATTGCTACCAGGAAGAGGCAATGGCAGTGGTGGCCGGTTCTCGTTCAGTTGGCACCTGTGTGGGACAGCTGGGACCTGGGGCAACAAAGTTTCAGGCCAGCTTACTGCGTGAGTGGATAACTTTAATGGGGCTATTTAAACACTCTACCAGTAGTTTCCAGAAACACCACCCAAGAGTTCCTGGAGATGCTGGGGGTGCAACCAAACAACCAGGCAGGTGGAGGAATCAGAGCCTTTGTGATCTCGGGGCTAATGCTAAAGGGCCTTGTAGCTGTGCGTACACGTGGTGAAAAGCCAAAGACACTCAGATTTCCCTCCAGCTGCAGCTGCTCATTTGCCTTTCCCCTGTACTGGCTCTAAAACAAACATTCAAAGCTCTCTAAAATCTGAGCAGTTATGAAAGTATGCACTGGTCTTTCAGCTCTCAAGACCAAATATCCCATGAAAATTGACTAAGAAATCACCAGAGTAACACTCGAGTGCTATTAGCTCAAGAAGAATAATTAATTGTAGGAGTATTCATGTTCCCCCTTTAACAGGAGGGATAATAATAACAGGCAGAAGTGAGTGCTGAGAGGATCCCAGGACACCTGACTGTGTGCTCTTGATTCCAGAAGCCCCACGGTGCTGAGCAGGGGATCAGACTCTGCTGCGTGTTAGACTTCCTGGAGGAGTTTTTGAACATACTGATAGCTGGATTCCGCACCCCAGATTGATTACATCAGAATGTCTGGAGGTGAGGCCCAAACATAATATTTTTAAAATTTTCTGCAGGGTTGAGAACCTCTGGTACAGAGGAATGAGGTCCATATTGATAATCAATTTCAGCCAAGCTTTCAACTGAGTAATTTTGATCAATCCCTTGACTACTCTAGACTGTGGTTTTTATATCATTTCTAAGTTTCCTTTGGGCTTCCCTTGTGGCTCAGATGGTAAAGAATCTGCTTGTAATGCTGGACAGGCAGATTCAATCCCTAGTCAGGAAGATCCCCTGGAGAAGGGGATGACAACCCACTCCTGTATTTTTGCCTAGGAAATCTCATGGACAGAGGAGCCTGGTGTGCTGTAGTCCATGGGGTCTCAAAGAGTCGGACATGACTGAGAGACTTAAGCTGCAAAAATATGTGTCTGTATCACCTGTCATGGTTAAAAAATAGGAGTGATCTAAATATTCAGTAGAAGATTAATTAAATAAATAACAATATACCTAGAGGCTAGAATACTGTGCAAACCTTGAAAATGACAGTAAGTGGAAAAAACAGATTATAAAACAGTTTTACAGTATGACCCATATCTGAAAAAAAAAAAAAAGAAAAAGAAAATTATATAGCTAGGGATTTCCCTGGTGGTTCAGTGGCTAAGACTCTGTACTCTCAGTGCAGGGAGTCCAGGTTTGATCCCTGGGTCAAGGATCCCTGGAATGAATAGATCCCACAGGACACAACTAAAGACCCTGCATGCTGTGCCAAAGATTGAAAATCTCCAGTGCTACAACTAAGACCTGGAGCAGCCAAAGAAATGTTTTTAAAAAATTATACGGCTAGATGTAATTGCAAAGATATGCACCAAAATTTTATAATTTTTCCTTTCTGGGTAAATTATTTTCATTTTCTTTGTTATATATATGTGTGTGTATTTTCTAAATATCCTGTATTAAACATTAAAAGGGGAAAATTGATTCATACGTCGTCTTGAATATACACCTTGATCATACTTGTAGAATAATCTCAAAAATAAGCATATTTGTCTATGTGGTGGTTCTTCTAGACACTGGGCAGCTAGAGGAAAAAAAAAAAAAAAAACACTTGAGGCTTTGCCTGTCCTCTAGGTTACCTTCAAAACTGCTTTAGACTCGTTCATTTTCCTGATTTGGAACTACCGATCTAGAGAAAAAAAGTAGGAGAAAGCATTTCTCCGGCAGTATTTGTTCTGTGTCCTGGCGGGACTGCCCCCGTTTCACTGGAAAGAATAATTAGAGAGGAAGCAGGGGCGAGAAAGTCAGGAGGAGAGACAGCCAGGAGGCTTTTGATCTGTGCTTCTTCCCTAGAGCATCCTGTCATATTTTTGCCTGTATGTCAGTGGTTATAAAGATAAAATGAGAGACATCAGTGCAAGGACTTAGTGCACCTTTCTGCACACAACTGCTCTATAAATTTCTGTTCATTCACACATGCCTCTGTGAAGAAAAGAACTTAGGCACTTACCAAGTGTGTGACGTGACCTCACAGCCTCCGCATCCCCTGTGTGCCTCAGTTTCCACTTCTGCAAAAAGTAAGAGTTATGATATCTGTGAGAATTAAATGATGTGATGAAGCTAAGACACTAAGCAAAATGTCAAATACCTCATAAGTGCCAGCTATTATTATTATTCCTTTTTCCCAAATTCCTTAAGTAAAAACACCTTGTGATATTGGTAGGACTTTCGTTGCAATCCAGAAAAATAGAATTGTACAAGCTTATAGCTTTAACAATTTGGGAGGGGAATGATAAAAATAGTTTGGAAGATTATATTTTGATTAGAAAATGTATTTTTTCTGCCATTTCAGTACTAAAAAAAGAGTATTATTTCAAGCACTCAGGAATAATTCCTCTGTGATTTGACACCAAGAATAGAGTATTTCATTTCAGAAAAAAATGCCTTAGAGAAATGATGAGCCACTGATAAATGCAGTCACATTAGAAAATGACTTTGGGTTTAAGGCAAATATTTTTCTATTATAAAAGTGATTAGGCTGTTAGAAATGTTTTCAGTACAAAACAATATATATGCATAAAATATAATGAGTGTACCTGGAGCTTAAAATATAATGAGTGTACCTTTTTGCTGTCAGGCTCAAAATTCACGAGAACTAAGAATAGGAGAGGAATGGGAAAAAAGAAACTTTGACATCGATGGTTGCAATTCACAAGCTTTATTAACATAAACAGGATCTGAGAACAACATAGGCCAGTGGTTCCCACACTGGATTCCAGTGTTGCCAACTGGAATCACCTGGGAAGCTTCAAAATATATTAGGGATTGGGTCTCATCCTCAATGGTTCTGATTAAGAGGTAGAGGGGATGGCCTGGGCTCCAGGATTTATTAAATATCCCTAGGGGATTCAGATGCATAGATAAGTTTGACAACCACTGGCATAGACAAAGGGTTCACCAAGCAAACAAAAGGTGTCTCCCTTCCTTTTTCCTCAAAGGGATGTTCCCAGGCTTTGACAATGAGGGGAGCCCCAACATGGGACCCTCTCTTCTTCCCCTCTTTTTCCTGCCCTCAGCTGGAAGAGTTACATCAGCTGCCCAGAAACAATTTACGTTACATCATTTAAGACCAATGACCAGATTTCAGACTGTAATCCTTGCTAGGCCAGCATCATGCCACCTCCCTTTTTCTGCCTCAGTTTTCACAGTCTTCCTTTAGCTATGCCTGCAGTACATGGCCAGAAAGCTTCCATCTGTATCCACTTAAGAGCTTCCATGGGCAGGACTTTAATTCTATACTAAATGACATCAAGAAACTGGGAAAACATGTTTCAGTCACAAATTTTAGGTAGAAGCCAAAGTTCGAACAGTAGCTTTGAAGGATGTGATGATCAACAGGCAAACAAACTGTGGTTTGAGCATGGCACCCCACTCCAGTACTCTTGCCTGGCAAATCCCATGGACAGAGGAGCCTGGTAGGCGGCAGTCCATGGGGTCACACAGAGTCGGACACAACTGAGCGATTTCACTTTCACTTTTATGCACTGGAAAAGGAAATGGCAACCCACTCCAGTGTTCTTGCCTGGAGAATCCCAGGGACGGGGAAGCCTGGTGGGCTGCCGTCTATGAGGTCGCACAGAGTCGGACACAACTGAAGTGACTTAGCAGTAGCTATAGGTTTTTCAGTAGGAGAGTGGCCTCAGTTGGGTCAAATATAAACTCAGCTGTTGAACTAAGAAACAAGACAGTCATCCACTCATATTTTTAACTTAGTTTTTGCTTTATTGCTTACATTGGAAGTAATAATATAAAGTATTTTTTGAACAAGAATTTGAAGCCAAAGAAGAAATGAGGAAATATGTAATAGATGTGGATTATGAGCAGGAGCTGGTGATGGACAGGGAAGCCTGGCATGCTGCAGTCCATGGAGTCACAAGGAGTCAGATACAACTGAGCAACTGAACTGAACTGGTGGACAAGATGAGATTCTATAGAAGAGATTTTGTTTGCCTGGAGTGATAAAAATAGCTTTAAGATTTAAGACTCCTTTAATGATAAAAATAGTCTCCTATTGTCCTTAGAACATACCTATGTGATGGATTTATTCTTGTGCTGTAGGTGAGGAAATGGAGATTCTTAGAGATTAAGTGTTTTACCCAAGGTCACATAGTAAATGGCAAGGTCAGTTCTTGAACTCATGACCTCTTGACTCACAGGCCACTAGACTTCCTCTGGTGCCACCATTGGAAGAACATAAATAATATCTGAATGTGGTTCAAATTTACTTGATAATTTATCATTTTTGCTTCCCCCTTCATTTTTTAATAACTGCCAGGAACTGTTCTGTTATTGATCGGTAATTATATCAATTTGGGTTTTTGTTGCAAGCAAAAGCAGCTTGCTCTGGACATCTTAAGCAAATAGAAGGATATTTTGGAAGGTTGATGGGGAGATCATACAATCAAATGGGGGAGTGTGAGGGAGGGCGTGGAAAATAGATGTAAATCGAGGAGACTGTATGGGCTACATATCAAAAACAGGCCGGCCAGGGTGTTGCCCTGGCTAATGCCACTGATGGGCGCTGCTGCCCCAAATGAGTCCTAATCACCCCTTCCTCTTGGGTCACACTTGAGTTTCAGAGGCCTGGAAGGATTGCCCAACTGCTCATCTGCTGCTAGCACCCTGGCTGCAGGGAGCAAAGGGAGAGTGATTGCCCTGCATCAGCTTCCATAATGGGAAGCAGGACATTGTGACCCCTCAGCACCACTGATAATGGGGAATCTCTTACTAGGTAAGACAGGTTGAATGTTGAACAATAAAAGAAAGGACTAATGTCTCCTGCAAAACAACAGTGGTTTAAAAGATGTATTTTCCTATTGTCCTGCAGTGTTAGGGAAAAAACCTCATAAGACAGGTTCCTAAGGACATTACAAGCTATTATAAAAATACCTACACTCATTTTTTTAATTTAAAAAATTTGTGGATCATGACTCAAAGGTCATTGGAGACATCAATTTGAGAAGAATGAGAAGAAAGCAAGACTCTGCAGCTGGGGAGTTTGTTATCTGCCATCTCCCGAGTTCGGAGGTCTGTGGGTTTACATTCTCCTTATGTTCCAGTCCAGCTCCACTGCATAGAGAGTCACCCCAAGCAGTAGGGTCACAGCTGCTGTCAGCCAGACTCTGGAAATGCCCTCCTTGTTCATTCAGTTATTCTGCCTATATTTGTCATGCACTTCTGTGTGTGCTAGGCACTGAGGCTTCCAGTACCCCGTTCTGGGACTTCAAAATGAAAGATTCATACACCCTTTAAAAATAGATCTTGTTTGTCCCTGTGTGTGATGGGCCTGTTCTTGCATGTATGAATTTGAGTCCCTGTGTTGTAAGTATGCTGCAATGTAAGAATTAGAGATAGTCTCATTTTTCAAACCACATAGGGGATGTAGGTAATTTACAGAATCCCTGTAGTGATAACACTGGGGTAGTAAAGAGACTAATATGGTTAGACAGTGTTTAAAATGTGCATCATCTTGGAAATTCACCTCCTGTTCTATCCCTGGTTTCCTACCTGCTAGGTCCCCCCCTCCCCACCCCTTTTCTTGCTATGTACATATCCACACAGCTAAAGTATAAAAATTCCTTACTGGTAAGTGCTGTTTTTAGAGAGAAACTTAGGTCTTGAAAATTTTTGTTTCATAAATCTTTTGGGCACGCTCACTGCCTTTCAGAAAAATTAAAGAAAGGAGCTCACCCAAGACAAGTTTATACGAAAAGTAGGCTAATTTTGATGATAAAAATGGAGCTGGAGCCATAAATGGAAAGAGCTGTATAATGACTTAATGTTATCATTGTTTAAATCTTTATCTAAACCATGCAAGCACTACCACAATTTGTTGCAATATCCTTTTTTCCTGAAGCTGAACCTGGGTTGTATCAGCCCCATGTCTGTTTTTTATAAACCAAAACAGAAAGCACTCCCTAGAACAATGGGGCTTCATCTGTAAAGCAGAGAGAGGCAGAATGGGCTTTATAAAGAGCATTTACTCTTAGAAGAAATTGTGTAAATACCTTTTCAAGTGTCAAAATAATAACCTTTTGTTTCAGGAAGTTGAATTGTTAGAGCATCTGTGTTTGCTTTTCTAACTATTCGGAAGGCCATTTCCATTTAAAAACAATGAGTAAAAAGAGCGATGATCTAGTCTCCTACTTCACGAAGTAAAAGCATCAGCTGCTGAAATACCTCTAGAAATAATGAAACGAAACTTCTCTGTTCTCCAGTCCCAGTGGCACTGCTCTTACCCTTAGTCCACATCCGACCTTCTTCCAGGAGTCTGACCCTCCCAGGCCCTACACCCTTCCTTTCCATTCTGCTCTGGTACGTTTGAGTAGCTGGGGGTTTGTCTCACGTGTGCTCTTACATCAGCCTCTGCTGCAGCCTGAATCACTGACTTTATCAGACAACCGCCCCCCCCCAGGATTGTTCTTGGCTCTTGTGTCTCTGAATCTCTTTTCTCATAGCTTCATCCTATACACATACTGATTGAAATAGAGACCACTGCTGCTCTTGTGTCATTTCCCCAAGACACCCCTGCTGTTACCAGTTAATCTCTCCTCCTGCCCGAGTATCCCCTGGTTGTCATCCCTGAGAACTCTTCCATCAGTTGAAATGGTCCAAGAGACAATCATATCAGTTTCTCCATTGAATCACATATGTAACCCCTTCATTTCTTATCTCTTGAGTGGAACATAATCTCCTACCTGAATTCAGTTCTCTTCTTACTGCTTCTGAAATGCATTCAGTCTTTTTGTTGCCTTCTCAGCTTTAGGGAGACTGCTGTCGTTGGTGATTCTGAAACTCAACCAGGATAAAATAGGCATTTTCTAGCGTGGTTGTATTAATGAAGAAGAAGCTGTGGAAACCTCACATACTAGATTCTAAGACAAATGGCTCTATTTTTCAGATTTCATGGGCTTTGGAAAAACATTTCATGAAGTCCAAAAATATCTCCTAGAACAAGGATTCTCAACTTTGATCGCATACTAGAATCACCTGGAAAGCTTTTAATAACCACTGATGCTAAGGCTACAACATACATCCATAATATCAGCATCTCTATGCGTGAGACTCAAGCCAGCCAGGTGATTCCAGCAGGCAACCAACATTGAGAACCACGGACCTTAAAAGTGGCAGGTTAAGGAGTTAAATAAGTAGATCATCACCTGAAATTTTCTTTTATAAATGAAATTATATACCTTCAAGAGGTCTGGATTTTAAGAAAAATCTCACACGCATTCAAAGCTTTAGGCCTCTTTGTAATTTGACACACTGCAGTAAAACTGCCCCAAGTAAGAGTTGGAGGTTACTCCAATCTGTTTCTCACACCTATTTCTGAACTATAGTTACTCTTTCAACAAAGATTTATTGAGCACCTGTGTGCCAGGCAGCAGGGATACCTCAGGAAATAAAGTAGATGCGATACAGTGCTACACCCTCATGGAATTTATAGAGGAGACTTGTGACAAATAAGATAACAGGCAAGATAGTTAGAAAAGTGGTACCTGTACAAAGATGATAATATAAAAGGATAATAGGACAAGCGTGTCACATCCAGGGCAAGGGGAAGGCAGCTGGTTTGGGTGGTCAGGGAAGTCCCCTCTGTGGGGGTGATATTTGAGATGAGACTTGAATAGTAAGAGGAACTAGCCCTGCAAAGATCTGGGGCAGAGCATTTCGGGCAGAAGGAGAAGAAAGTGCCAAGACCCTGAGGCAAGAACAAGCTTGGCGAGTTCTAGAATCTGACAGACTGGAGAGGGTGGAAAAACAGGGCCAGGTAAGGTCAAGGAGGGAGCTAGAAGCCAACCCAGCAAGGCCTCATGAGGTAACAGATAGGAGTGGATTTGATTCAAAACTGCAGTGAAAAGCCACTGGAGAATGAGATTTGTGTTTTTAAATATGTGGGAGAAGACTTTAGAGGGCAAGAGAAAAATCAGTTGCTCAAGTAGGAGTGGCTTATTTTAGAGGTGAAGGCAGAAGGATTTCCAGATGGACTGAAGGTTGGAGAGGGTGACATGGAGGTGGGAGATGAAAGGAAAAGAGTCGTACAGGAATCCTTTGTCTTTGGCCTGAGCAGCTGACCGGATGGGAACGCCTTGACAGGAAACAGGGAGGTCTAGGTGAGGCACACTTCGGGGAATGAGAGAGCAAAAAATGAAAAGCGCTATTTGAACATAATAACTTTGAGATTCCTTTAGGCATCCATTAATATCCATTAGAAGCTAATGTCCATTGGAACAAGCCTGGAGCTCAGAGGAAAGGTCAGGGCTATAAATTTAAATTTGGAAATCATTGGCATGGAGGTGGTATTTAAAACTTTGGGACTGGATGAGTTCACTTAGAGAGGTAATGTAAATAGGCAACAGAAGAGAACTCCGGGCTGAGCATGTTTGGAAAGAAAGGAGAGACCCAGGCAACACGACTGAGGAGGAGCCAGGAATTTAGGGTTGGAGTGCCCTGAAAGTCAAGATAAAAAGTGTCTCAAGATGGAAGGTGTGGGGACTTTCCTGCTGGTCCAGTGGCTAAAACTCTGCACTCATTATGCAGGGGGCCCAGGTTCGATCCCGAGTTGGAGAAGTAGATCCCACATGCCGCAACTAAGAGTTTGCATGTTGAGACTAAAGATTCGCCTGCGGCATCTAAGTCTCAGCACAGCCAAATGAATACATAAACAAATATTTTTTTTTTTAAAGATGCAAGATGTGATTGTTGTGTCAACTGCTACTGAAATATCAAGTAAGAGAAGCAGGGGATTTTGTGAGAGAGAGGTTCTTGGTGACCTTGATGTGAGCAGCTGGCAGAGTGGTAGGGACAAAAGTCCAGATTGGAGGGTTGAAGAGGAAACAGGAGGTGGGGAAATGGAAACAATAGCTATTGACACAGGTGCCAAGAAGTTTTCCTATGCCTTAGAAACGTGTATTTATCTCCATCCTGATTTAGACCATAAAGAAACCCACTCCAGTGTGCACATTTCTCTTGTCAGGGTAGGTGAATACATCGGATGCCTGATCCCAGTCTCAGTGTCATATATTCAGTGCATCCCCTGGTGGGCATAATGCTGCAAAAAAACCTGAATGAATTCTTGGGATAGGATTGGTTCTGCTCTCACCCCAAGAGTGAATAACTTCTGAAGAGATGCTTCCTACCAGGCTCATCTTTCCAGCTCACCATCACAATCAAAGAGCAAAACACATGGTCAGCTTAAAAGCTATAAATAAAAGCTGATCATTAAATGACAAAAAAGCTGTCAAACATAACTTAGATATTAAATAACACAAAGTAAGACATCCTCAAATTCATATTCATCTCTGTCTAAAACTGAACTAGATGTTTCGCCCTCCTTCTCTAGCAGATAGGAATGAACGCCTCTTCCTTTATGGAGATTAAATGGTCTTGCCAACACCAATATCAGTGTTTTAAAAGGTGAAAATCTAGTCTTTTGGAAGAAAGTCTCAGAATCAAAATGTATAACATAAAAAAGAGCCAGAGACTTAATTGCCTGGGGTATCCATTTAGACAAGCCTTTGGGGTGCAGTCGTAATTGAAAAAAATACTGTGGAGATACCAAGTCTATATTTTGCAGAAAAGAATAATGTGTAACTCTCAAAATCAAAATAGTCTTGCCCTGTATAGCAGGCTTTCAGAATTGGAGTCCTAATATCCTCTTCATGTAGGGGATATCCTCATTAAATATCAAGCAACAGCCAAAAGGATGCTCATAATCTTGGAACAGGGCCACATTTAAAGACAGAAACCTACAGTCATAGCAGTAAAAACAAGGTATTTCTGATTTCTGTGGGCAAACCTCAATGGGAGCAGGACGTGATGATCACAGTGAGGGAAAAGAGAAATAAGAAAATTCTTAGAGGGATCTTGTGAGCATTAGATATCCTCAGAGAGGAGAACATGAAAAAAAAAAAATTGTGTTAACCAGGATGATTATGTTCCTTCTGGTGTTTATTGCCATGTACATTCACAGTTTAAAAAAATCCAAATAGGTTGTAGTAGTAGTATGAAAATCTTAAACCTGTTTGTACTTCTTCCTGCAATTTATCTTTGTTCAGAGAGGGGTTGATTTTTCACCAAAGCAAGGAATATATATAAGACACTTCACATTTCAAAACAAAATGTATATGAAGCATCATGTCATCTGTCAACCAACAACACAGAACATCTACACCTCAGCTACTGTAGGTATCCTTCCAGCTGACCTTCACTGTCTTAAGCCTGCTGGATTAAGGGAAGCTCTCTGCTTCTTCTGTAAAACCTCCTAACACCCACACTGTTGTTGTTCTTTAGTCTCTAAGTCATGTCCGACTTTTTTGTGACCCCATGGACTGTAGCTCTGGAGTGGGTTGCCATTTCCTATTCCAGAGGATCTTAAACTAGGGATCTAAACCATGTCTCCTGTGTCTCCTGCATTGGCAGGCAGATTCTTTACCACTGAGCCCAAAATGCCCACATTGGAAACCATCTAATACATGCTATGGACTTCTGCACACCCCCATCCAGTTGAGTTATATGCTTATCAAGAGTCAGTTATGCTGGTTTCCAAACATGTTTATGCTATAATTTTAACTATGTAAAGTGGTGAGATAGGAGGGGCAAAAGAGACCTGTTAACATACAAATTAAGTAGTTGTATACCTTAGAAAGGGACCATAAAAGTGAGCTCGTGAGAAAAAATTACTATCAAAGTAGGCGTGGACAAGATAACTGTAAAACACTAGGAACAATAATCATAAAATTTTAGGAGGATTTTGCACTTGGTGTGAATCACAAGTATTTAAGTTCTTGCTGCACTTAAATTGAAAGTAGAAATTGGAGATGATTATTATGGGTGTGGGGTTTTGTCAAATGGAGAACACTGATCAATGAATCCACATTCAAAAAGAAAACCTTAGCATTTCATCAGAAGACTGGTGGGTGACCATAAATGTACGTCTCAGCTTAAAATAACAATTTAAGATACAGAATTAGAGCTGACGTACTGGTCACCCAATTACCAGTCTCAGCAACACTGGATAAGAGAGCTTTTACTGTACCTGCTAGGGATTTTGGAGTCTCTGAGCTGTACTTCTCACTAGAAGCTTGGCTAAATCATTTATATTCAAGAGAGATATCCTAGAAGTAGGTTAGCCATGAATTTCTCTCAGTTCTATCCCTGGGTCAAGTCAGATCCCCAGAAAAGCTACCATTTTGATCTAGATTATGATGGATATTCCCTCACAGAAATATTTTAGCGTTAGACTCTTGACTTTTATCAAGAATCCATAAGAGAGATGATCATATAAAGACTATCTCTGCCTGGTCTGTCAAACTGCTTTTCTAAGCTTTCTGATAGACTATTTAAAGCCTGGTACGTGAAGACCCACAGGGAAGTTTCACTCCATGTTAAATGCCTGATGGCAGCCACATGAGAAGTGTGAGAGACGAAGGGAAGGGAGGGAAATCACAGCCTTGGACATAACTGTCTCCACTGACTAATTATAAAGCTCCTCTTTCCTTCTGCTTTAACATGTTTTCATGTGGATTTATGAATTTTAAGGGTTGATAAACCTAATTAATATGCATTATTTAACCTCAACCATACATACAACTAATTTTAATTTATATCAGTTTTAATTAAAAAAAAATTTTTTTCAGCTTCAACAGTTAACATTTTCCAAACATTTCCACTTTATTGCCCCGACTTAATTTTTATCTTTTGAAAATTTATTTAGCTTCAGTTCAGTCACTCAGTCATGTCCGACTTTTTGCAACCCCGTGAATCGCAGCACGCCAGGCCTCCCGGTCCATCACCAACTCCCGGAGTTCACTCAAACTCATGTCCATCGAGTCGGTGATGCCATCCAGCCATCTCATCCTCTGTCATCCCCTTCTCCTCCTGCCTCCAATCCCTCCCAGCATTAGGGTCTTTTCCAATGAGTCAACTCTTCCCATGAGGTGGCCAAAGTACTGGAGTTTCAGCTTCAGCATCAGTCCTGCCAATGAACACCCAGGACTGATCTCCTTTAGGATGGACTGGTTGGATCTTCTTGCAGTCCAAGGGACTCTCAAGAAAGAGTCTTCTCCAACACCACAGTGAGTAAAATTTTCTTTTTTGTTGTACATTTTTATAAGTTTTGACAAATGCATACAGTTATTTAAGCACCACCAACATCAAGATACGGAAGAGTTGGGACTTCCCTGGTGGTCCAGTTGGCTAGGATTCTGCGTTCTCAATGCAAGGGTCCCGGGTTCGATCCCTGGTCAGGAAACTAGATCCTGCATGCTGCAACTAAGACCTGGTGCGGCCAAATAAATAAATAAAATTTCTTTAAAGATACGAAAGAGTTCCATCACTCCAAAACATTCTCTCATGCTGCCTTTCACAGTCAGTTCCTCTGGGAATCCCCAGCGCCTTGGCAAACGTTGATCTGTTCTTTGTACCTCTATTATTGCCTTTGTCAAATGTCATATAAATAGAATCACATAGCATATAATCTTTTAACTCTGGCTTCTTTCACTCCTCTGAGATTCTGCTTGATTCTACTTGAACATGGTCCATGTCATTGAATGGTCATTCCTTTTTATCGCTCAGTAGTGTTCCATCGTACAGACATACCACCATTTATTTATTGATCAACTAAGTGAAGAACATTTGGATTATTTCCAGTTTGGGTGTTTCTGAATAAAACTGCTGCAATCATTCACATACAGGTTCTGGGGAAAACATAATTTTCATTTATTTGCAGTAAATACCAAGGAGTAGAAAGTCTGGGTCACATGACAATGATGTATTATGTATTTAGCTTTGTAAGACGCTGCCAAACTGTTTTCCCAAATGACTTTTCTAGTTTGCACTCCAGCCAGTATGAATAGGAATCTCTGTGCCTCCTTGCCAGCATGTAGTACTGTTAGCTTTTATTTGTTTTAGCCATTCTAAAAGCATATAGAGGTATTTCATGTTATTAATTTGAATTTCCCTAATGACTAAGGATCGGTGAAGGCAATGGCATCCCACTCCAGTACTCTTGCCTGGAAAATCCCATGGATGGAGGAGCCTGGTAGGCTGCAGTCCATGGGGTCGCGAAGAGTCAGATACGACTGAGCGACTTCACTTTCACTTTTCACTTTCATGCATTGGAGAAGGAAATGGCAACCCACTCCAGTGTTCTTGCCTGGAGAATCCCAGGGATGGGGGAGCCTGGTGGGCTGCCGTCTATGGGGTCACACAGAGTTGGACACAACTGAAGTGACTTAGCAACAATGACTAAGGATATTGAGCATCTTTTTATGTGTTTACTTTTCATCCATATCTCATCTTCAGTGAAGTGTCTGGTTAAGTGTTTTGCTTAATTTTTGTTATTTAGTCATTTGTTTTCTAAATGTTGAGTTTTGAGAGTTCTTTGTATTTTCTGAATAAGTGTCTCTTGTCAGGTGCATAATTTGAAAACACTTTTTCCAGTCTGAGGTTTGTATTTTCAATTTCTTAACAGTGTTTTTCTGGAGAAGGCAATAGCACCCCACTCCAGTACTGTTGCCTGGAAAATCCCATGGACGGAGGAGCCTGGTAGGCTGCAGTCCATGGGGTCGTGAAGAGTCGGACACGACTGAACCGACTTAGCAGCAGCAGCAGCAACAGTGTCTTTCACAGAACAATCTAAAAAAATTATTGATGAGCTTCAATTTATCGATCCTTTATGAATCATGATGTTGCCTTGTTTAAAATCTCTTTGTCTAATCCAAAAGAACAAGGACTTTCTCCTGTGTTTTCTTTTAAAACTTTTGCAGTTTTATGTTTTATATAAAGGTCTGTGATCCATCTTGAGCTAAGTTTTGTAAAAAGTATGATGAATAGGCTGAGTTTATATTTTTGAACACAGATGTCTAATTGTTCAAGCTCCATTTAAAGTTGATTTGCATTGTTTTAAAAAATCAGTCAAATCTAATTTTAATGATTATTTATAATATTAGAAAGTTTGAAAAATTCAGGAGAGTAAAAAAGAAATAAAATTACTCAAATATCATCAAAGAATAACTGCTAATTATGTTTTAGTATTTTTCTTGTTTTCTAAATGCCTATAACTGTACTATGTAAGTTAAATGATAAGTATTTTTACCATAATATGTCCATGCAGAATTTAGAAATTAAAGAAAAAAGGACAAATATATCTTGAATATATACATTGTTCTTTTGTCTACATATTTAATAAAATTTTACCACTTATAAATTTTTTTACATTAACAAGTCTAGGATATAATGTATCCAATCCTTTATGATTAGTTTATTTTCCATTTTTTGCCAGTTGTAAATAATACTGTCAAATAATGTCATAAAATTTACAAATATATCTCTTAATTTCCTTAGTGTCAATTTCTAGAGGTGAAATGTGGGTCAAAGAGTATTACTATAATGACTTCCAGAAAGATTGTACTAAGTGATTTTCTTCAGATTGTCTGGGAAGCAGACACTAAGATGAAGTTAGGTGTGCCAGATATTTATTGGCAAAGACATTTGTGAAGGGTTAGGGATCGAGGGGGTTCCCAGGTGGTGCTAGTGGTAAAGAACCTGCCTGCCAATGTAGGAGACATAAGAGATGCAGTTTGATCCCTGGGTCTGAAGACCCCCTGGAGGAGGGCATGGCAACCCACTCCAGTATTCTTGCCTGGAGAATCCCCATGAACAGAGGAGCCTAGTTGACTATGGTCCATGGGGTCGCAAAGAATTGGACACAACTAAGCGACTAACACACACACAAGGGGAGCGAGAGCAGAAGTACAAAGGAAAAGATTTCAGCAGGACTGACACCTATGAAAGAAGTGTGGAGGGAAGTAGGAATGGGTGAGCAGAGCCTCAGATTGCAGTGCAGCACTGGAAAAGTCTTAGCCAGGTCCATGAGCAGCCCCTGAGCGAAGAAGTCCTGCACTGGAAGGAGTGGCTGGGTTCTAGTGGCCCACTGTGCTCAGTCACCAGCAGGGAGCTCTGCAGAATGTGGCGCTGCATGCACAGCTGGGTGGACCCCATAAGTAGAGCACCAGAGGCCTTGAGCTTGCTGCACTGCTCACAGCATATTCTCTCCCCAGGGGCTACCATATTTACTTCCCACCAGAAGAAGGCAATGGCAACCCACTCCAGTACTATTGCCTGGAAAATCCCATGGATGGAGGAGCCTGGTAGGTTGCAGGCCATGGGGTCGCTAAGAGTTGGACATGACTGAGCGACTTCACTTTCGCTTTTCACTTTCATGCATTGGAGAAGGAAATGGCAACCCACTCCAGTGTTCTTGCCTGGAGAATCCCAGGGACGGGGGAGCCTGGTGGGCTGCCGCCTATGGGGTCGCACAGAGTCGGACACGACTGAAGTGACATAGCAGCAGCAGCAGCAGAAGGATGTTAACTTACTCTTAAAGCATGGCCAGTGTATCTCATTTGAAAAGAGTATCTCATTTTCTTTGTCAGATGCAGTGCAAATACAGTTCCTTAGTTTATTCTTTGTCAATCTTTTCTCTGCTAGTTCATCTTTTGATTTTTTTTTTTTACTTATAAAGAGCTTTCCTAAGTCAAAATCAGAAATATTTTCATGTATTTTTCTGTTCATTCTATTTTTAAATGACTTTTTCCTTTTTACTTCTTGTTCTAGTATATAATCTATAGCAGGCATCCATTTATTTCTAAACATTAACCAATTTTCATAGCACTATTTTTATAAATAATTTATACTCTTTCTCTCTTCTAATATGCCACATTCACAGCAGCTTCTTATCTCTTGTATTCAGATGATATGTTAGCCAAAGAGTTGAAAGGTCAGAGTGGACCCCTGTGTATCACACATCTTACCCAAAGCCAAGCTTTACAAGTTATACACAGGGTTCTGTCAAAAACCCATCACAGACGATGCCTATTCACTTTTGGAAAAGCCTGAGTCCATCAGATGCAGCTTCCCAGAACTGCCCCTTTTTCCTGCATTAGGATATGTTTTGGTTTCAGACTAACAACTGAGTTCTAAACAATTTATGTGAACATGCTGTTCTTACACACACACACACACACACACAAAACCATCATTTTGATTTTGGGGTTCCCAGTTTTACATTTTTTTAGTTAGAAAATGCTCATATGACTACTTCCCAATCTCTAGCCAGCCATGCCCCCATCAAGCCATAAACTGCTGGTTTATTTATAATACACAGTCTAGACAGCCCAGGTCTATGCTGCCAAAAAATGTTAGTATTTTAGATAGGGACTCTTGGGTATCTTTCTACTAATAAATACCATTAGCATGTTTATAAGTGGCTCTGGCTGAGGTCAATCGCTTTCCCCTAGTAAGGAGGTCAGGAATCCCAGACCCGCTGTTAACTCTTTACTTCCCATGTTAGCTTGATGGTAAATCACTTGATTTACCACTAAAAGGTAACATACACAATTACTTTTGTACCCAATTTACATGTTTCTTCCAGCACCATGAATTGAATACTCTGAATTTTACCACTAGAATTCATCAGCATCTATAACATCACATTTTCATCACAAAAAATTAATGAATAATGCAAATCAAAACTACAATGAGCTATCACTTCACAACAGTCAGAATGGTCATCATCAAAAAGCCTACAAACAATAAATAAATGCTGGAGAGAATGTGAAGAAAAGAAAGCTCTCCTACAGTGTTGGTGGGAATGTAAACTGGTACAGCTACTATGGACAACAGTATGGAGGTTCCTTAAGAAACTAAAAATAGAGCTACCATGTGACCCAGCAATCCCACTCCTGGGCATGTATCTGGAGAAAATCATAATTCAAAAAAGATACTTGCACCCTAGTGTTCATAGCAGCACTATTTACAGTAGCCAAGACATCAAGTAACCTACATGTCCATCAACAGGTGAATGGATAAAGAAGATGCGGCACATATATACAAAGGAATATTAGTCAGCCTTCACAAAGAATGAAAGCATGCCATTTGCAGCAATATGGATGGACCTGGAGATTATCATCTATCAAGTGAAGGAAGTCAGACAGAGAAAAACAAACCTCATATCATATCATTTATATGCAGAATCTAAAAAAAAGTATACAAATGAACTTATTTGCAAAACAGAAACAGACTCACAGACTTAGAGAACAAACTTATGGTTCCCAGGCGGGAAGGGTGGCAGGGAGGGACAGATTGGGAGTTTGGGATTGACATGTACACACTGCTATATTTAAAATAGATAAGCAACAAGGTCCTGCTATATAGCACAGGTACCGCTGCTCAGTACTCTGTGATAACTTAAATGGGAAACAAATTTGACAAAGAATAGATGCATTTATAAGTGAATCACTTTGCTGAACACCTGAAACTAACACAACATAGTTAATAAACTATAATATAAAAAAAGGAACTGAAAAAATAAAGTTATTAAGAAGCATGTGATGCTTGTCTCTTGTACACGCCCATCCCTGTATGGCCTCATACAGCTCTGAAGTCAGTGTTTGGGGAGAATTTCTGTATCTCATTCCAGACATCTCCTTCCATGTGGAAGTCCTTTCACTGATGTCCTATTTCTGATCCATAACAGGAGGCACAACCCCACATTGGAATGTCATAATAGTTAAATGGAAAATGCTTTGAGTATATATGATATATCTAGAAAAATATAACTCTTACAAGAGAACATGTCTTAAAACATAGAAAGTCTACTTAAGTGTGGCCAAATACTCAAAGAGCTTTATCAATTCAGTTCAGTCACTCAGTCGTGTCTGACTCTTTGTGACCCCATGAATCGCAGCACGCCAGGCCTCCCCTGTCCATCACCAACCCCTGGAGTTCATTCAGACTCACGTCCATCGAGTCAGTGATGCCATCCAGCCATCTCATCCTCTGTCATCCCCTTTTCCTCCTGCCCCCAATCCCTCCCAGCATGAGTCTTTTCCAATGAGTCAAC
>NW_011494790.1:3463881-3543562 GCF_000754665.1 Bison bison bison
CTTTTAATTTCATGGCTGCAGTCACCATCTGCAGTGATTTTGGAGCCCAGAAAAATAAAGTCTGACACTGTTTCCACTGTTTCCCCATCTATTTCCCATGAAGTGATGGGACCAGATGCCATAATCTTCGTTTTCTGAATGTTGAGCTTTAAGCCAAGTTTTCACTCTCCACTTTCACTTTCATCAAGAGGCTTTTGAGTTCCTCTTCACTTTCTGCCATAAGGGTGGTGTCATCTGCATATCTGAAGTTATTGATATTTCTCCTGGCAATCTTGATTCCAGCTTGTGCTTCTTCCAGCCCAGCGTTTCTCATGATTTATAACTGTAAGCAAAGGACTTTCCATCCTATTTACTTTGCATAAGAAGCTTTAGTATAAAAGTACTAGACAACTCAAGAGAATTAACATATAGCAGAAAAACACACTGAAAAATAATCATCATTTTAGAGCCAAAAATAGGGCAATGACAAGAATTTTTCACAAAGGGTCACCCTCTGGACAAGTAAAATGGAGGAGGAGTCACTCTGTGGGCATGCGCACAATACAAGGCTTATTCTAGGAAAAATGTCTGCTGGTAGAATAGAACCGTATTATCTATAGTTTGTGTATTGATTACTTAGCCAGATTGTGAGATGTTTGGGGAGCTTTACTGTGGTAGTTTCAGCAAAGACAGAAACATTTCACTGTAAATCAGACAAAATTCTTTCAACTACAAGGCACAGAAACCTGCACTAGACTAGTTTAGGCCAAAAAGAAAATTAATTGGTGCAATAAGTCTATGAAAGAGTTGAAGTCAGATGTAGGAAGGATAAGGAGGTCCCTGTCCATTCAAGAATAACTTTCAGAATAATTGGATCCAGAACTTAAACACCATGAGGAGTTCATCCCCTCACTTAGGACCAGCTCCCTCCACCTGGAGAGAAAGTGTAAAAGAAAAAAATCCCAGAGAAAGAACAGACTTGTTCCCATCTCTCAGTTAATCAGTTGGGGGCAGGCAATGGGTTCTATGATGAAACAAGTCTGCTGTCCACCTCTGTCAATTACTGTGTGTAGGGAAGCAGGGTCATGAAGGAAAATGCCAGATCTGTAGGAGCTGCATGGGTGGAGCAAGGAGAGGAATTGTTGCCAGGAGGTCTGTGCTCAACAAACATGGCAGGTGTGGAGGGTGGAGAAAAGGGTACTCCCTCTATGCCTCCTGTAAAGAACAGAGAAGAGGGGAGGGCAGAGGCCTTGAAGTCATGGTCTTCAATCACTATTTTTAAGTTCTGAGTTTAATTTCTGTAGACAAAGTCTTTGGTATCTCTATACAACAGGTAGACTTTGAGTATGTAAAAAAAAAAAAAAGTTTGAATATGGCTCTGCTTTCAGAAATGTGAAAAAGATAATGCTTCAGACACCCCTGACTCTCTACTACTTCTGTTAGTAGCACAATTATGTGTATACACTAATAATGTTTAATATGTAGTACTTTTTAAATGGTTGACTTATCCTTCATTTAACAAGTACAAAGCCAATGTGTCAGGCACTGTATCAGGCACTCGGGCACAGAAGTGAACAGGTCAGAGCCCCTGCTTACTCTGCAGTGGGAGATGGAGAGCAGCTAACAGGTGATAATATTTCAGTAACACACATGTTATCTGAAGGGTAAACATAGGGTGTATTGTACTTCACAGGGATGGATGGCACTTAATGCAGATTAGGGATTTTAGGGAGAATCTGCCAAAGAAAATTATGTTGCTCTCTGAGACTTTAAGTAAGTATAGGAGTTGGAGAGGATAAATGAATTGAGAAAAGTGTGGCAGCCAGTGGAAGAGCAGGTGCAAAGGCCCTGAGATGCAAGAAATGATGTCACGTCTTAGAACTGAAAGTAGTTTTAATATAGGGCTGTAGTGTAGTAATCAATGAGCAGAAGAGAGAGATTAGACTGAACACGTAATCTAGAACCATGTTGTAAGCCATATAAGCAGTTGAATTTTATCCTAAAGGTAACGGGGAGCCATTGAACAGTTTTAAGCAAGGAATAATATGATCAAGTTGGCATTTTAGAAAGTTTACTCTGGAGGTAGGGGGCTGGATCAATATGTAGAAGGATGTGGAGCTCATCTCCTCTCATGAATCTGTCAATTATACATATATATATACATATATATACACACACACATACACACATACACACACACACATATGGAATGATTCTCACAGAGTACTTGTGGGAAGTTCACTTTGGCCCTACTGTGGAGAATAACTTGGAAGGAGGTCTAAATTTAGGAAGATGTTGGTGTGTGGTTTATGTAGTGATGTTAAACTGAACTCTGTTAATGTAGTGAAATGGAAATAAGCAGAGGAAACTGAGTATAACTCAGAAGGTAGAATCAAAGTGGTTAACTGCATCTGAGGAAAGAAAAGGGAATGCATTAAGCATAACCCATAAAATTCTGGCTTGGTCATATGATTGATCAGGGGTATCAGTCATTGAGGTAGGGAATACAGGAGGAAAAGATTTGAGGGCAGGGTAATAACATTGAACTAGGAACACCTTTGGGAAATCAAAATGGAAATGCCTAATGGCTGTTAGATACATGGACCTGGACTTCAGTAAGTGGACTGCACTGAAAGTATATGTTACAAGTATAAAGGGAAGTAGTGGGAACAGGTAAGGTGGGTCATGGAGAGTGTATAATATAATGTGAGGTGATGAGTGCCAGGGCAGGATCTTGAGGGACATCAAAATTAAGGACAGACAGATAGGAGAGCCAGAACAGGGACTAACAAGCAACACCCTGAGAGGTAGGAGTGAAACCAAGTGAAACAGCATAACAGGAGCAAGGATGAGAATGTCAAGGGAAAGGAAACCAAGAATGGGGAATGCTCCAGAGAGGTCATAAAATCATGAAAAATAGTCCATTAGACTTGATAGCAGGAATAATAGGGACCTTGGAAAGGGTGTCAGGGCAAAGGGGAGGAGAGAGATTGAATCAAGTGGTTGAGAGATTAGAAATAAAGTGAATACACACATCTTTGAAGGAACTTTGACTGTAAAGGGAAGGACAGAGAGAGGCAGGTACTGGAAGGGGACACGGGATGAAGAATTCTTTTAAGCTGGAAGAACCTTCAATATGTTTATTCTAACTTTCATACAGTAACAACAGAATTTTTTGTCATATGAGGTGGAACAGTGAGTTAATACACTCATCTTAAGTGTATAGTTTATGCAGTTCCTACATGTGAATACACCCGTGAACCACCATCTACATCGACATGTAGAACATTCCCAGCACCCCAAAATTCCCCTCATACCTTTTCTCACTCAACCTCATTCCCCAATGCTAAATAACCACTATTATAGGTATCACCATAGATTACTTTTATCAGTTCTTAAAGTTCATGCAAATGAAATCATACAGCATATCTGTGATATGTATCCATGTGTTGCATGTAGGATGAATTTCTTAAATTGAGTATAATATTACATGGTAGGAATGTACCATGGTTTATCCACTTTCCAGCATGGGGCTATTACGAATAAAGCTGCTATGAATATTCTTGTATATGTTTTGGTAGACATACATTTTCCATTCTCTTGGGGAAATGCTGAAGAGTAAATGCCAGATCATAGACTAAGTGTGTATTTAGTTTGAGTAAATAGAGCCATGTGTTTTTTTGAAAGGGGGTAGTACCAATCACACTCCCAAGATCAACACATAGAAATTCCTCTCACCAAAGCTAGGTATTGGCTGTCTTTTTAATTTTAGCTTTCTGGTGAGCAGACATTTTGAAAGTCAGGTTTCCTGAGGTTACAAACCACAGCTTCTCAGCTGGTACTCATAAAAATTTCAAAGCATTTTATCTTAAGTATTTCCCATCATTGGCTACTGCCCCTCAGTAAACCAAATCTAATATTAAAAACATGTAAACATAAGTCAGGATGTTTCATAAGAAAAAAGTAATTTAATTCTCCTTTAAAGTTAGCTAAATTATAACATAATGATCAGGAAAATCCTGTCAGAAAGAATCTTAGTCCTAATTATGAAGATGTTGGAAATATTGCCATCCAATGTACTAGTAAGAACAGAGTGGTTTCTATGATGATAGAAATTATTCATTGATACATCAATTCCAATTTACATTCTGTATAAGTAGTAAGTTTGGAGATAATGGCTCTGTTTCCTCATTTTCATTTAAATGAACTATATTTGAAATCATCACTCACTATGATCAGAATTATAGACTCTGCTATTTTGAAGAATACTAGTGAGTCTTTTGGGGGGAAAATAATGAAATAGAATAAATGGTGGACATAAAATTGAATACTGATTATTTTGTAATCACAATCTTTCCCTCTCTTTGATGCAGTTTCTATTTGATTCAATATCTGAAATCTGACAAAGAAAATAACTGTATGACACAAAAATAACGTTACCTGTATGATGTATGGTTGCTTTACATAAAAGCTTGTTCATGTTAGTATTACACACAGGATTGGTTGTCAATATCATCACCTAATAACTTACTTAATTCTCTCAAGTGTCATGGTAGATCTATTAAGGAATCTGTTCAAAATCTTACCAAAATAAGAAGGGTTACAGATTTAAGTGTAAAACTTGATAAAAGTACTGGAAAATAATAGAGATACACTTTCATATAATTGTAATTGGAAAGGCCTTTCTAAAAATAACATGAAAGCCAAGACCACATGTAAAATGTTTGACACATTTAAAAATTTTAAAGTTTTAAACTTGTATATGTGAGTAAAATAATATCACATAGTAATAGACACATTCAGAATGTGAAACATTTTACTGGACAGCTGTTCTGGTCTCTTCAAAAATGTCAGTGTCGTGGGAGAAAAAAGATAAGGGACTGTTGTAGATTAAAAAGAGACAAAAAAGACCTAACCTGTATGATGAGCCCTCACTTATTCCTGGTTTAAATTTTTTTTTTAAGTTTTTAAAAACTATTGACAAAATTTGAAAACATTATTAGATACTATTAAGAATGCTTTGTATTAACTATAAAGTTAATTTCTTAATTTCTATAGCTGTTTATTTTGCAATTAAAGGGAAAACATACTAAGAAAAATATACTGAGAAAAATATTTTCAACAAATGTTTTTGAAATAAGATAATAACTTACTTTTATGACTTTAACAAATTAGTAAAAAATATAAATACTTTGTGAATAAACTAAGCAAAGGATGCAAAATTACAAATAATGAAAGGAGAAGTGATCAGAAAACTTATGGAAACATTTTCTAATTTCTTGGTAATCAAAGAAATGAAAATTAGGTTGTCAAGATCAAAAAATTATAAATCTATATTATCATAAATAGCTGGTAGAGAACATGAATCAGTTTAAAGTTGATGGATGTCTATTTAGCAACATTTATTAAAAGCCCTAAAAGTATTCCTGCCTTTCATATAGTGCCTGTTGGCCATTTGTATGTCTCTTTTTGAGAAATGTCTCAGCATTATTTTTCATCAGAGAAAGACAAATCAAAATCATGATGAGATATCACTTTACATCTGTTACTATGGCTAGTATCAAAAGACATGGAAATAATCTAATTATCTATGGATGCATGAACAGATAAAGAAAATGTGACATGTAACATTTACTTATCATATATACACATATGGGGCTTCCCCAGTGGCTCAGACGGTAAAGAATCTGCCTGCAGTACAGGAGACCTGGGTTTGATTCATGGGTCGGAATGATCCCCTAAAGAAGGAAATGGCAACCCACTCCAGAATTCTTGCCTGGAGAATTCCATGGACAGAGGAGCCTGGTGGGCTACAGTTCATGGGGTCGCAAAGAGTTAGACACCACTGAGCAACTAACACTTAGACTTAGTATAAACACACACACACACACACACACACACATAAAGGAATATTCAGCATCAAGAAAGAAAGAAGGAAATTCTGCCATTTACAACAACATTGATGAACCTAGAGGACATTATGTTAAGTAAAATAAGCCAGCCAGTATTCTTGACTGGAGTATGCCATGGACAGAGGAGCCTGGTGGGCTATATAGTCCATAGGATCTCAAAGAGTCAGACACGACTAAGTGACTAACACTTTCACTAACATTCAGACCATAGTTTGAACATTCCTCATCTTATAAAACAAACACACTTTTAAATATATTAAACATGAAGCGGTCTAAACCTATCAAAATAATATTTTGCAATGCAATTAGATGAGAGTAAAATCATATCAGCAATTTCTCAAACCAAATGCTCACTGAAATGATGTTTTATTTTGTTGAAACCCCAGTCTTTACCATCTAGTCTCTGTATTGAGCTTTCCATCTGTCACTCTCATTCTAAAACGTGCCCCCTTTGGCCAACATAGTAGTAAAATGTATTTAACCTGACATCCTCATATTAAGTTCATTAGTGTGCTCAAGCAGTATCAAGTTAGTATCTCCATGTCTGATATCTTACAAACTTGATCTTTTCTCTTGACTCAGAATCTGAATATGGACCTTTGTCAAGTATTTTGGTTTTTAGTCAAAGCATCTCTTCATCTCTTATCTACAGAATTCATTTTCCTTATTTTAAAGTATGTCTTAAAGCAAATTACCTCCACACACTATAAACTATGCTTTTGATGATCACAAAATATTGATAATGTGGTCTAACATAAAAAGTATACTCCCTAAATAGAAGTTCCCCAGATTACATTTTAATGTATACATATCAGAAAATTTCCTTTTTCTTATTTTTAACTCCCTTTTTTCTATCAATTCTGATTACTTTTCCTAAGCAGTATTTTCTGAATAGCCTTCCAAAATTAATTCAGTTTTAAGCCTGTATTAGCTATCTATACTCCTGACATTTTTGGACTATTTGGCCTTTCATGTAGAATGTATTTTACTGCATTCCAGGAGGTGGGGCAGGGATCCTTTTTCTTTTCCTTTTTTTTTTTTAAATCTTCCCTCCTGCCCTTATTTTTTTGTCTTTGCATTAATTTCTCAAAAAAGCAGGATTTTTCTTTGCTTTTGCAAAATGAAAATTTTAAAATATAATTGGCCTAATATGCATTTTTAATTTCTTCTTCACATGAAGCAGTTATGTGACCTGACTCAACATAATCAAGAATCAGAATTTCTGATGATTAAGTTTTAATTTCTTCACTATTAATTTCTTCTATGCATGAGGCAGCTATGTGACCTGATTCAACGTAATCAGGAATCAGAATTTCTTCTCTGTGCTCTACATCAACTTCTCTCACTTGGGTCTGAATTTAATCTGAGGATTTTTCTAGACTTTTAAATGTTGCTTTTTTTCTTTTAACGTGTCTGTTGACTATTTTATTTGGAGCCTTTTAATTCTGTTTTGAAGTAACATGGTAATGGTACTCAGATAATTTTAAATCAGAGTATTTTTGTTTCAAGTCTCATTGTTCAAAGAGAAATAAATGATCAGGATTCATACTCTCTTAATGATGGATTCCATGGAAGAATCAATGTCAAATTCAAACCTGTAAACATAACACTTTCATGCTAGTTCTATATTAATGACTCTCTGACACTCTTTTTTTTTTTTTTGGTCTTCTCTTTTTGGAGCTTCACAGTTAGTCTTACAGATGACCTAGTATTAGCTGAATTTATAAACCTTCCTCCCTTCCTCTATCTTTCCCACCCTCCCTTCTTTGCTTCCTGTTTTCGAAACAGCAGCCACACAGCACGCCTGTATCCAGTGTTTCCTGTCATAGAAAGAGCCTGGATTTTGGAGGCAGTGTTCTAGTCTGAAGCTTAGTAGTTCTATGACCCCTGAGAAAGTAACCCAAACTTGGTTTCTTCATCTTTAAAATGTTAATAATGACAGAGAATATATATAAGATCGGGTGAGATAATTTGTGTCTTCTGTGTTAGAAAACACAAAGTTTCTTGCACAGGGCTAGACAACTCTAAAGCGTCAGATAAGATGTTTAAAATATGACAAACACCCTTTTAAATGTCTGAGAGCACAAGAAAGATCAGAGAGATCTCCAGGGTCAAAAAATGAAGAAAGAATTCCAAGTGGGGTGGTAGGTAGCATGGACTGATCTGATGGGTTACCTGGGGGAGTTTGCTAGTTCCATTATCAAGGAGCTTGCAGTTTGATGGTTTTATGGGGACAGGAATTAGAAATGAGATATCCACCTAGAAAGTCATGAGCTGAAAGTCTACTCTTTGATCCTCCAGATTCACTCTTTTCCACCCTATATCACTGGGGTCCCTTGTTCTGTGTCTTCTAACTGAGCTTAGTCAACAGGAAACCCTGGCAAAAACCTGGAGAAAGGTGAAATCAAGGTATCTATTCTCCTGTTTCCTTCCCTATGAGGTCATTTTGAACTGGCTGTGTCCCGTAAAACCAAGTCACCTGTTCTTTCCAAGGAAGCTGCACTGTACCACTCTCTCCTCTCAGGTCCCAAGAACCTCTCTCTCCTCTCATGACTTAGTGCCGATGAGTGGTGCTCTACAGTCAGCCTTAAGTTCCCATTTACCACCCACACCTTTTTATTTTAATCAATCCTATGTAAATAAATGCTTCTCAAACCGTCCATTGCTTCCTATTAGGATTCTGATAAAAAAACAAAATACTCAAAGGGCTACAAGTTTAGTGAAAAGGTAGTCCAAGGAAAATGTACCACCAAAACAAGAAGATAACTGGGATGTTTACATGACTTGTTCTCCTAAGAAATTATAACTACATTTTACACTACTATTGTAGCCCAAAAGCAATATTTCTCAGGAATCTACAAAGTCCTGTGGAAAATGAGATCACAGGTTCAAATTGTAAGACACAAAGAACCTCACAAAGGTGAGCGTAACATGCAAAATAAACAGTAGGGTTTTAACCCTCCAAGAACTTTAGTTAATAGCATTATCTGATAATGACTTCGAGTAAGCATGTCTTAAATCATTAAAGTTATGAAAAGAAATTAAAAACATGGGACAAAAGAGGGTATGTAGAAAGACTGAGTATATTTGTAAAAGAAATCATTCCAGAAGTGAAAAATATGATCCTCAAAATGAAAACCTAATGGATAGATGATATACAGCTAAAAAGAGATAAGCAGAGAGGATCTAAGGAAAATGACAAGAATGCAAGAGAGAAAAGTATTAAGGCTAGAATGAGATGGCCCAATATATTTCTAGTAGAAGTATTAGGAAGAGGAAATAGATTGGAATGATACCATAGGATCCCATGGAAAAAGGAAGACCTTAAGAGCAACCAGCAAGAGAAGACATTACCTACAGAGGAACTACAATTAAGCTGAAAGTGGGTTTCTCCACAACAAAAATTGAGGCCAGATGCTAATGAAATACAATGTATAGCAGATCATAAACACTCAGCAAATAAGCAAAAAAAAAATCTTGCAACACCTCTCAGTGGATTGTTTCCTCATGAATTGAATGAGCTTAGTATTTTATACAAACATATTTGTCTTTTGGCTCAGTGTAATCACTGTTTGCATCTTTCTTTGTTTTAATACTAATTTTATACAGTCGAATCTGTTAATTTTAACTAAAGTTGTATTAAACCTCAAACAAGAAACTGTAAGTAAAAATGCAGAAATATTTTAATGCTTATTTAAAAATACAATGGAAAAATCGTACTGAAATTCTAGGAGATACAAATTAGAAAATATATATATATATATAAATTTAGTAGGAACTGTGGCCAGAAGAAATGAAACATATTGCATGGGATTTATAGCGAAGACTTCAGCCAAAAATGGGCAAAGGGCATAAACACACAATTGCAATGAGCAAAAACAAAGGAAAATATTCAACTCTGCTAATATAATAGTCGAAAAAGCACATGGTAAAATGATATATAGAGTTTTTCACACTGTAAATTAGCAAAATGTCAAAAAATGATTACATCCAGTTTTGGTAGTTCAGTGGTGAAATTGGTATGCTTATAATAATGCTGGAAGCATAGAAATTTAGATTTACATAATTAAAATTAAAAATTCAGGAAGGGTTGGGAGTTTGGGATTAGAAGATGTCAACTATTGTATATAGGATGGATAAACAACAAGGCCCTAATGTATAGCACAGGGAACTGTACTCAGTATCCTGTGATAAACCTTAGTGGAAAAGAATATGAGAAAGAATGTATATGTGGCATAATTGAATCACTTTGCTGTAAAGCAGAAATTAATACAACATTGTAAATCAATTATGCATCAATAACATTTTTAAAAAATTAAAAGTTCAGTTCCTCAGCCACACTAGTCTACTTCAGGGCCTCAGCAGCCACATGAACTGACTGGCTACCACACCATTCAGCGCAGAAGACTATTTCCATCATTGCAGGAAGTTCTGAAGAACAATGCCGCTCTAGAAGACAGACATAGGAGGAGAATTGATGGTTGGTTGAATATGTAACACTTTCCTTGTACTTGATGCCAAATTGTTCTCCAATGAGTCTCCCATTGCTACTTGCTACACTGCTCCAATTCCTCTTAAACACTTGGTATTTTCAGACTTTCATTTTTCTATCTAATGGGTATAAATTAATAGAGCTCACTGATTTAAATTAGCATTTTCCTGATTACTAATGAGGTTGAGGACTTTTAAAGGATTGTACTTTTATATTTCCTCTTCTGTGAGTTTCCTACTCAAATTTTTCCCTCATTACTGTGTTGAAATTATTTAACATGAGAAAATATTTATGATAAAATGATAAGTTTAAAAAAAAAGAAAGGAACACAAAATTGGCCTATGATTATTTTAAATGAGTAAAAGCAAAAATCTAGATAGTCAAAGTTTGGGGAATTTGTCACAAAAGTTAAGTTAGATACAGTAAGATGTGGGATTTGAGAATTATTTGTCTTTCATCTAAAAATGATTTTAATGTTGTCATAATACTGTTTTCTCATTTTCAAAGAGCAAACAAATGTAATATTGCTTGATGCTTGGGGAAATTGTCTGACAACTTCTGACTAAATCTTCGTCTTGGCTCCGTGTAGACTGAGTGATTCTTTTTCTTTGTTCTTGCTATTATTTTTGACATTGTTCCTTTCTGGTGGAACACTGCATGCCTGACCTGAAATCTCTGTGTGTGCCTGTGTGTGTGTGTAAGAAGCAAGGATAGAATGGTGAAAAAACATAAACATTTCAAGATTTGTATCCTTAATTAGACAGCATGTTTAAACTGCAGCAGAAATTGCCTTTCGTACTTCACAGTAAAGGGAGACGAATGTGTGTATATCACTCAGAGACTTCACATATTCATGTTTAGAAATGTACCTTAAGCACACACTAGTCAAAGATATCAACTCGAGAAGGGAATAACATTCTTTACAAAGAGGACCAGCAGTGTCTATAAAAAGCAAAACCAAGACAGAGAGAAATGGTCATGTAAAAATTAAGTAGAAGTTAATTCCTGTCCACCCAAACCCCTGGGAAAAAATGGACTGTATTCCATGTTTCACTGCCGCTTTAACAGCCAACACGCATAGCCTTCCACCAGTGAAAGGTAGTTAAGTTTCCAAAGAGAGTTGTCCCCACTGATCCTTTCCCTGTGTCTTCATGTCAGCCAGGCTTTTATTCTTCCATTTCCTGCCTGGATTTCCAGTTTCCCTGGTACCCTCCACTGAGGAATGTTCCCCACCCCCATGCAAGTGCTCTTTGCAGTAGGTCCAGAGAGCACAACCAGGATTTTTACCTTTCGTGAGGACAGATAGGAGCTGTATTTTAACTTCGTACTGAGACTGCAGGCCCCAGTCCATGCTGCAGCTTCCTGTCTCTCAAGTAGTTTCCATCAGCCATAGGCATGTTGGGTTTCTGTTATGAATCTCTGGGATATTAGTAATGTGAGCTGAAACATACTTTTGTGTGTTCCCTACCTTTCCCACTAGCTTCCAAATGAGCAAGAGGCAGAGGTTATCCTCCTTGCCTTTGCTCAGAAGTGTTTCACTTTCCAGTCATCTCAGCATTTGAGTGCTTCACTAACTCATACACTAATTTGTAAAGTCGCTGCATTTCCTTTGATTTGCAATAAAATGTCAGTTCATATTAAGAGTGTTGTGACGTGAGTTCAAAGATAAGAAATGAAAGAAGGCCAAAATGAAGCCAAACTTTTAAAACAGGATGTTTTTAAAATTAGGATAAAACCTTGCCCAGTAAAACCTGGAGAGCCAACCAAACAGGATTTGCAACTTGAATGCACACCCTCCAGGAGGCCTCTCAGAAGAATCTGCCAAGCCATGTTTGGCTTCTCAGGGGTGCTTGCCATGTGGGGTGCTGTATCACTGCAGTCCTGGGACCTCCCATGGTCTTCCATCTGCTTAACTTTGAGCTAAGGTGTGGGTTTGGATTCCTTAATGTGTATCTGGAATATTATCTGAAAACATTTTTCTTTCTGTGGGCTTGGAATGTACTTAGATGTTTATTGAAGCTTCTCTTTGGCTTAATGGAATCAGCTCCATGGCTGAGTGTTATGATTTGGGGGCACCCTATAGGGTCATCTGCTTTAAATGTCAGCCTTACCATTGGCCAGCATTACTACTCTTCTTTTCTTTGGACACTGGATACTTTCCCTAAGGAGTAAGGCTGTCTTAGGTTAACCCGTTGCTTCTCAAAAGTGTGTTTCCTGAATCAGCTGGGAACTTATTAGAAATCAAGTGATCAGGCCCCAACCCAACCTCTAGGGATGAAGTCCAGCTTTCTGTGGTTTAATAAGCCTTTCAAGTGATTCAAATGCACATTAAAGTTTGAGAACCTCTGGGCTTACCCTCTGGGCTTCAAAGTGTATGCTAGGTGATCTGAAGGAAAATATTATAACTTTATATTTTATGATCTCTTTTTCTAATCTTGATTTCTTTATATACTCAGTACATTAATACATTAATGTATCATTTATCAACAAATGTATGTACAGTAAGAGTGCATGCTTAATTTTTTTATAGCTAGGGATGCATGGTATGCAAAGTGTGAAGACTGCTTGTTTAAGTATAACTTTTTAAAATTCTTACGGTCTAAGTCAACTGAGCCACTAGCCACCAACAATGTCATATATTTGCATTAATATATTTATCTCACTGCTCACTTCTGAAATGCTTTGCAAATAATTTATAGTGTTCATTTCTCCTCCTGTGCAGAGAGCTCTCACATTTCCAGTAATGTGGTAAAAAGAGGCCTCTGCATTGCATGCTGGAGCCTTTTTTCTTCTCCATGAGCAAAATCAAAATAAGAGAATAGTGACGGCCCCTGAACAGCATCAAGGGCATCTCCCATCACCCCACCCCACCCCTGCCAGTCCATCCATTTTTATGCATCAGGAAAGAGCACAGGAATCCAGAAAGAGGATTCTATTTGCAATATTTAACATGCCCTTTCCCCACTCTCTTTGCTCTGCTTAGATGGAGTGACCCCTGGGGGTTAGGGGACACACAGCACTCTCTGAAGGTTCCCCCGCTCCCCCACATATACCAGCTTGCACTAGCCTGGCATGCCTCCTGTCTTGTACACTTATGCTCCTATTATGTTATGCATTTCTGTGAGCAAAGCAGAAAATATCACGGTGCATTTATTATAAATGGAAAAACTGAAGAACTAGGAGTAGAGCCAACTTAAGTTACAACAATTTAGGGGCTGAACAAAGAAAATGTAGGAAAAAAATTATTTCACTCCTAGCATAATATTTTACATAAAATATGATTGCGATAACAATGCGTGAGACCAGTGACAAAGATATAAACACAGTTTGGTCCCTGAGCACTCAGTGCTGGTAATATGAAGCAGTTAAAAGCATAAATACAGGTTTGAGTCTTATCACTCTGTTTACTAATTATGTGACCTTGAGCAAGTTCCTTAACCTCTCTTAAGCTTCATTGCCTTCTATTGGTAAATTAAGGATAAGGACACAGTAAGTACCTCATAGACTATTGGGACAATTAAATGAGATCTAAGTGCTTGGCATGATATTGGGCACCCAGCAACCCCCCAGTAAATGTTCCATTTTATTGCACTTTGTAATCAAATGCCAAGAAATAATAAAGTGAATTCCTATCCTGTGACAGTGAAGCCCACAACCCAGTGTTTCTTCCTAGCTAAAGGTTAATGATCTTACATAATTCATACTATTTTGAAAATTTAAAGTAATGCCTCTATTGGAGAGACTGACCTAAAGATTTGTTAATCACTCTCTCCTCCTGCCCATCTGTCTGTCTGCCTGGAAGAGCTATTTCTGTTCTTGAGCTAACTATTGGCAGGGGTGCAGAGTCCTTTTCTTCTGTTTCACCTAATGGCACATTATACTTCATCATTAAGAAAGGGAAAAAAAATTACATCTAGATCTCCACCACGGAGCCATTAAGTTGAAAACTCGATGGCAATAAAATGATACCACATCAAGGAAGAAATAAAAGACTGCAGGTTTTCTGTCACTGTTCAGAGAAATTAATGTGTCTTAGAGGAGACTTCACAATATGTTATCATCAAATAAAAACACCATAGGATAATAATGGGGGTTTCTATGAACTCTTTTTTAAAAAGTAATGCTTTCCTTTTTTTTTTTCCAGATCCACCTTTTGTTAATAGAAGGATATGGGTAAATATTATTTGAATTAATAATAGGAAAAAAACCTGTAACAAAATTGTAAAGATGTCTAGGCAGTATGTGCAGAACTGCTTCCCTGGAATACTTCCCTTATTTATCTGTACTTGTTATGACCATATAACTCCCATATATTATTTCACTTAAATCTTTTCAATAATGCTGTGGATTAGGTGTGTTAGTTGCTCCGTTGTGCCCAACTCTTTGCGATACCATGGACTGTAGCCTGTCAGGCTCTTCTGTCCAGGTGATTTTCCAGGCAAGAACACTGGAGTGAGCTGCTATTTCCTCCTCCAGGGGATCTTCCTGACCCAGGGTTTGAACCCAGGTCTTCTGCATTGCAGGCAGATTCTTTACTGTTTGAGCCACAATTAGGTATTACCATCCTAATTCAGTTTTTAAAGCACTGAGAGGTTCAGAAAGTTGTCCAAGATCACATAGTTATAAGTAATGAAATCAGGATCTAAACCCAGAACTGTTTGATGCAGGACCACTTATGCTTTATATGGAGGCTGGAATGTGGCCTTTATGTTAATATTTTTCCTTCTTTAAAAAAACATGAACTACTGTAGTAAAGTGAACTCTACTCCTCCTCTGACTACAGAGTCCACTTTATTACAGTAGTTTTACTACCAACATTCTCCTTCACTGACTTGACCACTCTGAAATTATTAGCCTTGCCCCTATGAGAACCCTCCAGGTAGTACATGGACTCACAGGGTCAGCCTCCAGCATCCAGTTTGATTCATATCAACAAACATGGATTGAGAGCTGTGAATGAGCCAGGCATTCTGCTATGTGCTTGCTTGTTTGTTTTGCAACCCCATGAACCATAGCCATGGGGTTTCCCAGGCAAGAATACTGTGGTGGGTTGCCATTATCGTCCCCAGTGAATCTTCCTGACCCAGGGATCAAACCCGCATCTCCTACATTGCAGGCAGATTCTCTACCACTGAGCCACCAGGGAAGCCCATTAGGTGCTTGACAAAGAGAAATAATGGATAAGACTTCTGGCTCTTAGCGATATTAATCTGGAAGGAAATATACCAAAACATTAATAATGGATACCTCTGGTATTACTATAAGTCATCTTTTCCTTTTTTTACTTAGCTACATAAAATGTGTGTTAAAATGTATTAAAGACAGCTTAAACGAAAAAAGAAGGCTGCAAAACAAGAAATTCTTAAGAAAATGATCTCTAATTGTGAAATGAGGCTGGTGATGGCAGAACCAGTGCTGAAATTCCAGCCTTCAGCTTCTTACCATCTAGGTGCTACTTTTTAAAACTGCCTTGGGGTACTGTTTAATTGAGAACTTACTATGTTCCCAACAATCTGTTAAGTGCTGGAAGATATAAAGATAAATAAGGTAAACTTTCTGGCCTCAAGGAATTTATAGTCCAATGGGGGAAAAACTCATAAAGGAATGTGAGATTTTTCCATGTGTACAGATACTGGTCTCTTCTGTTTGCATAAATCTTTTGCCTTTTTTGTAGAAAATAGCTGTTACATCTGTCTTAGAAATGTGCATTTCCATATTGGCGTGAAGTGTCATCTTTTGAGAGTTCTGCAAAAAAATACAAGTTATCATTGCGTGCCAATGGAAAGACAGAATAACACGACAGAATCCCATTAGGTATAGTATTTAAAGAACCTCTAGCATTGGGTAGGAGTCTGAAGTTGGACAAGTAGACTGCAAAATGCTAAAAAAGTTTTAACTCTTCTCAAAATCCTTTATGCAAGCTGAAAAATGAGCCAGAGAGCTAAACTGGCAGCACCAAAGCTCTGGCACAAACAAGAAACTCTATGTATTTGCCAGTGTTATTTGTATGATAAACAGACACCATCTTTCTACCCCTTTCCTAAACCTTCCCCAAAGAGTCTTCCTGGTTTAATCATTTCGTGAGACTAAAAAAAAGAGAAAAAAAAAAAAAGGATTTCAGGCCTGTGTGGACTGTAGTTTGGACTCCCGTGATCTTTTGTCACCCCTCAGGCCATCGCTCTATATAAATAGTCTCTCACACATAAGAGGAGGCCAAACCACAATGGACTTATTAACTCTGTAACTAGACACATTAGTGTATGTAACTATACTGAATTGTTATCATTAATTAAAGTATTAACATTTTGTGCTGTCCAGTCAAATAAGATGGGGAGATTTCTCTCTTTTTTTTTAAATCAAAAACTCTCTTTTGGATTAACTGAATGAGTTAACCTTGGTCATCCCAGTTATCTTAGGTTGTTTTAAAGTCATATCATTGTTTTGGCAATACTCATGAAGGCTATAACTTTAGCTAAAAAGAAATATAGCTTCACCCAGGTTAATGACATAACTAGGAATGAAGGGCGAAATGCCATTTAGATAAACCAACAGTTTAGTATGTTGAACTCTAAATTCCAGTGGATAAAGGCAGGAATTAACCACTTGCAGCAATTACTGACCCAGACTTTGAATATAATGAAAATTAATAAGCTGAATTCTTTCCAGTGTAACACATGATCACTGAATGATAACTGACCTTTGAAGATCATTGCTATCATGTGAAAATAATAAGCATTAAAGGTTAAAAACCTTGATTTTGATGCAAAAATAATATTTTCTAATTAAAGTGTAAAAGCATATATATGTTTCCTTAATGTAAATATAAATGTAACTATGAGAGCTAAATAATTGATGCTTTGAATTGTGGTGCTGGAGAAGACTCTTGAGAGTCTCTTGGACAGCAAGATCAAAAAAGTCAATCCTAAAGGAAATCAACACTGAGTATTCATTGGAAGGACTGATGCTAAAGCTCCAATACTTTGGCCACCTGGTGTTAACAGCCAACTCTTTGGAAAAGATCCTGGTTCTGGGAAAGATTGATCCTGGTTCTGGCAAAAGGAGAAGGGGGCAGCAGAGGATGAGATGGTTGAATAGCATCACTGATTCAATGGACATGAACTTGGGCAAACTCTAGGAGATAGTTAGGGACAGGGAGGCCTGGCGTGCTGCAGTCCCTGGGGTCACAGAGTCGGACATGACTTAGTGACTGAACAACAACAAATACTAGGTATATATGTGTGTGCTTTTATCGTTCAGTCACTAAGTTGTGTCCAACTCTTAACGCGCCAGGCTCCTCTGTCCATGGGCTTCTCCAGGCAAGAATACTGGAGTGGGTTGCCATTTTATCCCCCAGGGTATGTGTGTGTGTGTGTGTCTATCAAATAAGCTGATCCTTGCCATAGTCAGTGGGATAGGGCTGGTTGTAGCCTATCCCACTGACTCCTACTAGCCTATGGTGCTGATTATCATCTCAGCAAAGATTCAGGAATCTAAAACTCAGACTCCACCAGCCACAGGCTTCTATCTGGTAACTGTAAGAACCACAAGACCTGGTAAGCCAAGGCCTAAAGAGCTGTTTGCAGACCCCACATGTCTCCTAACTAGAGATCTTAAAGAGGAAAAACACTGAAAGAATCAGAGGGAAAATGGAAAGATCAAAAGACTCGCAAGCCCAAAAGGATAGAAGGGTGGGAGAAGAGGCCAAGACAGAATAAGATATTTTATTCTGAAAATGGAAGGAACAGTGCCTTGTAAATGTCAGTTTTCTCCGATCAATAAGCATGAGTTTCAAGTATCAAGAAAAAAAAGTTATGATGTTCAGCCCATTAACTCCTTCAACCTCAGATGCCCTGGGACATGCCCAGAAAGGCCTTTCAGCATCACCACAAAGGTCACCACCTATCCTCAGCTCTTCTCAGTAATGCCTTAAACAGTACCATTTAAGATAAATAAAAGATGATTTACAATTCAATAGTAGTATTTTTAGTCTTATTTCATTTTAAGTATCACACTGTCAGAAAAATGATGGCTCTCAATTTTTTGTGTGTGTTTAAATATAAGTTTTATTCTTTAAATGGAAAAAATGAACAAGCTGCTTGGTAATGCTACTCACTATTTATCAATCTCTCAACTGGGTCATGGGGAAATGTCAAAGGTCCTGCCAGAGGGTAAACCAAAAACAACAGGGAGATGAAGACCAGAATACAGTGCTAAATCATAAAAAGTGCTGCCTCTCTGAGACCCGTTGCTTTGCATACAGTACTCAAAGCACCTACCAAAAGATAATACTGTTGCACTACAGGTTTTAACCCTGCTTTTGAAAGTCAAGTTTCCTTTCTGACTGAATCTGTATAGCTCCAGGGCAAAATTTGATCCAGATTTGTGTTCAGTGGTGAGAAAGTCCCAGAGCCATATGTTCCCATGAAATTAACATGCTGGGAAGCGAGGGAATTACAATTACTTCTTCAAAGGCTTCTGGGGTGGGGGAGAACCAAACTTGCTATGACTCTCTATGAAGAAAATACAGGAGGTTGTCACCTAAAGCACAAGTTTCAGAAAAAAAAAAATCACTAAAAGAAGATTATGAGAAAAATGGAGACAAAAGGGAGAGTCAATTATTACATATAGAGATACCTTGAAAAATATCTTGTTCCTGTTCTTCTGATTCACTGGGCTCCTCTTTCTATTGCAGGGCTTATTTTGGTGTGAAAGACTATAGTCATTTAGTAGGTACAAGCCATCTGTTCTGTTTATGAACTTGCATAGACCCTATAATTATGTTTAAGAATTTGAAACCCAAACTAAAAACTAGGTCACACACACACACACATATACACCAACATATACACCCTTGTGCCCTCTCTGCCCTCTGACTATTCATTGATTATGTTAACTCACGGAGCCACCGTGAGAAGTGTCCTTCACGAAGAGAAGGAGTAAGTGTACAAAGGCTGGCCTCTGAAACCATCACTGAATTTGGCACAGCATTGGGATATATCCTTGTTAAGCAGAATCTATCTGAGGGGAAACCATTGCAGGTATTTTGAGATCAGTATCCTAGGGTAAGCCAGGTAATCCCTTTCCTCCTTAATTATTTGCTCTGAAAAATAAACTGAAGATTATTATCCCTTTCCCTCATGCCATTTGGCTTCCTGAGTCTTTCTTTGCCATTTGAATTAATAGCCAACAACAAAGTTGACTCTGAGAACGACTCTGATATATTTGCTGCAACAGCAGTTCTGGTTTCCATCTCTGCTACCTGACAAACTCCAAGTGTATCTGTCATCACCAAAGTCTGTGATATGCTGAGGGGTTGTCAGTGGGGTCACACCTTTCTTTCTCAGCCTAATGGCATGTTTATTTAACCAAAGTGTCCTTCAGTTCCATGTTTGGGAGCTGTAGACAAAGAAAGAATGCTGTTGAATGGCAGAGAAGTTTTAATACCAAAGACTATACACAAGCATAAGGCTAAGTAGACAAATTTGATGTGTTCAGTTGGATTGCAGCCAACTTCCAACAGTCCTTCACAGTTTTTACTTATTTTCCCACCATGATCTCATTTGATCCTTGCACCAACTTTAAGATACTTCAATCATAAGTAGCTACGCTTCCCTGGTGGCTCAGATGGTAAAGAATCCGCCTGCAATGCAGGAGATCTGGGTTCAATCCCTGGCTTGGGAAGATCCCCTGGAGGAGGGCATGGCAACCCACTCCAGCATTCTTACCTGGAGAATTCCATGGACAGAGGAGTCTGGCAGGCTACAGTCCATGGGGCCACAAAGAGTCAGACACCGCTGAACAGCTAAGCACAAGCACACACGCCTATTTCACAGCTAAGAAGACTGAGTATTGAAGAACTTAAAGTGATTTTCCTATGATCACAATTCTAAATAATGAAGTCTAAATTTAGAATTGTTTTCTGACTCCAGAATCCATTTTCCTTTTATTATGTCTTGCTGCCTTCATCTATTGATAAATATATAAACCACTGCATTAGAGACAGACTTTTAAAATAACAAATTTTGCTGGTTTTTAAGAAGCTATTAGCAGCTGCGCAGAACACCAAAGTCTGGCGAAAGAGCAGACAGATGCAGAGTCAAGTCATTTCGTAACCACAGTCCCCAGTGTGCTAACTCCTGAACTTGACCTTACTAGTTGTAAAGCTTCCCAGTTGTTTTGTTCTGTTTATGCCAGGTAACTATTAGGGGAACCGTAAATCCTTGGACATCAAGTAAATGCCCATCATCCAGATTCTACCGTTAAGTTGTTCTTGTTTACCATATGTCTGTCTGTATATTCATTCCTCCATCCATAATCTATATTTTTTCTGAAGTTGCAGACATCAGAAAACTTTACACCTAAATGTTTCAGCATGCTTACTATTAAGTGGGGTTCAATATTTGCCTATGGTCCTAATTTTTTTATTTCATTTATTAATTAAGCATCAATTGAAAGGGTTGAAAAAGATAAAAGAGTGGAAGTACATGCTTCCCTTGTGGCTCAGCTGGTAAAGAATGTGCCTGCAATGCGGGAGACCTGGGTTCAATCCCTGGGTTGAGAAGATCCCCTGGAGAAGGAAAGACTGCCCACTCCAGGATTCTGGCCTGGAGACTTCCATGGACTGTATAGTCCATGGGATCTCAAAGAGTTGGACATGACTGAGCGACTTTCACTTTCACTTCACTTTCACCATATGTAAAAGAGTGCTTATAACTTAAAGTCATCTTAATAACAACTTTCGTGTCAAACATGCTTTAAAACATCTTTATACATAATTAAGGAAAAAATGTTTTTTAATATACTGAAAAAATTAAGGAATAAATGTTTTTTAATATACTGAAAAAGTTAAGGAATAAATGCTTTTTAATATACTGAAAAAATTAAGGAATAAATGTTTTTAATATACTGAAAATCTGACTAAGATTTCCTCATTCTTTACACTCAAGTCATACTTTCCAGGTTCATGTTACAAAAGCTTCAGGACAAATTTAAACTCATCTATACTCTCTTTTATGAAATATCATTGCCTATACTTCTTTTTTAAAAGTTTAAAATTTGCATATGATCAAATAAATGCCCAAATCTCAAGTGTACCATTCAATAAGTTTTGTCAAATGTGTTGTTGTTGTTGTTCAGTCGCTAAGTCGTGCCTAACTCTTTGCGACCCCATAAACTGCAGCAGCCAGGCTCCTCTGTCCATCACTATCTCCCTGAGTTTGCTCAAACTCATGTCCTTTGAGTTAGTGATGCTCTCCAACCATCTCATCCTCTGTCGTCCCCTTCTCCTCTTGCCCTCAATCTATCCCAGGCTCAGGGTCTTTTCTAATGAGTCAGCTCTTCACATCAGATGGCCAAAGTACTGGAGCTTCAGCTTCAGCAACAGTCCTTCCAATGAATATTCAGGACTGATTTCCTTTAGGATGGACTGATCTTGCAGTACAAGGGACTCTCAAGAATCTTCTTCAGCACCACAGTTTGAAAGGATCAGTTCTTCAGCACTCAGCCTTCTTTATGGTCCAACTCTCACATCTATACATGACTACTGGAAGAAGTATAGCTTTGACTGCTGCTGCTAAGTCACTTCAGTTGTGTCCGACTCTGTGCAACCCCATAGATGGCAGCCCACCAGGCTCCCTCATCCCTGGGATTCTCCAGGCAAAAACACTGGAGTGGGCTGCCATTTCCTTCTCCAATGCATGAAAGTGAAAAGTGAAAGTGAAGTTGCTCAGTTGTGTCCGACCCTCAGCGACCCCATGGACTGTAGCCTTCCAGGCTCCTCTGTTCATGGGATTTTCCAGGCAAGAGGGACCTTTGTCAGCAAAGTGATGTCTCTGCCTTTTAAAACACTTTCTAGATTTGACATATTTCTTCTTCCAAGGAGCCAGCATCTTTTAATTTCATGGCTGCAGTCACTGTCCACATTGATATTGGAGCCCAAGAAAATGAAATCTGACACTGTTTCCACATTTTCCCCATCTTTTGCCATGAAGTATAGGACCAGATGCCATGATCTTAGTTTTTTGAATGTTGAGTTTTAAGCCAGCTTTTTCACTCTCCCACTTTCATCAAGAGGCTCTTTGGTTCCTCTTCACTTGCTGCAATTAAAGTGATATCATCTGCAAATTTGAGGTTGTTGGTATTTCTTCTGGCAGTCTTGATTCCAGCTTGTGATTGATTCATCTAGCCCAGCATTTCTCATGATGTATTCTGCATAGAAGTTAAATAAGCAGGGTGACAATATATAGCCTTGATGTACTCCTTTCCCAGTTTTGTACCAGTCCCTTTTTCCATCTCAGGTTCTAACTATTGCTTCTTGTCCTGCATACAGGTTTCTCAGGAGGCAGGAAAAGTGCTGGTATTCCCATCTCTTTAAGAATATTCCACAGTTTGTTGTGATCCACAAAGTCAAAGGCTTTAGCATAATCAATGAATTGAAGTATATGTGTTTTTGGAATTCCCTTGCTTTTTCTGTGATCCAGCCTATGTTGGCAATTTGACCTCTGGTTCCTCTGCCAAATGTATATACCCATGTAACTCAAACTTTCATCTATATATGAAATATTACACTCACTCTAGAAAGTTCCCTCTCTTATGCCCATTCCCAGTCAATACTCTCCCCACCATAGTTCTAACACCTGTTACTATGGATTAGTTTTATCTGTTCTAGAACTTCATATAAATGGAGTCATGCAGTATTTACTCTTTTGTATAAGGATTTTCTCACTCAAAATTGTGTTTGGCGTAATTGAAAAGCACACATGTACCCCGATGTTCACTGCAACACTATTTACAATAGCTAGGACATGGAAGCAACCTAGATGTCCATCAACAAATGAATGGGTAAAGAAGCTGTGGTACATGTATACTATGGAATATTACTTAGCCATAGAAAGGAACGCATTTGAGTCAGTTCTAATGTGGTAGATGAATCTGGAGCCTATTATATAGACTGAAGTAAGACGGAAAGAGAACAGCGAATATCATATATTAATGCATATATATATATATGGAACTAGGCAGATAGTACTGATGAACCTATTTGCAAGGTAGCAGTGAAGACGCAGGCATAGAAAACAAACCTGCACACAGTTAGAGAAGGAGAGGGTGGAACAAAGTGAGAGAGAAGCACAGAAACATATATATTCCCATATGTAAAATAGATATCCAGTGGGAATTTTCTGTATGACACAGGAATCTCAAACCCGTGCTCTGTGGCAACCTAGAGGGGTGGGATATGGTAGAAGGTGGAAAGGAGATTCAAGATGGAGGGGACGTATGTATACCTATGGCTGATTTATGTTGACATATGGCAAAAGGCAACAAGATATTGTGAAGCAGTTATCCTCCAATTAAAAACAAAATTTTTAAAGTGAAAAAACAAATAATGTGTTTGAGATTCATCTGTGTTGTTTTGTGTATCAGGAATTTACTCCTCTTAATTATCAAGTATTAGTCTACTGTAGGAATATTCTAGTTTTTTTTTTTTAAACTGAAGTATAGTTGATGTATGACAGTCTAGTTTCTTTATCCACTTTCCTCTTGACAGACACCCAGGCTATTTCTAGTATTTAGTTATTTTAAATAAAACTACTCTTTTTTTTTTTTTTCAGGGTTTTTTTTTGTGTGTGTGTGTGTGGAATATATATTTTTTTAATTTTATTTTATTTTTAAACTTTACATAATTGTATTAGTTTTATAGGTTTTCATTTCTCTTGGGTAAATACCCAGAAGTGGAATTATCAGGTCATAGGAAGGTATATGTTTAGTATACATATTTATTACAGAACTCTTTTCAAAATTTTAACTCCTACTAATAATGTACAAGATTTGGTTTTGTCAGTCTTATTAATTTTAACCATTCAAACAGGTGTTCATCGTATTACTTTTGAGTTATAAAACAAGAATATCCATAATAGAGAGCATTTCCACGATCAACGGGTGACTCAGGCAATGTCTATATTCTTGTCCGCCTATTACTACACCAGTTCACTTCTCATAAGTCCTCGTATTAAGACACTAGATCCTGATTCTCAAGCTGATTGAAGTTTCATAAATTGGTGGTTATTTTTAAAGTTTTTTAAATTCAACTTGAGCTCTAAATCACTGAATATCATTTAAGTTCATTTTAGAGTGGTTTTCTGTTAATACTTAGGCTTTCAAATTAATCAAAACAAGGTTAGTTCTTGATTTATGATCAGTAGAAAAATAATCACACCTTATAAAATTTCTTTCACAATTAACTGTGCATCAGATTGACTCTCATAGACTTAAACTTGAATAACATGAGTAGTTTTAGACTAAGCATCAATCACATGTGGTAAAGTTACCTGCAAGTTATGTCAGTTCCTAGAGGAAGTATGTAGGTCTAATTTTGTTTCATGTAAAATTCTCTATGGGCCTTCTAGTTTATTCCTAGTGAGTTTCAAGCCTTTACATTGCTGTCTTCTTGACTTTTCTTCCATTTTCAACTTCTAACTCTTGCTCACTTGTTACAAAAATAACCTAAATACTCTTAATGTTTCCCAAAAATGAATTTCAGTGCACTGATCATATTAGACATATTACTATAACCCGTTTGACAATTTTTCTTTTAACAAACTTTAGTAATCAATAGCAGCAACACAGCTTAGAGCTCTAAAGTAGGAGAAATAGGGCTTCCCTGGTGGCTCAGTGGTAAAGAATCCACTTGCCAATGCAGAAGACACTGGTTTGATCCCCAGTCCAGGAAGATCCCACATGCTGTGGAGCAACTAAGCCCATGTGCCACAACTGTTGAGCCTGTGCTCCAGAGCCCGGGAGCTGCAGCTACTGAGCCCACGTGCCACAACCACTGAGGCCCGAGTACCCTAGAGCCCACGCTCTGCAACAAGAAAAGCCACCATGATGAGAAGTCTATGTACCGCAACTAGAGAAAAGCCCCCAAAGCAATGAAGACACAGGATATCCAAAAATAAATAAACAAAGTAGGAGAAATAAACTGTACAAGACCTGAAGCTAATGTCTAGTCAAAGCATTGGGAAATACTAACATAAAAGGTAAATTGTCCACTGCTCTTTGACTATTTTTTTTCTTTATACTTCAGTTATCAAGATGTTAAAGGATGATCTATGAGCATATGTAAGAATTTTTAAGTAGGAAATTTATAATGCAACTTTAGTATCAATTAATTTTTGTTAGCCTGACTATATGTCTGGTAGCATCCATTCAGTTTCCTCCCATAACATTTCAGTTCAGTTCAGTGCAGTCGCTCAGTTGTGTCCCACTCTTTGTGACCCCATGAATCGCAGCACGCCAGGCCTCCCTGTCCATCACCAACTCCCGGAGTTTACTGAGACTCACGTCCATCGAGTCAGTGATGCCATCCAGCCATCTCATCCTCTGTCATCCCCTTCTCCTCCTGCCCCCAATCCCTCCCAGCATCAGAGTCTTTTCCAATGAGTCAACTCTTCACATGAGGTGGCCTAAGTACAGCCTCAGCATCATTCCCGTAACATTTAGGAAGGGCAAAATGGTTCCATAGTTTCGAGACTCACCATTGGTTACAGAGACCATTAAAGAGACCATTACAGAGACCATTGCATCCAAGGAAATGATATGAATTAGGCATTTTAATCTCTATTCTGATGTCTTTTTTTTTTCAGAACCACTTGATACATTGTCTCTCACCATCTAGCTGTAAAATAATAAAACTTATTGGCTCTTAAGATATGCTAATACAGTAATCATTTGTTTAAATTACATAAAACATCATCTATATATGAAATTTGCATATTTTTGGAATGAAGCCACAAAGCACATATTTTGTACTTTTGAAAATAATATTCTAAAAAAAAAAAAGAAAATAATATTCTGTGGCTTGGAATAATACTGTACTGTTAATTTCCCCAATCATCAGATGTATACTACATACCACATACTCATTGCAGTTTTTTTTTTTTTAATCTGCATACAAGCCACCAGGGCCAACGTTATGCATAGGTGAAAACAAATAGCTATAATTGAAATGATGAAGCAGAACAGAAAAGACCTACCTGCCATAGAATATTTTTGCTCTAGCTTCTCTTTGGGATAAGACATTATCTTCAAATTTTTCTATCAAAATTAGTGTATTAGCAGGTAATATACCAGGATCACTTTCTATTATATGAACCATTGATGCCCATTATTCCTTCAGAGTCCAGCAGGGCCATGAGGGGAGGAGAGGGGACACAGACATTTGGAAAGGCTGGAGTTAATATGAAATAATGAGGTGGTGGGTGTGTGTGTGTGTGTGTGTGTGTGTGTGTGTGTCGGCATGGGGGAAAGCTCCAGGAAGCAGAAGGACAGCTTGAGGGTAGAAAGCACCTGTGGGAAGAAGCTCTGCAAGAATCTCTGGGACTTTTGCCAGAGATGCACTTGCTCCCAATGTTGGCCTAGGGCTGGACCCATGAGACACAAACGAGAAAGTAATGTAAGCTCATATTTTTCAGATAATGCCAAATTCTGCATGTAAGCTTTTATGAAGTCCTTTGTTCTGACACAGGAAAGACGTAGAATAATTTTGCAGGCATCATTCATACTCAGGCAAAGGATTTTGCATTTTTCTGTGTTACATAAGCCATATAGTTAGATAAATGCTGGCTCATCTACTAAATAAATATTGAAAATGAAAACTTACTATTACGGTAAATTGCTGTGTAAATACAAATTCTATTTAGTGTGATTCCAGAACTTATATAAAAATGAAGTCACCTTTTTTTTTTCTGATAATTGCCCCTGCTATTTTGTAACTGACCACTTTACAAAGGAATCAAATCCAAATGCTGCATTGCTTAGTCAGATTTCATTGCATTTTAAATGAATGGAGATAGAAGTAAAGATACCCTAGGGTATTTGACAGAGTTCACTTTTAGGCTTCTTCCATTTATAATCTAGCTCTAAACTGTATCCCTTTTATTTAGTTTGCTTTATTCAATACACGCTATTTTAGTAACATATAAAATAGTGTCCTATCCACAACTAGTTTCTGTCCTCTCAAAAAATAAAAGTGATCACTTCATGTTTTATCATATTCACATTTGTATATTTTACCATAGTTAATAGAGAAAGGCTCAAGGCTTCAAATAAATTTGAGAGCATAAATTTAGTATTTATTTAGAATTAGATCATGAAGCAAAATTATCAGAATTTTATTACATTTCATTTTTCATAAATTTTTCATTTTTTTCAATAAAAACACTTAGCCTTTCATAAATTAACCATAGCAAACAATAAAGGGATGTCCTTTAGACTGAGACAAAGACCTTGATAAAAATAATTTCTATCTTGGCTCTCTAACCATATTATCCTAGGGCCTTAATATTAGAGAGCTATCTTCTAACTGGTAATTGAATACCTCTTTGTTAGTTTCTCCAAAAATAAGAGTTTTAAATCTAGTCTTACAGATTAGGATAGTCTTATGGTTTAAATATATTTCGGAAATTTGTTCCAATGTTTAAATTGAAAATGTCTGATATTTTCAATTACTTAAAACATTTATGATTTTAAGCTCCTAGCAGAAATCTGCTGCTGAAGGGGAAAAATATTAAGAGCTGTTAGTCAGAAAGACACTTATATAAGAACTCTGACATTGGTTATTGGTTTGAAAGCAAAAAGTCCTATATTTTAGATTCAAGGCTTTAGAAATCTTTAGTGAGCATTTTCCCCTCTCAGAACTGAGACAAATGGCTGATGAGTGAAATCTTGAGAATGTTCACAGCTTTTCTCCTTCATTCTGTTGCAGCCCAGAAGATGGTGAGATCCATCCAGAAATCTGTCGGCTCTACATTCAGCTGCAATGCTGCTTAGAAATGTACACAACAGAAATGCTAAAATCTATATGCCTGCTGGGGTCTCTTCAATTTCATCGAAAAGGTATCTACATTTAATATATTGCCATAAACAGTGAAAATTTTAAACCAAAACTTATATTTTGCAAAGGCCAATATGTACCATATGTTTGAAAAGTGAAAAGTGAAAGTGAAGTTGCTCAGTCGTGTCCTACTCTCTGCGACCCCATGGAATGTAGCCTACCACTCTCCTCTGTCCATGGGATTTTCCAGGCAAGAATACTGGAGTGGGTTGCCATTTCCTTCTCCAGGGGATCTTCCTGACCCAGTGATCAAACCTGGGTCTTCTGCATTGTAGGCAGACGCTGCCTACACACAGTTAGAATATGTTCAGGAAATATTTGAAATAAATAAAAGAAGGCTGTATCAGTACTATCAAAATGCATAACAAGCCTGATTATCTTGAACAGAAATTGTGGTAGAAGCAGTTCTCAGAATTATTATTTTACCACTCGTGAACATGATTTTTGCTAGAATCAGTGTGGGCAGCAAAACTATATAATGATCTTACTAGGGTAGTAAATGCTATCCAAAATTGCTGCTATGCCCCTAAATGTATTTGATTGCAAGATGACAAATCACAAATTGTGCCCCAAAGATTTAAAAATAGGGGGAACTCAATAAACAATAGGGAGGCATATTAGTGACTGAAAATCTCATCCTCTGGTTTAAACTTATAAAGAGACTATATTGGCCTAAAGGACTGAAACCTGCAGAGATGGAAGTGGCTTCAGCATGGTTTGATCAGATTTCTGAATTCCATTCTGAGCGATGCTCTGCCTTCTCCTGGGTGTTGCTGTTAACCCTCAAGCTGCTTTCCCCCACATTTAGAAACTGATTCCAACAGTTTAAGTCATCACATATGCATAGAGAGAATTTCTCCCACTACAGATTAGCTCCCTTCCCTTCCCATCCCATCCCTCTGGGTTGTTCCGGTGTACTGCCTTTGAGTGTCCTGCTTCATACATCGAACTTGGACTGGTCATCTATTTCATATATGGTAATATACAAGTTTCAATGCTAGTCTCTAAAATCATCCCACCCTTGCCTTCTCCCATAGCGTCCAAAAGTCTGTTCTTTATATCTGTGTCTCTTTTGCTGTCTTGCACATAGGGTCATTACCATCTTTCTAAATTCCATATATATGTGTTAATATACTGTATTGGTGTTTTTATTTCTGACTTACTTCACTCTGTACAATAGGCTCCAGTTTCATCTACCTCATTAGAACTGATTCAAATGTGTTCTTTTTAATAGCTGAGTAATATTCCATTGTGTATATGTACCACAATTTTCTTATCCATTTGTCTGCCTCTGGACATCTAGGTTGCTTCCATGTCCTAACTATTGTAAACAGTGCTGTGATGAACACTGGGGTCCACATGTCTCTTTCAACTCTGGTTTCCTCGGTGTGTATGCCCAGCGGTGGGATTGCTGGGTCGTATGGCCGTTCTATTTCCAGTTTTTTAAGGAATCTCCACACTGTTCTCAGAGAAGGAAATGGCAACCTACTCCAGTATTCTTGCCTGGAGAATCCCAGGCTACAGTCCATGGGGTCACAAAGAGTCAGACACAACTGAGCAACTAACACACTCACACACACTGTTCTCCATAGTGGCTGTACTAGTTTGCATTCCCACCAACAGTGTAAGAGGGTTCCCTTTTCTCCACACCCTCTCCAGCATTTATTGCTTGTAGACTTTTGGATCACAGCCATTCTGACTGGTGTGAAATGGTACCTCATTGTGGTTTTGATTTGCATTTCTCTGATAATGAGTGATGTTGAGCATCTTTTCATGTGTTTGTTAGCCATCTGTATGTCTTCTTTGGAGAAATGTCTGTTTAGTTCTTTGGCCCATTTTTTGATTGGGTCGTTTGTTTTTCTGGTACTGAGCTGCATGAGCTGCTTGTATATTTTTTAGATTAATTCTTTGTCAGTTGCTTCGTTTGCTATTATTTTCTCCCATTCTGAAGGCTGTCTTTTCACCTTGCTTATAGTTTCCTTTGTTGTACAAAAGCTTTTAAGTTTAATTAGGTCCCATTTGCTTATTTTTGCTTTTATTTCCATTACTGAGAGGTGGGTCATAGAGGATCTCACTGTGGTTTATGTCGGATTGTGCTCTGCCTATGTTTTCCTCTAGGAGTTTTATAGTTTCTGGTCTTATTTAGATCTTTAATCCATTTTGAGCTTATTTTTCTGTATGGTATTAGAAAGCGTTCTAGTTTCATTCTTTACAGGTGGTTGGCCACTTTTCCCAGCACCTCTTGTTAAAGAGATTGTCTTTTCTCCATTGTATATTTTATTCTTTTCGTTGAATGGGATTCTTTCCTTAATTTCTCTGTTTTCTCATTGTTAATGTATAGGAATGCAAGGGATTTCTCTGTGTTAATTTTATATCCTAATACTTTACTATATTCATTGATTAGCTCTAGTAATTTTCTGGTGGTGTCTTTAGGGTTTTCTATGTAGCAAATCATGTCATCTGCAAACAGTGAGAGTCTTACTTCTTCTTTTCCAATCTGGATTCCTTTTCTTTCTTTTTCTTCTGTGATTGCTGTGGCTAAAACTTCCAAAAGTATGTTGAATAGTAGTGGTGAGAGTGGACACCCTTGTCTTGTTCCTGATATGTAGGGGATATGCTTTCGATTTTTTCCCATTGAGGATAATGTTTGCTATGCGTTTATCACATATGGCTTTTATCATGTTGAGGTATGTTCCTTCTATGCCTGCTTTCTGGAGAGTTTTTATCATTAATGGGTGTTGAATTTTGTCAAAGGCTTTTTATGTATCTATTGAGATAATCATATGGTTTTTATCTTCCAATTTGTTATTGTGGTGTATTATATTGATAGATTTGCAGATATTAAAAATTTTCCTTGCATCCCTGGGATAAAGCCCATTTGACCATGATATATGATCTTTTTAATATGTTGTTGGATTCTGTTTGCTAGAATTTTTTAAAGGATTTTTACATCCATGTTCATCAGTGATATTGCCCTATAGTTTTCTTTATTTGTGGCATCTTTGTCTGGTTTTGGTATTAGGGTGATGGTGGCCTCATAGAATGAATTTAGGAGTTTACCTTCCTCTACAATTTTCTGGAAGAGTTTGAGTAGGATAGGTGTTAGCTCTTCTCTAAATTTTTGGTAGAATTCACCTATGAAGCCATCTGGTCCTGGGCTTTTGTTTGTTGGAAGATTTTTTTATTAAAATTTTGATTTCCGTGCTTGTAATAGGTCTGTTAAGATTTTCTATTTCTTCCTGGTTCAGATTTGGAAGGTTATATTTTTTTAAGAATTCATCCATTTCTTCCAAGTTGTCCATTTTATTGGCATATATTTGCTGATAGTAGTCTCTTACGATCCTTTGTATTTCTATTTGTCTGTTGTGATTTCTCCATTTTCATTCCTAATTTTGTTGATTTGATTCTTCTCCCTTTTTTTCTTGATGAGTCTGGCTAATGGTTTGTCTATTTTATTTATCTTCTCAAAGAACCAGATTTTAGTTTTGTTTATTTTTGTTATAGTCTTTTTGTTTATTTTTCACTTATTTCTGCTCTGATTTTTATTGTTTCTTTCATTCTACTAACTTTGGGGTTCTTTATTTCTTCTTTTTCTGATTCTTTATGTGTAAAGTTAGGTTATTTGATTTTTCTCTTGTTTCTTGAGGTAAGCTTACATTGCTATGAACCCTCCTCTTAGCACTGCTTTTACTGAATCCCATAGGTTTTGGGTTGTCATATTTTCATTTGCTTCTATGCATATTTTTATTTCCTTTTTTATTTCTTCCATGATAATAAAAACACATAGATTCTTAACTAATCATTTCATCTGACCTGCACTGCCTCCTGTCTTCACTGTCAGTCTCTGATTGGTGCTCTTCTCTGCTTCTTCCTTTAAAAATATAAGCCTCTGCTCCCTGCTCTAACATCTTACCATCTAAGTAAAACTCTTAAAAGAGCATCTTTCATTTCTCCTCTTTGTAGGATTAAGTCTCCATTTGGATTTCTATTTTATTCTCCTAAAGTACTACTTAGAATGTAAATCCTTAGAAAATGTGCTACAAAATTATCCAGGATAAACATGGAGATGCACGGATCCTGCCCAGGACCCACTGAATCAGAATCTGGGGGCACTCCAGGTGATTCTGAAACACAGTGAAGATGGATAACCATTTAGCTACCCTTTAAAACAAAAGGAAATAACCTCATTGTATGTATAAAAATGGAAACTTCCAAACTCTTACCCGGCTATTCTTACTCATCTAAGTACATACATGTTGTATGCTTTCATCTTTTTCAACACTAGAAAGAAATTTGTCCACCAAGATTTAAGATGCCAGAAAATACACTCTTTATCCAAATAGTGATAGCTCTAGTGTGGCCTTGGGCTAGGAAGGGTCTAGGCGATCTCACAAAGCTCCTTCCTGAAATAAAATACATTTGACCCTTCCGGATTCAAACAATGGCAGACCATGCACTATTCTTACAATCTGTGGCCGTTTGGATCCATGGCTGTGGAACCACGGATACAGATGACTGACTCTGGGACTTGAGCATCCATGGATTTTGGTGTCCAGGGTATGTCCTGAAACCAACCACCCCACCTCCCCACACATACAGATACTGAGGGATGAGTGTAGTCCTCAGAATCTTAGGGGAATGGTGATTGCCATTCTAGTCTATAACATTCAATCTCTTTATGCTTAGAATCTCTTTCTGGTATGTTTCTTTTAATACTATAGTAAAAATTTGTATTTTGGTAACTATTAGGTTAGCTAATTTCTTCTTCCTGCTAATTTCTTATTACAGGTTGGCCACTTCTCTTATTTATTCTATTTCATCAAGGCAGGAAAAAAGAGAATTGCAATTGAGTCATTATTCTGGCTCTATATGAGAGTTTCTGGTCAATTTTTTGTTGTGATTAGATTCTGAAGCCAAATTATTTTGCAGTTATCTGTACTTTTAATTTATTTTTATTTCTAATTACCTCCCTGACTGCTACCAGAAGTCCAGAAAGGATTGTATATCACATTTAGTTTTACTATTGTATTGAGTGGTCATGTGTTTACTCTTTGGAGGAAAAGGGCACACAAGGTTACTGCAGGGGCGAGGAGTACAGTTTGTTTCTGGGAAAAACCAAGCCTCAAATCATTTTAAAGCTTCTGCAGGGAGCTTGAATTTAATAATGAAGATTGTCCTTCTCTCTCAATTAAGCAAATTATAAGTATCCTTCATTAACAATATATTCAGTGGCTCTTCATGCTTTCTGCATACCCCATGTTTCTAAATTTTTGCTGTCTCATAAGTCTGATTGGTACAATCTACTTGGGAATCTTTTATACTTATAAGATCAGGCTGTTGCCAAAAATGAAGACAAACAGTACTGAGATGATTGTCCTATTTCATGGCCAACAAAATTAAAGTAAATTACAGAAATATGAGGTAAAAACACACATTTAATAAAGGCTATTAGATTATGCTATACACGTGTGGTTCTGAAAAACTGTTATGAGAATATGACAGATAGGAATAATTTTAGGCCTCATATTCTAACAGTTTTAAGTTGTAGATTGCACTATCATTTGACAAAGTCTAATTTCTATGTTTATAGCGAAAAATAATTGCTCTCACTTCTTCACAGTTAATTAGGTAGGAAATCTTTTCCCACAACTGAATCCATGTACCACATTGACCATTAATGCCTGTTTCCTGACACCAGATAAAATGAGACCTCAGGATTCATTCACTCCAGTGGCAGAAAGCGAAACCAGGTTTCTAAGAGAATTCAACAATTCTGCTGTTTTTTCCACAGCTTTCCTCTCTCCCATTCTACTCCCAGTTAGTCAGTTTTTACAACATTCCCATTCTGGAAGAAGCAGAGATGAGAGAACACTCCAGTGCAAGCTCCCTTTACATGTGAACTTGCTCTTTCCGTTTTTATGCTCATTTCTCCTCACTCTGTCAAGCACTTTCTCTGACTCTGCTCCAACCCTCTGCCATCACTTAGAGTCAGATTTCCCCAGGTCCTTTGAGGTATACCACCCTCCCTTCCTCCTCTTAAGATCTAAGATAAGATGGATTCTTCCCCTGTATTGTGCCACTAGGATATACACAGATAGAAAAAATGCAGAGGAAATGTAATCACAAAAAGGAAGAGAGAGATGCTGAAAGTTAAAAATTCTTAATTCAAAATCTAGTGGGAGTTGAGAGATCAAGATGCTCTAATAAGAAATTAATGAACAGCCATCCATCCAGCAAAAACAGGATAAGCTCAAGACAAAGAATAACATATGAGCAATAAAGACTCCTGGGTATTCCATCTCCTATTAAGGAATGTAAAGAAAATGACCCACACCAATAAAAGAAACAAGCAACATAAAGACAGAAATAGAATAGAGCTGCAAGCCTTACTTTCCAATGTAATGAGGCAATTGATACTGAAATAGAACATTAGGTTAGAAGAAATAAAGCGGGATAAATCTTAAAATAGATTATGATTCAAATTATGGGCGGACACATGCATTTGTCCTTTGAACAAATATTTATTGAGCACCTATCATATGCAAGGTACTGGGAGACTGAAATTATCAGGACTACACAGATGGATCTGTGTTCTTGTTGAGTATATAGTCTCGTGCAGAGAAATAGAAGGGGAAGAAAGTTCTAAAAACCCCAAACACTAATAATTACAATGTCAATAATTAAAATAGAATAGGTAACGTAATAGAAAGTGACCATGACTGGGTGACCATTTTAGAAGGGGTGATCAAAACTCTGAGGAGACAGAACTTAATCTGAGATTTAATGACAAGAAGGACACAACTTCATAAACATTTGTATCTAATGCAAAGGACCCAAGACCAGAACAAGTTTGTACTATTTGAAGAACATAAATATAAACAACTTCTGGGATCTAAGGGCAGTCTAACACCATCTATTATTCTGTCTCCTTGTCTTAAATACCAAACAGGGCGCAGGACACCATGTTCATCACCTTTAGTCAAAGTAGATGTCAGCTAAGGACTAGGAAAATAACAGTGATCACAGCTTCCACTTGTTGTGTACCTTCTGCTTGCCAGGTGCTTTATCCATGCCATCTTATTTCATACTCAAATATTGTTTTTCCCATTTTACAGATGGAGAAGCTGAGGCGCAAAGAGGTAACTTGTCCAGTGTCACCTAACACATTCATCCCCTCCACAAAGTTTGTGATTGTTCTACCCCAACAAATCATTGCCCACTAAGCTACCTTGGAGAAAGGCAAGAGAACATATCGAAACGAAAAATACTAGACTTGTACTATGAGCCAGAGAAGGCAATGGCACCCCACTCCAGTACTCTTGCCTGGAAAATCCCATGGACGGAGGAGCCTGGTAGGCTGCAGTCCATGGGGTCGCTAAGAGTTGGACACGACTGAGCGACTTCACTTTCACTTTTCACTTTCATGCATTGGAGAAGGCAATGGCAACCCACTCCAGTGTTCTTGCCTGGAGAATCCCAGGGACAGGGGAGCCTGGTGGGCTGCCGTCTATGAGGTCACACAGAGTCGGACACGACTGAAGTGATTTAGCATAGCATAGCATAGCATAGCACTATGAGCTGAATTTGTTCTCAGATCTGACTTAATGATTGGTGTGCATATTTCAAGACACCATGTTTAATGAACTGCTAAAATTCATTGTGCATTTTATTTCTTACCAAAAGAAGTTCACAGAGTTACTTCTAAGATAGGAGGGAAAGTGAACTCCATCAATCACTTAATGATTTACAAAATATTTTGATTTGGGTAAAGAAGTTTAATTCTGCCTAGGAAATGCTTGTATTTAGAAAAATCAAATGAAGCTTTCATGTGATACAAAGGGAGCATGATTTTAGCTATGATACTCATTCTGGGAAAGTTGAAGTTAATTAACTACACAGTTGATACCTCCTGTACATTATTCTGCTCTACCTTAGGGGCTGGAAATGGAGCAATGAAAGCCTCACAGGGACCTCCCTCAAACGTGTTTCTATTGTCTCCAGTGTCCTGTTATTCTGCTTCCTCCATGCAGCTAGGAGAACCACCAAGATGACTATGACTCTGGGGGCACTACTACTCTAGTGTCAGAAGGAGTACAGAGGACATAGGGAAGTGGGAGGGGCTGGGAAGAGGGAGGTAGCTCTGTCTCTTCTCTAAATTGGAAAATGTTCATTTCCCAGTGTATGGGCAGGAAAAGAGCTCTGTTTATGGTATAAGTATTATTTTTCCACTATATGTTTTATGGCACTATGAATATCTCACCACAATGTAGAAGAGCCTTTGAAACTATTTTTCAATACAGGTAAACAACTAACTGAATTAATATAACTTATTTTTTTTTAAATTACATGCTTTTTGGAAATGCAAGGATAAAAGCCAATTACTTAACAGCCTACATTTCCCCACTCCTTTTCACAGTGCATGGAGTTACAAAGCTTCTACCATTTATGAAAATGCATGAGAACAAGCATAACCATGTGGATAAGCTTCCACACATCTCCTGTAAGCTGTGTTCATTTAGTTGCTCACAGTCAGTACAAAAACCATCCCAGGAGCCTTTCCTAGATACAGTATCATAGCAGATAATGTGTCTGGAGCACAGAGGACATGAGAAATTTGCCCCTGCCATCAAGGAAATGATAGTGCGGTGATACAATATTTGCTCAGAGAAGATTAGTTTGTTTTGTTTTGATTCCTAGGGAAATTCACACAAATGAATAAAGTTGACTACGGTGGACATCAGAAGCCAAACTCAGGGCCTCCAAGGGGACGCTATGGCAGTGCTTTCTACCGTCACTCTAGGCTGAAGACGGAGTGGCAGCAAGAAGGAGGGGAGGGGAGGGAAGAGAGGAAAATAGTAAGAGAAGAAAGAGAATGGGAGAAGTGAGATCAGGAGTAGGAAAGAGGTCTCCAGAGTGGAGGGTGATAAAGGGGCCACCACTCTACATAAAAGACCCCAGCCCAGTCTTCTGGGGCTAGTACAGTCCTAGGACTCTGGAGGTGGAAGGAGCTCTGTGGGACTTTTGAGGCTGCCCCACAGTCAGACGTGTTTTTATTCCTCCTCAACAACTGACCATTTCTCACGAATATAAGAATACCCAACTGGTATGTGCTTCATGGGTGGTTTCCTTTAACTTTTTCTCAAACATGCCTGTTATAGTATCCATAAACAGACTAAAAATACATGGAAATCCCAAAGGAGCTGAAGGCCAAAAGCTTTGCACAGCCCTGAGGAAAGTGGCCAACTTTTTGATGTCTCGGTTCTCGACAGGGTAAAGCCAGCTTAGTGTGATTTTAAGGTACTCTAAAGGCTGTCCTTCTCCCCTCCTTCCATCTCCTCCCTGAGAAAATACTTGTTCACTGAGGCCTGAAATTCATTTTTCAGGGGACAGAGTTTTTCATTTCATAATTAAAAAAAATGATTTTAAATGCATAGTCACTCTTGGGCAAAGAAAAACTTTGACTTGAAGTTAGCATCTGGAAGCAGCCTGACCCTCTTCCTGTGAGCAGCACAGACACCATCTGAGGTGCTCCTTCCAAGGATCCCTGGTCAAAGGGGGGAAGCTGGGGATGCAGAACTCAGATCTGCCACTGTCCAGGTGTGTGGGACACTCCCCTGCTGACTTTCTGATGGGACTCAAAAGAACATCTAGCCTCTCCAACCTCATCTCTAACCAGCCACCCCACCCCACCTGCTCCCCAAACCCTGCTGGCCACACTCAAGGAATCTTGAACTACTTTGAGGAACCTGAATTCGGCAGTTCTTTCCAGTTGCTCCCTCTGCCTGTAACATATTGTCCACCCTACCCTATCCCACAACCACCCTTTCACATAGTCTACCCCTACGCTTTCTTTGAGTTGGAACTTAGATGGGACTTGCCTGCAGAGAGCGTTCCCTGGCTCTCCATGGCTGCACCTCTGCCCACCCAGTGTGTTTCCCAGGCACATGTTCAATTGAGGGGTAGACATCTGATCTGTTGTCTGTTGTCCTGTCTAGAATTGATCATCTTGAGTGTGTTCACCATTACTTTCATTTAATAATTATTGAATAAGCAAAAGGAATGTGCTTTCATTCTGTTGTTGAAAGAGAGGGAGTGTACCAGGAGAAAAAGAAGCTTGTCCAGAGATGTTGGACTGAATTAGTACCAGCAAAAGACACAATGAACAGAATAAATCCATATTAGTTCTTGAATTTGTCAGGGTAGGGTACCAACTATATGAAACAACACCAAATCTCAACGGATTAGAACAAAAGAGTTCACTATTTACCCATGTCAGAGTCCAGCCCCAGAGCTGGGGTGGGCTGGGCCCTTTTGTTCTTTCCATTCCCCACATCCATCCAATGGTCAGGGGAGAAAAGAAAGCATAAGGGTTTCTACGGGAGGATTCTTAGACACTCATCTGGAAGAAGCATACATCATTCTTACTCAGAATTCATTTGCCAAAACTCTGTCACACAGGGAAAAAAAAAAAAAAGGAGGAAGAGAAAAAAAAAAAAATAGAGGTTGGCAAACACAAAACAGTCTCCTATGGCCCTGAAAAACAAGGAAGGATGATTTCAAGAAACCAGAAATTGAGGAATTTCTCAAAGCTCAAAAGCAATGGAGATTGGATTGGTGGATATAAATGAAGAAAGGAAGCCAGAGCCGATAAGAAACTCAAGGAGAAACATAAGAAATTCATGCAGGAGAAAAATACCACAAAAATAAAATTGATTCCAGAGATACTTTAGCCTAAGAGTCAACAAATGCAGATCACAGAAAGGATTTCTGGAAACGCTGTCAGGGAAATGAATGTTCGAAATTGAATTCAGGAAGAGCTGGACTACCCCACGCTGAGTAACTGAGATAGACATTGCTTGCCCCAGAAGGACACCTGCTGTGAGTGTCGGGTCTGGGCGGCAAAGCAGAACAGAGGGTGAAATAACTGGGATCCTCCATGAGGGCAGCTGCGGAACAGGAAGGGGAGCACAAGACCGCAGCGTTTTTTCTCAGGCTAAATTGTTCCACCTATCTCTTTGGAGTAGACCTTGTAAACAAGAAACTCCAAGCAAACACAGGACCCAAGAAATAAGATGTGTATCCAGGTCAGCTTATCAGTGGAGATGAGAAGCACCCAGAAGACAAGCTGTAGACACGCCTTGTCCAGCCAAACACTTGCTCCTTTTCCAGTCACCAGAAGAAAGATGCTCATCAGAATGACAGGCAAACAGAAAAACCCACACCCTGAAAGGGATGTACCAAATGGCAATATGCAAACAGCTAATGCTCGGTGAACAGATTTTAAGTAGAAACAGGTGAAGAATTTAAAATATAAATGTAATTAATAGTCTCAGAGAGATTTGTGTTAGGTCTGTCGCGCCTCAGAAACAGCAGTAAGAAATCTAACAGTTTTGTTGGAAATGAAAGTGTTATCTATCAAATAAAATTTCAGTAGATGGTTTAATTAGTGTTGGGAGACAGTTTTTCAGTCGCTAGCATGTCTGCATATCTTGCAAAGTGAGATACTGACTGCCTTTGTTTTACACTATCTTTTCAAGGATGTTTATTTAGTAAATGTCTTGAAAAAAGAGACTGTGTCTCCCTCCAGAGCAAGGGATGCTTACAATTCAGTATAATGAAAATATTTCCCTCTGAAGCAAAGGGCAGACATGCCTTCTTACCGAAGGCATGTCTCTTCTATAAAGTCTTCTTATAGAAGACTTTGGATCCTTAATTTCAGGGCTCTTATCTCCTGTGTGTGTGGAGGTATGAGACCCCCTTCTGGTGTCTCAAGAAATTAACACAAATGCTGCTACTCTATTCCTGTTTTGTGTACAATGTTGTCTTTGTCTCTAACCTAGGAGTCTTGTGTCTCTTTCCAGTACCCATGAGATTGTGGCAGGTTAACACACATAGAGGAAATTCAGACCCTTCACAGTTCTTAACAATTTATATTATAATGGAAATACTGAGAGCTTAAAATAGGGACTCGTGGTTAAGACTCTGGGCTTCCAATGCAGGGAGTATTGGTTTGGTCCCTGGTCAGGAAACGAAATCCCACATGCTTTGCAGTACAGCCAAAACAAACAGAAACCCATAAAATCGCGACCTGAAAGGTCAAGTCAAGTTACTCTCCCAGAACTCAGTCCCCACAGTGAATATAGAATATAGGGGATAAATACGATCCAGAGACTAACATGAAATAGGAATTCTGATAGAACTGAGAAAATATAAATAATCAACAAATAGAAAAGCTTTCCCCAAACCTAATGTAAGAAATATTTAAATTGAGAAGGCTATAACATCTCAATAAATCACTCCACATATTACTTAGTAATTACAAAGGGAAAAGGATTCCTCCACGTATAAATCCTGGAAGAAATCACCTTAACCACGCTATCGGTACTTAACTAACCTCATTAATAATGGAACAAACACTTGTGTGCTTTCTAATGCGATGCACTAAAAAGGACACAGTATTGCTTCTATAATATTCTCACTTAAAATGAGAATTATTCTCACTTTACTCTGAATCTAGACTTATGGAAATAATCAGACAATTCTATATTTAAAGACATTCTTTAAAACAACTGGCCTGGACTCTCTGTTCAAAAATATCAACATCATGAAGGATGAAAAAAGACCAGGAGTCTGTTCTAGATTAAAAGAGAATAAAGAAACATGACAGATAAATGTGGTGCATAATCCTTAATTGAATCCTTCAATGTAAAAAGAAAGCTATAAATGACATTACTGGAAAAACTGGATATTGTGGAATATTTGGAAAACTGGAAAATTTAGATATATATATTAAATAATAAAGTAAAGTGTTAGTTGCTCATTGTATCTGACTCTTTGCGACCCCATGGGCTGTAGCCTGCCAGGCTCCTCTGTCCATGGAATTTTCCAGGCAAGAATGGTAGAATGGGTTGCCATTTCCTTCTCCAGGGAATCTTCCTGACCCAGGGATCCAACTGGGATCTCCTGCATTGCAAGCAGATTCTTTACCATTTAAGCCACCAGGGAAGCCCATCTATTAAATAATAGTATTGCATCAAATTGAATTGAATCATGGATTTAATTAAAGTTAAATAAAGTTTTTCATGTGATAATGGTTTTAAGATTCTATAGGAAAATGTTCTTTAGGAGATATATGTTGAAGTATTTGGGATGAAATATCATTAATGTCTGTAACTTTTACATGGCCCGTCAAAAATTATAAACATTGTACATATACATAAATTATATACATAATCTTATATGTGAAATCTATATATATGCATATATATACACACACACACAAACAGAGAGGGAGAGAGACAAAAGAAAAATACGGCTAAACCAACAACACTGTAAAGCAATTTTCCTCCAATTAAAAAATAAGTTAAAAAAAGAAAAATAGGCCTAAATATTAACAATTGGTGAAACTAGAATATTTGGATGTTCATTGAATTATTCTGGAAGTTTGCTATAGGCTTGAAAATTTTCAATATAAAATAACTGGAGAAAATAGACTACAAATGCAAGTCAAATGCCAAAAAAGGAGTAATGTATAAAGTACTCATATCTAGACATATTTAGGAACCATTTCATAACTCAATTGTTTAAAGATAAAACTCTTTCAGAAGGCCATAAACAGTCTACATACATAGCATCCTTGGATATATATAGAAGAAAGAGAACAATATCAGCCAAGTTCTGAAAGAAACTTAGAACATAGATTTTTATATCCAGCCAATTAGAATTTAAGTGCAAGTACAGAGAGAGAAGCAAAAAGTATTTTCAGTAATATGAAGACTAAGAAATTTTGTATTCAAAGATCTCCTCCAAAATAGTCAAACATATATTCCAGAAAAATTAAAATGAATCCAGGAAAGAGGAAGACACGAAATCCAAGAAGCAGTGGTATACAAAGAAATTGTCAGCCGTCAATATGCAGCATTAGAGATTAGAAACAGTTACAATAGAAAACTATACTATTAAAAATGTAATTAGTGAATGATTTTCAAGGATAAATAAATTACCAGACTCAAGGAAAGCAAAATCTTTTAATAAACCATGAAACCTAGACAGTACTGAAAAAGTAATCAATGAGTCATCTTTTGCTAAAGTTCCAAGTTTCAGATGCTAGTAATTTATAGTTTCACTTGCAGTGGAAATTATCATTATCTATCATGGAGATAGAACTCTTTCAAATCAGCAAGACAGCCAAGCGATATGAACAGAAAATGTAAAGAAGGAATGAATACAGGTAGCCAATTAACTTACAAAAAAATATTAAATTTAATCTCAGTTCAGTTCAGTTGCTCAGTTGTGTCCAACTCTTTGCAACCCCATGGACTGCAGCATGCCAGGCCTCCCTGTCCATCGCCAACTCCCAGAGTTTACTCAAAATCATGTCCATTGAGTCGGTGATGTCATCCAACCATTTCATCCTCTGTCATTCCCTTCTCCTCCTGCCTTCAGTCTTTCCCAACATCAGGGTCTTTTCAAATGAGTCAGGTCTTCGCATCAGGTGGCCAAAGTATTGGCATTTCAGCTTCAATACCAGTCCTTCCAATGAATATTCAGGACTGATTTCCTTTAGGATGGCCTGGTTGGATCTCCTTGCTGTCCAAGGAACCCCCCTCAAGAGTCTTCTCCAACACCACAGTTCAAAAGCATGAATTCTTCAGCACTCAGCTTTCTTTATAGTCCAACTGTCACCTCTATACATGACCACTGGAAAAACCATAGCCTTGACTAAACGGACCTTTGTTGGCAAAGTCACGTTACTTTTTAATATACCGTCTAGGTTGGTCATAACTTTTCTCCCAAGGAGTAAGCATCTTTTAATTTCATGGCTGCAGTCACTATCTGCAGTGATTTTGCAGCCCAAGAAAAGAAAGTCAGCCACTGTTTCCACTGTTTCCCCATCTATTTACCATGAAGTGATGGGGCTGGATGCCATGATCTTAGTTTTCTGAATGTTGATCTTTAAGCCAACTTTTGCACTCTTTTCTTTCACTTTCATCAAGAGGCTCTTTAGTTATTCTTCACTTTCTGCCATAAGGGTGGTGTCGTCTGCATATCTGAGGTTACTGATATTTCTTCTGGCAATTCTGATTCCAGCTTGTGCTTCATCCATCCCAGTGTTTCTCATGATGTACTCTGCATTTAAGTTAAATAAGCAGGGTGACAACATACAGCCTTGACATACTCCTTTTCCTATTTGGAACCAATCTGTTGTACCATGTCTAGTTCTAACTGTTGCTTCTTGCCCTGCATACATATTTCTCAAGAGGCAAGTCAGGTGGTCTGGTATTCCCATCTCTTTAAGAATTTTCCACAGTTTGTTGTGGTCCACACAGTCAAAAGCTTTGGCATAGTCAGTAAAGCAGAAGTAGATATTTTTCTGGAACTCTCTTGCTTTTTCAATGATCCACATTTAATCTCAGTAGTAATAAAAGAGAGGGAAAAAGAAATTCAATGAAAGATTCTATTTTCCCCCATCAAATAAGCAAAATTAAATATTGATAGTTAAAGTTCTGGCAAAGGTGTATGGAAATGGATTCCCTCATTCAGAGTTGGTGGAAGCGAAATGTAAATTAGCATAGGCTGCAACTTCCCTGGTAGTCCATGGTAAAGACTCTGCCTTCCAATTTAGGGGATGCAGGTTCAAACCTTGGTTGGGGAACTAAGATCCCACGTGCTATGGGACAGCAAAGCTTATCCTCTACAACAAGAAAACCTGCACACCACAGCAAAGACCCAACACCACCGCCAAAAAAAAATTAGCATAGCCTTTTCGGAGGCCAGTTTGGCAATATGTATTTAAGTACAAAATGTGAATACGTGTACTTTGTCCCAGTTCTCTATATTAAAGGATCTGTCCTATACAAATATTGGCATATGTAAAGAAAGGGAAGAATTGCAATGTAAATTCCTTGCTGGGGAATACTCTGCATCCATTAAAAAGCATGAAATAAATCAGAATGCACTAATATGAAAGTATCTCTAACCATGATGACATGGTGAAGAAAGTTGTATAACATATATAATTACCTGTTTAAATGCCATAGATCTATTGAAATTGTCCAATGTGTAAGACTTCATCCTTGGTACTGGACTTATAGAACTAAAGAAAACAGATTAATTCCTGGCCTTACGGACTTTACATATACAGTTTGGAGATGAATGATTAGAGTAGGATTGGGGCAAGCAAATAATAAACTAGTTAGCAAATACATAACATGCTTTCTAACAGTGGTAAGTTATCTGAAGGCAATACATAGAGACTGCAGTGGGAAGGATGCCCAGCGTCCAGTCAGTGCTCTCAGTAAATGAGGGCAGTTTGGATCTGAATATGTGTTCTGAAATTGAAAACCACTCCAGTCTCCTGTCTTTTATGATGTGCCAGCCAGAGAAGATATAGCATGATCAAACTTCTGCAGAGATTTTGTGAGCTGACAGCACCAAACTGCAGATCCAGCATCCAGGTTTTCCATTCTTGTTCATCTGCATTAGCAGACTTAGACCTAAGCTCTGAAAACTGAGGGAAAGGAGGGTATACTTGGCATTGCAAGCTCATAGGCCTGTTTCAGGAATACATGAGTAGTTATGTTACTTTGAAAAAGTTATAGAATGTATTTGCCTTATGTAAGTAGAATTAGCACAGGCAGTAAGAGGAAACAAAGTCACTGTGGACTGGAGTCCATATAAGACTTCGTGTGTAAGAGGTGAATGTATGAAGGAGGTAGAGGAAGGACTTTAAGTCCTAACATCACGCTACCTTGAGTTCTCCCCTGTTCCCACGAAGGAAAGCTTTGGGCTCTCTAGTCCTGACCACAGGACAAGGCCTACAGTGGTCCCATGCCAAGCAGAGCCCATAAAGCAGAGAATTTGTGTGAATCTTCTGGGTCTCCAATTTGCTGCCCAAACCATACTCCATTCTCCACAGATTTCAGCATCAAAGGAGCAGAACAGGAGCCATGCTTGCTTTCAGATGGGCCTCTCCTTTAGAGCTTTGGGCTGTTTTGGGGGGGACACACCCTGTTTTATCTCTCACTCAAGTATTAGCCACCACTGCTCAGATTCACATCCCAAGGCTGAATGCTCAGAAGTAGATGCCACATGGACTGCACTTGTGCACTCTACCAGGAGATGAGTGCAAATGCTAAGAAGTCAGTGCCTTCCAACTGGGAAATGGTAGTATGCTAAATTATGTACTTAATTAATCTCTACCAACAGAAATACCATAAAACTGGAAAAAGCAATTAAATCACCCAGGATCAGTGTACATAAAGTATACACAAAAGGAACAAAAATTTCACCAGTAAACTTGTGTTTGTGCTTTGGCTGAATATTCACAGGTCCATTTCTACTATAGGCTGATGAATGGTACACAATTACCAGTTAATTGCTTGTCTCTTTCTCCTTGTGTTGCTACCTCATGGGTTAGAAATGACAGGGATAAAATTTTTGCTGCTGCTGCTGCTAAGTCACTTCAGTCATGTCCGACTCTGTGCAACCCCATAGACAGCAGCCCACCAGACTCCCTCGTCCCTGGGATTCTCCAGGCAAGAACACTGGAGTGGGTTGCCATTTCCTTCTCCAATGCATGAAAGTGAAAAGTGAAAGTATAGTAGACTCCTTTAAATCAGGAACCCAAGGGAAAAGATTCCCATTAGATTTTACTGTAACAGCCTGCCTTTTCTTAAGTGTTTTTATATTTTGGGTTTTTTTTTAACATGCAAAAACAATTACATGATGATTAAGGAAACTGAGCTAAGAGGTAACCAGGTGGAGCTGCTATCTCATGAACATTCAATGATACAGGCTGTAATGATTTCTTGACAACCAGTCTAGAGCTGTAGTTACATAATACAAATAAAACTCATTGAAAGAGTGAAACAATATAGCTACCCACTTTTTCCCAGATTACATCATATTATACAACAGTTTTGTAATTGTTGGTAATTTTTTAAATTGTCTATCTCCAGCTCCATGAAGCAAAGACTATGTCTTTCTCTCACTTCTGTATCTCTAGCATCAAGCCCAGTATCTGATACTTAGCTGACACTCGGGAAACATTTGTGAGTGAATGAATGAATAACTGAACAACTGTAAAGGCCAGGTTTCAAATCCTGTTCTTGAGCCTCACAGGCCCTTCTCATGATAGCAAGATACCTCCTTGCAGATACACAGATGTTCAAGGAAGAATAAAAGGCATTTACAGAGGACACCTGGGCCACAGGCTATACCTCCCATGTAATTTCATAGGAATTTATGGCTTAACCAGTTTGGAGATTTGTTTCCAGAAAGCATTTGATTTACTCCCTTAAGATCAGTCACGGTAAGTACAAGTCTCAGTGCATTGGCAATGCACTGCTATGGCCAGCTACTCAGTGCAAGGTGCTTCAGCTGATGACACTGATGGTCTCAACAGAGTATGGCTGGATCCTGAGACTGGGCTCTTTCCTCACAGAAGGATACGCTGGAGGAGGCTGGAGAGCCAGTGAAACAGAAGGCAGGTCCTTAATCTCTACTGCACCCTCAGGCCCACAGAGCTGGTGTCAGAATCAGAGAGAGCACCAGGGGCTCCTGTTCCTCCTGCTGGGTGTCACCTGCTTCTGGCCCTGCATCTGAGGACCAAAGAGCAGCACGACTTCGCAGGCTAACTCCCCTTCTCCCGAGCTAATCTGGTTTCACTCACCAATACTCCATCAAAAGCAGGGCCCTCACTTCAGGTTGAATTGACCTCAAGATACCTGTCCCAGAATGTTGTGAAAATACGCTACTCACACACACACAAATCACTTTAGTATTCAGAAAGTTTTTAGGGGCTTCCCTGGTGATCCAGCTGTTAAAAATCCTCCTGCCAATGCAAGGGACACAGGTTTAATCCCTGCTCCAAGAAGATTCCACATGCCACGGAGCAGCTAAGCCTGTGCGCCACAACTTCTGAAGCTGGCGAGCCTAGAGCCCATCCTCAACAAACTGAAATCACCACAGTGAGAAGCCTGCCCTCTGCAACGAAGAGTAGCCCCTGCCCTCCACAACTAGAGAAAACCCATGTGTAGCAACAAAGACCCAGCACAGCCAAAATAAATAAATAATAATAATAAAAAAATAAATATTAATAAAAGCTTTTAGGGTTAAAGGAGCATTCGGCTCAAAGCATAACCAAAGTCTGCAATGATACCTTGGGTATAGAATTTGCATTTATGATTTCTTATGCCCTTCTCTTTACCAACACCCACTCCCTTAGGAAAGGAGCCTGGAGGGGGAAGCAAGAGCCTGGATTGCAAAATTGAGGAGTGTGCTGAAACACCTGCTCTCGAGGACTCCTCGCCATCCCCTGTAGATATTCAGCAACATTCCTGGCAGGTTTCCACAGACATTGAGAACACTGAGAGGTAAGTGGGAAGTTACCCCAAATAGACTGCAGTCCTCCTCCAGTTAATACTTAGGGGCTACAGAGGGTTGACATTATTTTTCTTTTAGAATCAGAAAACAGAGCTCTCAGTAAACCAAGATGAGAGACAGTAAGGAGTCCAAATCCATCTACAGAATGGCAGCAGAACTGCCAGGAGACGTGGGCTCCCAGCCTCTGCTTATCCCACTCCATCAGCCGTGCATCTCCATGGAGATGCAAACCGAGTGCTTCCTTGGGAAGCAAGAAAGTCAAATCTATATACCCATCACTGCTCACTCACCAGGCTGGGTCCCAACATTTCCATTTGTTTCAGGGAGAATAACTCAAAATCGTGCAAAGATATCTTCAGATTTCAGGTGTATGGGATGGCCTATTTAGTGGCCAGTCGGGAGCCGAGGCATCGATCTAGTTCACAGTTTTCTGAAGAGCTGGCTTCTCTACCTCTCCTGGGATTTAGCTGATGGCCCCTTAGTGGTCAAAGCGTGTTAATGCATTTGTCTTTACAAGCAGTAGCTCAAGGCCAGACGGTTTCTTTCTTGGGAAGAAGAGATTCTACAGTGATTCTATTTCACTTGGGAAAAGGAAGCAATAATAATATAATCATAATCACATCTTGGATGCTAAAAATTCCATTCTTTGAGGCAGAGGCATCAGCCCCTTCTTTATTGGCCTTCACACTGCTTTCTTGTCCTTTGCTACTCATGTCCCCAGAGCCAACGTGGAGCAGCTGAATGAACGCTGGGCAATTCCACCGAGAGCTCTGTGTGTGTGGGGTTGAGTCATTGACAAGATAATGAACATTTTATTTTTTTATTTTTAGAAATGTAACACAGTGGCATTTATAGCCATTGTGGTTTTACTTTCAGATTGTAATATAATTCTAAAGCTAATTACCAAATTTCTGTGTTTATAGAAAATTGAAGCATGTGGTAATTATGTGCTATTAATAAAACTTGGACTTTGTATAAGCTTGGAAATCCAACAATTCAAACAATAAAGCTGGTTGGCATGATCTGATAGAACTATAGACAAATGATGAGGGAGTGATTTCTCTTAATTTATAAAGTAGAAAATGCTTTGCTCTATTCCCAGGAAGAAAAACCTGCCAGAGTGCCATGGTCAGGGTATAGTTCATCAGCAAAGCCATTTTCCTTTTCAGAAACCTTGAACAGAAGCACTAATCAAGTCTTGTAAGCTTGTCAGAGAGCAAGCTGTGGCGGATAATAATAATACGAAAGTCCACCCCTCAGCATTGGCAGTATTTCATTTCAGCCTCAAAATCCAGATTCTGGTCAAAGGAGATGGGAGCGAGTGGGAGAAGCAGGCACAGTAGACCTGTTACGGGAGAGGGCTTCCTTGCTTCTCCTATCACTTTTCCCTAAGAGATCTGTGGGTTTCAAACTGGGCTGCACTTTAAAATTACTGGGAGGGCTTTGTAAAAATATTCCAAGTCAATTTAATGTGTTGACCCTTGGAAATGCTTAACACCTGTGTTACTCTGAATCTCTGCGTAATGAGGGACGACAGGGAGTGAACGCACAGCTAGGACAGCACTGGGACCAGATGAGAACAGCATCGCCCAGCCTCAACATCACCCAGGACCCATAGCTAGGACAGCACTGGGACCAGATGAGAACAGCATTGCCCAGCCTCACCTTTCCCCAGGGTACCCCTGATGTCCTAGTTGGGTGTCCTTCACCTGCCCTTGGAAATTGAAGTACTGTCCTCATTACCAGAGTACTCGTCTCTCATCTCAGCCAGGTCCAACTAAAGGCAGAGATGGAGGGCTCCTACTAGCAGAATGCCCTGTGGAAATGTTTGTCAGAGTAGTTCTAATTCCTTCAGAGCCAACCCAACTCAGCTTTTTTCTTCTTCTTCTTGTAAAAGCAAAATAAATGCAATTATTTGCCTACTGGAGGCTCAAACTGGTACACTTAGGCACAGACTTTGTACTTCAGTTGTGTCATAGAACAGACAGTTGGAGATTGTGTTTCCAAAATTTACAGCTGATTATTTTTTCTTTTTATCAATTTTACAGAGACATGCGAGAAATGAAAAACCTTTTAAGCAAACTCAGGGAAACTATGCCTTTACCACTGAAAAATCAAGGTGAGTCTTGTCATTTCTTTTTGAGGCAGAGGATGTTTTTCACACGATAACCTTGGGTCTTGTTTCTTGAGAAATGAAAGCAAGTGTTTTTTACACAAGCAATGGAAGGCATCGAGTGTACATTTGTCTTTCCTTGAGAAGATAAGAGAGAATAGCTTATCAGGTGAGAGCAGTTTTGTTCTGAGGGGCGTTGAGAAACACTCTGATAACAGACACCTCCTTCTCTGGCCCCGTCAGTCGAGAACATGTATTCATTGTTACCCTGCGAAGAGCACTGCACCAGGTGTGGCAAACACAGAAGGGCTGAAGAAGTTTACAGCCAGCTTCCCCAGTGGCTCAGTGGTTAAGAATTCACCTGCCAACGCAGGAGACTGGGTTCTATCCCTGGCCAGGGAGGATCCCCCTTGCTGCAGAGCCTATATTCTAGAACCCAGGAGTGGCAACTACTGAGCCCACGTGCCCTAGAGCCTTTGCTTGGCAACAGAAGATGCCATGACAATGAGAAAAGCCTGTGTACCACAAGGAAAAGTAGCCCCCACTTGCCATGACAAGAAAAGCCCATGCAGCAACCACAAAGACCCAGTCAAAATAAAAAAGGTTTTCTTTAAAGTTTATAGTGGAAGAGACTTAAGAACACCTCCAAAGGAAATGCTCTGCCATCCACATGTTATCTAAACAAACTAACAGTAGTAATTAACGTATCTTGCCACTGTGGTTTTGTATCCAGTTCCAATGTGTGGGGGCGTTTTCCACATATCCAAGCAATTATCAGACACCACTTGGGTGTCCTGCAGCTCAACTGATTTCTGACACTTACTGGAGATGGCATCAGATTCCACAGGTGAAGGGTTCAGTAGTCCTAAAAAACTGTCTCCCGCCCTCCAACTTTAGACCCCAGTCCCAAGCCCAAGTTGTCACATAAGCTTCTGTACATCTAGCTAGATCGGAGGGTCCAATGAGCCCCACCGTAGGTTTAATTAGTTCACTAGAGCAGCTCACAGAACTCAGAGAGAGATTTTACCTACCAGTTCACTGACTTATTACAGGATATTAACTCAGGAGCAGCCAGATGGCAGAAGTGTGGGCAGGGTGTGGGGAAAGGTGCAGAAATTCCATGCCCTCTTCTGGAGGGCCATCTTCCCAGTCTCAGAAGCTCTCCAAACCCTTTTCTTTTGGGTTTTTCTGGCAACTTCCTAAACACGGGCATGATCGATTAAATCATTGGCCATTGGCAATTGGTTCAACCTCCAACCCATCCCCCTCCCTGAAAGTCAGAGATGGGATGGAAAGTTCTAACCCTCCAATCACAGAGTTGGTTCTCCTAGGAGCCAGGTGTTTTCCTGACTCAGGAAAACACTGTCCTCGGGTGTTTTCCCAAAATCACATTATTAACCTAACAAAAGACATCTTTATGGCCCTCTAAGGACATTCCAAGAGTTTTAGTACCTCTGTGCCAGGAATAGGTCGAAGATCAAACATATGTAAATTATAGTGTCACAGCCACTAGTCTAAATACCTTAGACGTATTAACTGTATTAACTTCTTTAATTCTAATAACATGTTTGAGGGAAATGCTATTCACATTTCCCGATTTACAGGAGACTGAGACACAGGTTAGCTAACTTGGCCAAGGCCAAACAGACTATAAGTAGGAAGTCTGGGATGTGATCCCAGGCAGTGCGTCTCCAGAACTATCCTATGGGAGTATACACTCTAACACAGGGAGGGAAAGGGGATATTCACTAGGATGTTAGTTCTGTGAGGGAAGGGTCTCTGTATGCTTCCATACAGTTGTTTTGTCTTCAGTACCTAGAGAAATGCTTGGAACACAGTAGAGTAAAAGCCAGCATAAACAGTAAATGTTTGTTCAACCTGCACCCAACTTTGCAGCCCCAGAGTCTGAAGATACGTACAAAGGGCTAGTAATAATCACTTTCACCAAGCACATGTGGCCAAGAGCAATCTTAAGTGAAGCATCCGCTTCAGAGAGTGGTACACCCAGGGTGGGGAAAGGGTTTGTGGAAGAAGGAAAGATCCCCCTCCTGTTTTCGCTGAGCACAGCCTCAGCAGGAGGGAGGGCAGGTTGCTTCTGAGCGAGGAGGGAGAGGACTTGGCGGCAGAGCTGGAGTACAGCTTGGCTCAGGGAGCTGTGTGGCAGAAGGTGGAGAGGTGGAGGTGAGAACACAGACAGAAGAGTGCGGTGTGACCCGAGCTGCAAGGGAGGGGGGCGGGTGTTGGAAAATAAGAGGCAGGAGATGTGGTGCACCAGGTAGCTGCAAGGACCCCCTGAAGGGCCTGTTGACCCAGGCTTACTGCCTTGGGCTTTGAGTTATGTTGAGAGGCCTTGTAGGGTTTTAAGAAAGCTGTGTTTTACTCCAACTCATGGTGGTGACCCTGTGGACACAGCATGCAAGTTTGCTGCTAGTTGTCAGCATGGTTACAGCGAGCCTTGGGTTACCATGCTGGCTCTGCCATTTTCCTGGAAGAAGTTGTTTCCCTTCTGAACATGTACGTTTCCTCATCCCTGAAAAAGAGATCAGGTGACCTACTTCAGAGAGTTGTGAAGATTCAATGAAAAAATGCTTATCACATGCCTGCTACTAACCTTACAGAGAGGAAGCGCTCAACAAGTGCAGTATATTGTTGTTATTATTTACCAGCTGGCCCACCAACCTAGCTCAGGAAAACTCCAGATCATCATCAAATAGAATAACCCCAACTTCCGTTCACTCTGAAGCCACTGTGTGTAACGTCCATGAAAAGTTGACCTTGAGCCCATGAAAAGTCGACCTTGAACCCGCTCTCCAGAATATTGATCCCTGAGACTGGATTTGGGGCTCACCTCTGAAGCTATCCTCAGCTTCTTAATCTGGAGAGCAAGTACCCCCACCAACAGCACGTGGGCTTCCTCTTGTACTTCCTTAAAAGGATGACAACCCTCCCAGGCTGAATTTCATGGATTCCATGTAGCCTATATTAAACATCTGAAACATTCCCCCTACAATTAGTAAAAGTTCATCCAAAAGTTTTTGAATTAGGCATTATTGGAAGAACAGATATTTTATTTTCTTCATTTAGGACATTTTTATAATCATAAAAGTATAATATAATAGAAATTTTTGTATAACTTTATTACTTTTATAAGCAGAAAAAATAACTAGAATTTTAAATACATTTTAAAAATATAATAATAGTAGTGAATGATTTATACTGTCAGCGAAAAGGAAAAAATCCGAACAAGGGGCACCCAGGACTTGAATCCTAAATCCATTTGGGACATGAAAAGGAAAAAGCTAGGAGATAGAAGGTCTTCTTCAGGAGGGAGTAATGCTGTATGATTTTAAAATAAGTTTTTTCCAACTTTAAACTTTTAATTTTGATTTGGGGTATAGCCAATTAACAGTGTTGTGGTAGTTTCAGGTGAACAGCGAAGGGACTCAGTCATACACATACTAAAATAATTTGTAAAATTCAGGTGAAGTCTTATGGGAAATTAAGGTTTCTTCATTTGGGGGAGAAAAGGGAACCCTTAGCACATGAAGATGCATCTCTATTCTGGGCAAGTTTAATCGGGCCTCACAGTATGATGGAGGGCTCATTAAACACACCCAGACCAGAGATCAGTGGCTCAGATGGTAAAGACTGTGCCCGAAATGCAGGAGACCCATGTTCGATCCCTGGGTCGGGAAGATCCCCTGGAGAAGGGAATGGCTACCCACTCCAGCATTCTTGCCTGAAGAATTCCAAGGACAGAGGAACCTGGCCTCCAAAGAGTAGGACTTGACTGACCACACTGGGAGTGAGCAGTGGAGAAGCAGGGATGTGAGTCTCCACCAGGGGTCTGAGAAGGCCTAAAGGAAGGAGAGAAGGTATCTGGGAGTCACTCTGGGAACATGTTTTAGCAGAGGCTGCTGCTGCTGCTGCTGCTAAGTCACTTCAGTCGTGTCCGACTCTGTGCAACCCCATAGACCGCAGCCCACTAGGCTCCTCTGTCCCTGGGATTTTCCAGGCAATCACACTGGAGTGGGTTGCCATTTCCTTCTCCAAGGCATAAAAGTGAAAAATGAAAGTGAAGTTGCTCAGTCATGTCCGACTCTTAGCAACCCCATGGACTGCAGCCCACCAGGCTCCTCCGTCCATGGGATTTTCCAGGCAAGAGTACTGGAGTGGGGTGCCATTGCCTTCTCTGTTAGCAGAGGCATAGGGCACCATTTTAATGAGGAAATCAACCAGATTCCTCTCTCTGACTGCATACACCAAGGTAGAGCATAGGGGCTGTCCCATTATCTCCTTGGAACTCTGTTCAGACAATCTTTTTATTATCCAGGTCTCATCTAAGCAGAAAATAGTGTGGGATGACATGTGGAAAAATGTATTCCAGTTCTTTTCTGTAGAACCTTATTTTCAAAACAGAATTCTAACTGGATGAAAAGCATTATAGAAAGCCATCTGTTTTCCTTGTCTGTGTCTTTCTTTTCTCTTTTTATTCCATTTACATGTGTGTTTGAAGCAGAGATAAAAAGGAATAAGATACTGCCCTGTTTCCCTACTCAAATCCTGACCATGTAGAAATCCCACCAGGCAAGTATGTGGGGACCCACCTGGAACTGCTTTGATTGCCCTGCTCTCCAAACTCCATACGTGTGTGTGTGCGCGTCAGTTGCTCAGGTGTGTCCCACGCTTTGCAACCCCATGGACTGTAACTCGCCAGGCTGCTCTGTCCATGGGATTCTCCAGGCAAAACACTGGAATAGGTAGCCATTACCTTCTCCAGGGGATTTTCCTGACCAAGGGATAGAACCCAGGTCTCCTGCATTGCAAGCAGATTCTTTACCATTTGAGCCACCAGGGAAGCCCTTCTAGACCCTATCCTGTCCCTCAACTCAGAAACTCTTCCTGTTGATTTTAACATTTCAAGATTTAATCCTACCATCTCCCCTTCCCACCACAATCAAAATTTGATTTAGCAACAATATGCTGTAAATTGACTTTCAGTGACAAGCAAAAGTGGCCAAGAGCAGGCATTGTAATGGTTAATGATTATGCCTTCATTTGAGACGGGGCATTTACCTTCCCATACTTTGTTTAAGACTGGTGACAAAGGTGCGCAGAAGAAGAGGGAGCCTGACTTGCTCTGCCGCAGCTCCTCGCAGCCTCCCCGTCTCCTGGCTCTCAACCTGCTGTCCTTTCCTCTGCTTCAGCGCCTCTCCTGTCCTACATTCTGGGTCACTGGCAGTTCTGTAGGGAGCTTCATTAATTATGAGAGTCTTGCTGTGTCAAATGGATTACAAATGGAACCACCTGTGGAGAGCCCACAAGGTTACTGACAAAGGCTAAAAGGAGATGCGAAAATGAAGGACAAGCATCTTCTAAATGCAGGCTGTAATCAAACAAAGCATCGCAGAAGTAAATTAAGCCTGAAAGACAGTTTCACCTTTTCCAAAATTCTGACTTCACGAATCCTGTGCGGTGTTGTCAGTACATTTACTTTTGCCTAAAATTCAGTTGGTGGTACCACGCGTTAGAGTCAGTCTCGAGTGGATCAGTCAGGACTTGCAGTTGTTCTAGAATGGGTCCTCTCCTGCAGACAGTCGTGTGTGTGTGTGTGTGTGCGCACACACTCAACCCCTCAATCATGTCCAACCTTTGTGACCCTGTGGGCTGTAGCCTGCCAGGCTCTCCTGTCTGTGGAATTTTCCAGGCATATACTATAGCAGGTCACCATTTTCTACTCCAAGGGATCCTCCCAACCCAGGGATCAAACCGGCATCTCTTGTGTCTTCTACATTGGCAGGCAGTTTCTTTACCATTGTACCACCTGTGGACAGTCCTGCTCCAGACTAAACCAGGTCTAGGAACAGGTCCCCCATTCTCTACAGCCCTGCTCCACTCTGGTGTGAATGTGCATAACCGGAACCAACCTAGCCATGGTTGAGTTCTCTGGCATGGAGCTGAAGGACATTGAGCTGTTATGCCACCTGCTAGCCTAGAGATGACCTTGTTGGCCCTTCCCCAGTGCCTCATTTAAAGATTTTCTGTGCTTCAAACTGGTGTCTGAATATCACTTTGGGCAGTTTTACCAGTTATCCCAGATTCTTTGCAATCTGTACAACATTTTGCCCAGGATTCAGTGTGATGTATGCTATGCCCTCTCTCTCCTCCAATCTAATCCACTCATCACTGATCATACATCAGTCTCTTAGTACATTACTCTAATTATGTTGAGCCTCTACTCACAAATTTTAAGTGTCTACACATTGTCGAAGGAAAAATAGATTTCTCAACTCAGCATTCTTTGTCCCCACCATCATCCAACATGTGATGGTCACCCATGATGTGCCAGGTTCTGGGGATCTCTCTATTCCTAAAGCAGGGGTCCCTAACCTCTGGGATCTAAGGACTGGTGATTTGAGGTGGAGCGGATGTAATAATAATAGAAATAAAGTGCACAAAGATGTAATGCTCTTGAATCTTCCTGAAACTATCCCACCCCAGTCTGTGGAAAAAGTGTCTTCCACGAAACTGGTCCCTGGTGCCAAAAAGATTGGGCACCACTGCCCTAGAGGCTCTCCATCTCCACAGGACAAAATGGGAATGAGAATCACCTGGGAAGCTTTTTCACCTGGCATAGCCATCCCTTGCAGAGATTGTGATAGAGCCCTCAGGGTATGGCACGTGAATTCTGGAAACACACACACTATTGGAAAGACAAAAAAAAAAGGGGGGTTTAAATGCAACAGTGCCATAATAGTCAGTAACGGATGCTGCAAGGGCATACTGGACTCTCACCTAGTCAGATTTTAGTTATAAATGGGGATGGAGGAGATGGGAGTAATTGAGAATTGCTTTTTGCAAAGTGTGTGAGCTGAGATTTTTTTTTTATGATAAATCAGAATTAGCCAAAGAAAAAGATGGAAAGAAGACAGTCTAGGCAGAAAATTCCAAATGTGTGAAGACATCTGGGGAGATGACAGAGCAGGGGATTTTGATGAACTACAAGTACTTCATTAATTGGGAAAGTGGTTAGAAAAGAGGCTTCAGAGAGAGACTAGAGAGGTAGGGGGGCTATGTCATTAAGACCACTTTATTTCATATTAAGATGTTTGGACTTTATCCTGGGGTCACTGGAGGGGTTCAGTTAGTAGGCAAGTATGATAAGCCAGGTAAGAAATGCTTATGATCTGACCTAAAGCCAGGGGCTTGGAGAAGAGGATATGGCCAGTTGGCTGAAATATGTTAGCAAAGCAGAATCAAGGATGAAACCTGAGTTCAGATTTGCAAAGCAGAGTGAATGATGGTACCCATCACTAAGGTAGAGCAGAGCAGTACCAGCAGACATAGAGCGAAGGACAGATGGAGTTCTGATTGTGGGGACACTCTAAGACCAGTGTTCAGAGTTTGTGGTGGATGTACATGCCTTATGTTGGTGTGAGACATGGGGGCTGGAAGGGCAGGAAATTCAGATGTAAACACAAGCAGCATGTGGGAATTGAAGCCCTGAAAATACTTGAGACCACCCCCAGAGAGTATACAGAGAAGAGCTCTGAAATACCAAAATTTAAGTTTTGAGGGAAAAGAAGAAGAGTTTACAAAAAAACAGATATAAATCTCAGCATACTGGAATAAGAAAGTTGCAAGGAAAAAATGGCTCATAGTGTGGGGCAGTTCAGCTAAATAAGAACTGAAATTACCCATAGGATTTAGCAACAAAGGAGTCACTGGTGAGGTGGCCAGAATCAGCTTTCTTGGAATTGGGGGCATGCTCAAAGCCTAATTAAGGAGGGTTGAGGAGTGAGTGAGAGATGAAGAGTTGAACAGCAAGGGTAAATTTATTGTCTCATAAAGAGTTGATTATAGAATTGTGGATGCACAGGGTTGGAAACAGACAATGTTCCAAGGGCTGTGAAAGTGAAAGTGAAAGTCACTCAGTCATGTCCGACTCTTTGCAACCCCATGGACACTCCATGGAATTCTCCAGGCCAGGATACTGGAGTGGGAAGCCTTTCCCTTCTCCAGGGTATCTTCCCAACCTAGGGATTGAACCCAGGTCTTCCACATTGCAGGCGGATTCTTTACCAGCTGAGCCACAAGGGAAGCCCAAGAATACTGGAATGGGTAGCCTATCCCTTGTCCAGGGGATCTTCCTAACCCAGGGATCACACCCAGGTCTTCTGCACTGCAGGTGGATTCTTTACCAACTGAGCTATCAGGAAAGCCCAAGGGCTATAGCACTTGTTTATAGAATGAATGCAGGCATGAAGGTAGAAGCATAGAGCAATCAGAAAAGCCTTTTCTGGATAAAAGGAGATGGCGTATGTAAAGTCAGGGAGGCGAGAGAAGGTATATGGCCTTATTCAGGGAATTCTCAGTAGTTCTGTTTTACACTAACCCTTCTTCATATGCCTGTAATTCCAGCCGGACTGGACTGTTTACTTGGACCCAGTTCAGGCTGCCTTGACCTCCACATCTTTGTTCACACTGCTGTCTTCATCCACTTCTACCTGCCCCCTACTTCACCAAATGTCCGAGTTCTCCCCATCCCTTTTGCCCTAGCATGAACACCAAGGCCCCGGGAATCTTCCGCAAATGTTCTCTTTACAAGATGGGAGTAATTTCCCTCTGAGAATTCTCACAGCATTCTATTTATATCTCTCCAGTGGCATTCCTAATGAAGCCTCCTAGTTACTCAAACCAGGATCCCTGAGGCCAAGGGTCACCTTTCTCTTAGGACCCATCTGGTGTTACCCTCAGCACCTGACATAGAGCCTTGCGGTTCATAGGCCTTTGGTGATTCAGTGGTTCTCAAAGTGTGGTCTCAGGACCAGAAGTATCAGCAGGTCTGGGAACTTGTAAGAAATGCAGATTGTCTGGCCCCACCCCAGACCTACTGATTCAGAAACTCTGGAGGTGGGGCCAGCAATCTGTGCTTTAACAAGCCCTCAGATGAAACTGATGCTGCCCATGTTTGGGAACCCTGGAATTAGATGAAGATCTCTTTTTTTTTTCCAGAATAAAAGTTTCCAACTGCAGTTTCATCATAAGCACTCCTCTTGACTTAGAGAACATAGCTGTAAACTCAAACCTCAGTTTATTATTTGCAAGCCTCATTTTCATGCCCTCTGTTTCTAACACATAATTTATGTAAAAAATCTTTTATTGGCAAACGTAATTTGAAATGGTATTATTGTACCTTAGGGGATTTCAGTGTTCCTGGCTCTAGTAGCACCCAAAAATTAATCATCAAATAACTGGATTTTGAATTTACTGATGACTGAATACCCTACTCTCCTTTGCTTTCACTTTCTGCTATGCTTTCCTCCTTCCTCTTCCCTTTCTCACTTTTTATTTTCAAATTTAAAACTGTCCTAGGTTACAGTTCTTTGAGAGTATGCACTTTGGAAAAAAGACAACATAAAATTCTCAAACATTAGCAATAAAAATAAAAGATTTCCCAAGTTCAGATGGATTAGCGCAGAAAGTTTAGAATAAGTGGAGAAACACCCATTTTGCTCACATTCTGTTGACAGCCCCTCACTTCGAAGTCAGGATTTCAGTCAATGTGGAAAGACATCTTTCCTTGGCATTGAATTCATTTCAAATCATTCCAGGCAGACTTACTGCTTGGTGAATTTCAGCATTTACTTGCAGGTGTCAGCTTCCTACAGGGTAGAAAGCTGCTCTGAATTTCTGCCAAGAATTTTTTAAGCTTTAGTGTCACCTCAGCCCTAGGTGATGATCAGACAAGCTCTGGGCTAGGCAAAGGTGTCACAAATGCTCAACAAAGATGCCCCAAACCGGCAGTCATTCTTATTAGGCAGCCTGTCCTTCGCTTAACATCTGAGCACTTTCTCATCAATTCTAACACATCCTATTCACTTGTGAATGCTATATACGTATGTGTGTGTGTGTGTATATATAGCACTCACGAGTGAATGTTTTATATATATATATATATATATGAGAAGAAGGGTGAATGAGGAGAATTTCAATAGCACAGAGGTTTTTTGATTCACTGTAATGAATGCACAGATACAAAGGTCAGTCTTGATACAAATCTCATAATCCCTGTGTATGATAGCTGTGTGCTTTTAATACATAAAAAAGAGGAAATGGAAGCAAATATACCACCACAGAACACACATGCCACAGCACACACATGCACACTTTCTATGTAAATACAACAGACCAATGTATGTAGACATTTCCCCATATAGTGGGAATGATACATATCAAGAATTGCTTTGTATAATATATAAATACCAGTGAGGTCACTCCCAAATTTCTTAAATGTTTGGAGAAAGGCAAACATATAGGAAATTCAGGAAATAAATGGGAATTCAGAAAATAGATCTCTAAGTCTCAAAGAAATAAAAATAAAAATTTCCTTTCCTATCAGTATCTTCATAGTTTTGGTGCATCTATTCCAAGGAAGTGTTGACTTTCAGTTGAACTTGAGTTTCAGGAAGCGTGGTCAGCATTCAAAGAGATACCAAAACCTTCAGGGTCTGCTGTATCTTTGCCATATCCAGTTAGGTTAAGTTCACTGATCATTTGGTGGCTAAAGAAGTGAGAGCCCTAAAAATGATGAGAGAATATGGTTATCATTTCTTTCTGCTCCAGATATATCATGATTCATCTCTGAGAGATTCTGCTGAGAAATTAGGCTTATATATAGGATTTGACATTGCTTTCAGCATCTTAAACTATTTGGGGCAAGTTTAACTGTTTAAAAAAAAGAGATGTCCCATTTTTAGTCTCAAAATGTTGACATCCAGACTATAGTGAATTATTTTTCACTCTGAAAAAAGACAAAGAAAGTCCTGTTTTTCTCCACATTAGCAGAGTGTGGGTTTTAAGAGAGGACTGTAATCTGTGGTGACTGTGGGAAGAAGGCTGTGTTTGATTAATCTGATGTGCCCAGCTGGGGCGCCTGTCTCCTTGCCTGCCTCCAACTTGCTACTCTAGTTCCATCTAAATGTGTAACATAGCGCAGCATTCCAAGGAACACCGTCAGCTCGGTCGGTGATGCTACTGTACAAACAAGCATGACACATGGGAGCCTCGGGGGCTGGGGAGAGAAAAGCCAGGGCACTTGGATGACAATTTATTTAAGAGGACCAGGAAGCCAGGACTCAGTTTTGTTCCTGACAGTTTCCTGAGTGTCCTGTTGTTTTTGTTCAATCGCTCAGTCGTGTCCGACTCTTTGCAACCCCATGGACTGCGGCACTCCAGGCTGAGTTATCGAGAAAACCAACCGTCATCTACAAGCCGGTTTTATTCAACTGGGGCACAGTCTTCACTATATCCATCTCTTCATCTCACTCCCGATTCTGGGCTCTTTCCCAAGGTCCTGCATCTTCAAGATTAGCATGGGGAAAGGGGAACATCTTAGCTTTGTTCTTGGAGAGCAGTGCAAGTGGTCCTTACAAAGCTTAGGTTTAAAAGAGTTCCAGAGGGACTACCCTGTTGGTTCAGTGGTTAAGAATTCACCTTGCAATGCAGAAGACGTGGGTTCAATCCCTGGTCAGGGAACTAGGATCCCACTGCCATGGAGGAGCTAAGCCCACACGCCACAACTAGAGAGTCCATGCGCCACAACAAAAATCCTGTGTGGTGCAATGAAGAGCCGGCATGCAACAACTAATACTCAATACAGCCAAATAAAATTTTTAAAACGTTTCCCAGAGCCAGCCAGCCATTTTGTTGCTCCTAATTCCATTCTGACCATATCCTAGCACTGCCCTACTTGACCGTTTACAGGCTCTTTCCCTGTGGTCCTCCTCCAGCCTCTGGGACTCATACTGGCCAGTTCCACTCCAACAGGCCGTTTCTACTCACTCTCTCTGTTGAATTGCACTATTTCCCCAAAACTCAACTCATTAAACTGGATTTGGTTTACAGGTTTGTTTCTTTGTTTCTCTACTTGTCATTGTACTAAAAATTTCAGGCCAGAACTGGTGAATTTAACAGCTGACAACCTTCTCCAAAAGCCTTTGTATTCAGATGCCTGGCTATAAAAAGTGCTAGGGAAACACTCAACAAGAAATAGTTGAAACCTCTTCCTGAGGCATAGAGTGAGTGAATTGAGGTAAAACAAGGTCCTATGTAAAGGAAAAATAGTTAATCATAGCTATATTATTATTAATAATAAGTCCTTCTTCTATGCTAGGCACCAAAGTCACCAACCAAGCTAAATGTTTTAATAGATTATTTCATTTAGCTCTCACCTAGGGTAAGTATTATTAAACTGTATTTTACATATGGGGAATATGAAGCTTAATGAGCTTAAGCGATATGTTCAAAGTCACAGGACTAGTAAGCAGTAAACTATAGAAAAGAAGCCAATTTTATTCCAAAACACGGGCTCTTTCTCAGAAGGATACATTGCCCAAGTGAAAAACTGCCTCTAAGCCCTTTAACTCTAAGCAGTGGTTCTCAAATGTGGCTATTGGCTTCACTTTCGCCCCCACCCCAGGAACATGTGGCTGTGTCTGGGGACATTTGCAGTTGTCACAGTTGGTAGGGAAGTGCTACTGACATCTAGTGAGTAGAGGCCAGAGATGTTGCTGGATATCTTACAATGCTCAGGACAGCTCCTAACAATAAAGGATGATCTAGTCTAAAAATGTCAACGAAACTGAAGTTGAGAAATTTGGATTCAAAGGACTGTGGATTTTTAAGACCAATCCTTAAAAAACAGTTGTTTTGTCTGTACCTCACTCAACCTGTACATTCTATCCCATCACAGATGACAGCAGCCTTCTAAATCTAACTCCCTACCCCCTGGTTAGAAGACGGAAGAGAAGGTTCTTTGGGCTGTGCTGTCTCGTCTCAAGCTAGGCGATTCCTCCCGGAAGCCACCACTGGGAAGACCTGAAAATATCACTGAACCTGAGGACCTCCAGACAGCTGAACCACAGTCATTGGCTTTTGACTATGTTTTCTAAGCTTCCTTATTACTTTTATCCACCTTTCGCTGTCCTTTTAAATGATTTTACATTTGAAAGCAGCTGCTGTCAAGGAAAAAAAAAAAACAGATTCAAAAAGCAGTCTGTTTTTAAAAGGATTTTTTTAAAGCTGACATTGCACATGTCTGCTCCAAACCACACCATGACAGATGCAAGAATTATGATTTTTAAATTATTTAAAGAATTTTTAAGTGTATTATAGAGAGAAAAATTATTTCATGTATAATAGTATATCTGTAGCTCTTGCTGATCTATGTAAACAACTGATCACATATGAGAGTCTTTAAACATAGAAGTCTATTTAAAACTGCAAAACTGTTCAAAATCCAACCAATATTAGAAATAATATTATAATCAAATATATACCACCTCGACCTATTGCTTTCTCTGCACTCATTTATGTTTAGTCTTCCATTCTGTCAGACTAAGAGCTTCAACAGAAAAATGTCTTAATTTACAATGCAACAAAAACCGTATATGAAAAGTATTTAAATTTTGTAAATACACAATAATCCTAATTCTTTAATACCAGTGCATATGGGCAACTAATTTCCTTTCGATCCAATGGTGTCTTTTTCAGCTTCTTGGAGAATGAAGTAATCCAGTTAGGAAATGGTGTAGTAACATATACAATTACCCTCCAATGTAAAATTGAATATTATCACATTTTGTTCTAATTGAAATTGAAGCATGATGTCTGCATTATCAGCATAGTGTTAAATCTTATAGGGCATGCTGGATTTAGCTCAGATCGTAAAAATACTTAACATTTTACATTGTTAATAAAATCTTTTTAGTTAAGCTAAGCTTGTCTCATTTTAGATAACTATGCAGATAAGACTTTTCCAACGTGTACTTGGTGTCTTGTCTTATGCTTAGAATCTTACAAGCAGGACACATTAAGCAATACTCTATTCTAGAAAGAAGGAAGCCACATGCTTTGTTTTTCTGCTCACAGCTTTGTTGTGCTCTTCCTCCACTAAACTTGTAACATGGTACAGATTTTGTTATATTTTCCCTTGTTCTTCCTTTGGCCCATTTCCCAGGCAGAATTTCCCATGGGTTGAAAGATCAAGCCTTTGAACTTCTTTTCTTGTTTTCCATAGTCTGAAAATTCCTAAAGTCAGACAAAAGGCCCAGAATCCAGCACAATAAAAGGATGAGCTATCCGTGGTTTATCCAAGACACGAATTCAATACCAACCCTATAATTTCTCAGCATTTATGTGCACAGGCATTTATATATCCACCAACATTTTGACCTAAAAAACTAAATATACCCAAGGTTTTAGTAGCTTCAGTGAAGAGGGAAAGAGGTAGAGACGAACTACTGGAATAATTATATTAGGTTGAATTATATGAAATTGCTGATATTTGACTGTTTTTGACCTAAAAATGGCAACTTCATATAGTTCAACCTAATATCTGCTGTTGTGGAAATTATCCTTGGAATTGTCTTCTAGTTTTTTTGATTGAAAGTGAAAGGATTGAAGAGTTGGAAGAGATCTCAAAAGACTATGCATGTCTCTATTTAGATCACACCAGCTGGTTATTGGCCTTATTCTTGGAGTCCAGAGATGTGTTCCAATGAGTTGGCCACTGATACATGGTTATAAGTATGACTAGCTTCATGTCAAGACATACCCTTGAAAGTTATACAAGAAAAATCACAATTTTCTAAATCAAATACTTATAAAACAGTTGTTAGAATATGCTATTGAAAGACTCCTAGGGTGACTGCTCCTTTGCAAAACAGGTAACCACTCCCAAATTTACATGGTCTGCAAACCCCAATTTTCACACATCTGCTTTGATTCAAGCTTAATATCCTTTCCTGAATGCAGTTCATTTTCATCTCCTGAAGTTTAATTCACTTCAGGTCCATTGTTTTAGAAATTGCGAAGGAGCCTACTCTGGCATACTCTCAGCTGCCATCTCTGCCCTCTCCCACCTTCTACCATATTGAACCCTTAGCTTCAATCTAGTTCTTACTAATCCATGTACAGTTATTAACAGATAAGTCCAGTCTTGGTGTTCAGCACCTTCTTCTAAATGCCTGACCTAAATCACTTCTGCTTGGTTAATTTGTGCTCACTCTCGCCTTAGTCTCAGTGTGAAAGTAACACCTTCCGTGCAATTGTCCTCTGTACAACTGAAGACTGTTAATAAATTCAGGTCTCACCTCCATGTCTGGGGAGGGCTATAGTCGCTATTCATGGAGATAGGGATTTGTCTAATTCCCCAGCTAGGCTTTCCGTATCTAAGATAAATAAATTCAGCCACCTTATCTTTTATTCATAGTGCCTGTTTCCCAGCCTTGGATCAATTTTGTAGTTCCTGTGGACATACTCCAAGATTTATAGATCTTCTTTCACTATACAGGTCCTAAAATTAAATTTAGTGCTCACAGTCCCTATAACCTACCCTGGCTCAGAGTTGCAATGGGTAATTCGCCACCTCCTGTTGGGTATGCCAGTGCATCTTGGTAGGAGCTGACCCCACCCCCCTGTTACCTACCAAAGGACTTCCTCAGGTGTAGTTCCACGAGATAACTGTCTCTGTTTCCTGCTGGTAATTTGCTTTCAGATTAGCAATAACACTGAGCTGATCTCTAGGGATAAGGAGAGCCCACTGAACTCATTTTGTTTCATTTGCACATATGCTTGAAACAAAAAAGGATATAAGGTTTCTCTGGCACACAACCACCCATTTCACCACCCTATTTTTAATACCCTGTGTTGATTTTTTTTTTTTTTTTCCTCCAGATTACAGACAGTGCATGTTCTTTGTGGGAAATCTGAAAAATACCACCAAATACAAAGAAAATAAAAATCACTTGAATCCCACCACAATCACATTGTTTAAACCACATTTCCAGGCTTTGACTCAGTCATTGGCTGGGCCCAAAGGCACTTTTGGTTGAGGTGTATGAAGAAAGGCCCCCAGTAGGCGCCACTTTTAAAAATCAGTCCACTTCTGTCTTTTGCATGCGTCTAGGAACAGATCCAGTGTACACTTCTGATTGTGCCATTGTTCAAGGGTACAAAGAAGAGCTTTAAAAGTAGCACAGCCCTGATGCCTCCTCTAATGAAAACTCTTGGAGCAATTCTAAAATCCTGCCAGATCATTTTGTTCCTCAGGGCTCCTGCAAGTTTGGATACTTACTGTTTGGCAATACTGCCACCTACTGGAATCTAAGCTTTATACAGAGCATAAAAGCATTTAATTAATTTTAGACAGCCAACAAATTGGCCAGATGGACAATGATCCCATGTGGGATTTCAGCCTCCGAAAGTCTCAAAAGTGAAAGAATTAAGGATATCCATCCCTAATAACTTCTCACCCACCTACACACACACCTTAGCAATGTCTATCATTTCTTTGTGTTCTAGAACATCACCAAATGCAGAATGCTCAACTTTCAGGTAACTACTGAAAGAATGAGAAATGGTCCAGAATAAACCATTAATATTAAATATAAAGCCAAGTTATAAACCCTAGAACATAAAAGAACTGAGTACATTACAAAGATGTCATTTCACATCTATGAGAAAAGGTTGGTTTATTAAGTACATTATATTGGGAGAAATGGTTAGCCATTTGTTGAGGGATATATTAGATCCATACCTCAAAACTGTCATCAAAATAAATTCTAAGTGAAGTAAATATTTAAATGTTAAAGCACATAAATAAACTGGCAGTATTGATGAATATGATATAATTTTAGTGTGTGTGGGGTGGTAGGAGGGGAGCTTTTCTAAGCATTGTAGTGAAGCAAGAAACACCAAAGGAAAAGATGGATGGATTTGACCAATTAAAAATGCAAAATTCCTATAAAGTAAAAAAAAAAATCAGATTAAGAGAAAGCAAAAATTTAAATATATGCAACAAAGAGTGCAGATGTCTAATAAATACCAAGAGCTTAAATTCCACTACCTTTGGCAAATCTTCATGATCTACAACTTCCTCCCCAGCCAAGTGTTCCCATTTTTTTCTTTTCCTTATTATACTTTTTTCATTATTGCTTGTTTAATTGTCTATCCCCACTAAACTGAAGTTCCAGAAGGCAGCGACCGTGTCTATTTTGCTTATTCTTATATCCTCAGCACAGTGCTAAACACAAAAGCAAATAGTGAAAACATATTTATGGAATGAGTGAATAACGAATGCATGAATAAATGACATTTTATGACTCAAAAAGAATCAAACTTTCCAGTAGAAAATTGAGCCAAGCATACAAACTGGCAATGTACCATGAATTAAAATAATGCACTAATAATATGAAAATATTTGAATAGACTAGTAATCAAAAATGTAAGCTAATATGATATACTCTTTTTTAATGTATCAGAAAGGCAAGAATATGAAGAGTGAATGTTTCCAGGGACAGCCAGGAAATCTGGAAGTGAGCATCCTCTTATAGGGCAGCATGTATGTAAACTGATTCCACCTTTCTGGAAAATAATTGGGCAGTGTGTTTTTCACCTATACCAAGTAATTCCGCTGTAGGGAAATTCTTCTGAAAAAGTTCAGAAAAAATGACCTAAGATGTAGTCATTTATTATTCAAGAAATATGCAAGAAAGAATACTTACTTGGAAGAATGGGAAAAATTGTAAATAAACCCACAGAATCAGATTGATTAGATATGGTATATCCTATCAGTGGAATACTGTGCACCAATTAAGAGGAAGCACCATACATATACTTATGGAATTATATTGTTAAATGAAAACAGAGAAGAATATCTATAGCATCATCCCATTTTAAAAATATACTTACATATATATGTGCATTAAAGAGTCTGAAAAGATATTTGCTAAAATGTTAACAGCATTTATCTCTGGGAGGTGAGATCTGGAGCAACTATATATATTTTTTTTTTTTGCATATCTGTAATTTCTGACTTTTTCACAATGAGCATGTAGTAACTGTATAATTTTTTCAGGGAATAAATAATAATGTTCACAATATATATTAGATTAAAAACATATTCTAAAACAGTGTGTATAGTATGACACAATATTTGTAAAAAAAAGAAAATATATATAAATATATCTATGTATGTATATATATTGATATATATGCATAAAAAGCTAGAAGGACATACACTAAAATGTTAATAGTAGTTATTTATGGGTAGTGGGATTCTGGGTGATTATTTTTTCTTTTTGCTTTTCTGTGTTTTCTAATTTTTCTACAATGAATATGTATTACTTGTGTAATAAAAACTAATAATTAAAGTTTAAAAAAAAAAGAAGGAAAAAGTGAGAGACTTTGTGATTCACCACTTGCAGCGATCCTACGCACCCCCTCACCCCACCCCCTTGACATGTTCCTGTCATCAAAATGTAGGCAGTGGAGACATGGAGAGGAAATAACAGAGCACCGTAACTTTTGAAGAGAAAAGAGAGAGAGAGGCAGACAAAGTGGGGTGGGCAGGAAAGAGAGAAGAAGAAGAACAGAACAGAAGCGGGGGCGGGGGGAATTAAGTGAAAGTGAATTAAGTAATTTTATTTTCTAATAAAAGGAGATGATACACATCTGAAGTTTGAGTTCAGTTAATTGTCAAGGACTGTGCAGTATATCCTAGAGTTACAGACTTTTGTCTGAATATCAGATGGGCTGCAACAAAGTACCCCCAGCTATGGCTAGCAGTTCTAAAACCTGTTTTCTAGAGATCCCAAATTTCAGGAAGACACTGGCTACTTAAATACTTCATTTCCCAGGATCCCTTGGTTATGGGTGTGGCAGTATCACTGAATTTTGGCCAATAGCTTTATGAATGAAATTGAGCAATTCTCTAGGCCAGAATACTGGAGTGGATAGCCTTTCCCTTCTCCAAGGTGTCTTTCCAACCCAGGGAACGAACCTAGGTCTCCCACATTGCAGGCAGATTCTTTACCAGCTGAACCACAAGGGAAACCTGAGAATACTGGAGTGGGTAGCCTATCCCTTCTCCAACGGATCTTCCTGACCCAGGAATCGAACCGGGATCTCCTGCATTGCAGGCAGATTCTTTAGCAACTGAGTTATCAGAGAAGCCAATTTAAAGGTAACATTCCTAAAATAAGGGGCATGTCTCCCTTCCCACTAAGCTGCGAGGAAAGCATGAGGGTGGGAGCTGAAACAACTGTCTTGGATCCAGAGTTGGACACCACAGGACAATGACAGAGAGCTTTAGCAGAGGTTACCTGTCTCACACTGTTATGCTTAACTAATTAATTTCTGTCTCATTGAAGGCATTAATAATGTGAATCTTTGTCTAGAAGAACTTGCTCACCAAATTAGTTACCTTCTGTAAGCCTCAGTTTCCTGAGAGTGAAATGGAAATAATATATCAGTATTACAAAAGCTTCAACCAAATAACTGTCCAATTATTTCCTTAGAATTAAAGCTCTTTTATGAGAAAAGTCAAACCAATCAAACATTGCATGATACTGTGTTGCGGAACAGCAAAGGGAAATCTTGAAATAAATAGTGCTTTTCTGCCAAATGGTCAATTGATTTCCATTTGCAAAAAAATTAAACTTCACTCTTACCTCATTCCAAGTTGATTATGGATCTAAAAGTAAAGGACTCTGTAACAACTTGGAGGGGTGGGATGCAGAGGGAAATAGGAGGGAGGTTCGAGAGGGAGGAGACATATGTACACTTATGTCTGATTCATGTTGATATTTGTCAGAAAACAACAAAATCCTGTAAAGCAATTATCCTTCAATTAGAAAATAAATTAATTTAAAAAACAATAAAGCTTCCAGAATATAGGATAATATCTTCATGCCCACAGAGTTGTGAAACAGTTCCTAACAAAATGCAAACTATGTTGGAAAACTGTTTAACATTATCTGCTATTATGGAATGTACGTGTACCCTATGATCCAATAGTTTCACTCCTAGGAGAGACTCAAGAGAAATACATGTGTCTGTATTCAAAGATGGTTAAAAGAATATCCATAGTGGGATTGTCTGTAATAGCCAAAACCCATAAACAATTAAGCAAAAGAATCTATCAACAGGAGAATGGAAAAATGAATTGTATTACACTGATACAATTGAATACTATACAGCAAAAAAAGAAATGACCTTCGTTACAGCTATTCATAAGTAGATGAAAGAATAAAACCATCATAGTGCTGAATGACAGAGAAGGAATGGCACCCCACTCCAGTACTCTTGCCTGGAGAATCCCATGGACAGAGGAGCCTGGTAGGCTACAGTCCATGGGGTTGCTAAGAGTCGGACACGACTGAGTGACCTCACTTTCACTTTTCACTTTCATGCACTGGAGAAGGAAATGGCAACCTGCTCCAGTGTTCTTGCCTGGAGAATCCCAGGGACAGAGGAGCCTGGTGGGCTGACATCTATGGGGTCGCACAGAGTCAGACACGACTGAAGTGACTTAGCAGCAGCAGTGCTGAATGAACAAATAAATCTAAGTTTAAAAGTGCATACTGCCATTAGCGGCCGACATTCACAGAAGCTGAGTGATGGATGCTGTGGTTCAGGAAAACAAATGTAGGCAGGCACCCCAGCATCTACTACAGTTCATCCTCTGCACTGCTCAGATCCAGTTGCTTCTCACATTGATCTATGCCATCCAGTTTTAGCTTCTTCTGTATTCTGTTGTCACAACTCACATATACAGAAAGAGATACAGTGCACAAAGCATAGCCCCCACTTATGTAAGTGGTCCCAATTTTTATGTAGCAGCTGCTGATGACCTCTCTTCTCAACCACCGATCCTAGATTTCCTTCATCCTAGTCTGGCACTTCTGAAATGCCTGGTATGATGAACAAGACCCTCACTCCTAGTGGTCTGAGACCACTTATAGGTAAATATAGACCACTTATTGCCCATTTATAGGTAAACCTGAAAAACCCATGAGCATCCAAGAGATGACCTAGTCATCTAAGTGTCAAACATGTTCCTCTGTGCCTCATTGTGTTACAGAAGCCCTCTTTCCTCATGACGTTTAGGGCCAATAATCTCTGTCAGCATAGTAACTCCTTTATTCACCTAATAGTTTCCTGGCATGAGGAACCTAAAGTGACCAGGTAGCAGTGGTAGCTTAAAGTTTTGTGGGACTCTGCCTTGTGACCCAGAACCTCTAGACACAGATTCTAGACCCCCCAAATATTAGATTGTGAAAAGGTAATTGCTGTTTTGGACTGTGAGCCTTAAACTATTAAAACTAGGCTCAAACACATCTTTATTAGTTAAAATAGGAACCATGACAACCAACACATTTTTGCCAATGAGAAATAAGTTTGCTGATTCCTGTAGCGTAAAATCATGCTTTGGGATTAGATGAATTCTTAGAAAGCATTTTCTGCCTCCTGCTGGTTGTGGAAGTGTTTTCCCTACAAAAAGTTGTTGAGATGCTTGAAGAAGTGGTAGTCGGCTGGTGAGAGGTCTGGTGAATGTGGTGGATGATGAAAAATTTCATAGCCCAATTTGGCCAAAGCAGAAATGACACTCAGCTGGGGATGTGTCTGGTAGTAAAAGTCTGATGCTATAAAGAACAATATTGCATAGGAACCTGGAATATTGGGTTCATGAACCAAGGTAAATTGGACATGATCAAGCAGGACATGGCAAGAGTGAACATTGACATCTTAGGAATCGGTGAACTAAAATAGAATTTAATTTAGATGACCGTTATATCTACTACTGTGGGCAAGAATCCCTTAGAAGAAATGGAGTAACCCTCATAGTCAACAAAAGAGTCAGAAACACATTACATAGGTGCAATCTCAAAAACAACAGAATGATCTCGGTTCGTTTCCAAGGTAAAGCATTTGACATCACAGTAATCCAAGTCTATGCCCAAATCACTTATGTTGAAGAAGCTGAAGTTGAATGGTTCCATGAGGGTCTACAAAACCTTCTAGAACTAACACCAAAAAAAAAGTCCTTTTCATCATAGGGGATTGGAATGCAAATGTAGGAAGTAAAGATATACCTGGAGTAACAGGAAAGTTTGACCTTGGAGTACAAAATGAGATAGGGCAATGGCTAACAGTTTTGTTAAGAGAACACACTGGTCATAGCAAACACTTTCCTCCAACAACAGAAGAGACGACTCTACACACTGACATCACCAGATGATCAATACAAAAATAAGATTGATTATGTTCTTTGCAGCCGAAGATAGAGAAGCTCTATATAGTCAGCAAAAAAAGACCTTGAGCTGTGGCTCAGATCATCAGCTCCTTATTGCAAAATTCAGGCTTAAATTGAATAAAGTAGGCAAAATCACTTGGCCATTCAGATGTGGCCTAAATCAAATCCCTTATGATTATACAGTGGAGGTGATAAACAGATTCTGGGGATTCAATCTGGTAGACAGAGTGCCTGAAGAACTGATGAGGGTTCATAACATTATACAGGAGGTGGTGACCAAAACCATCCCAAAGAAAAAGAAGGTAACATGGTCTGATGAAGCTTTACAAATGAGAAAAGAAAAGAAGTGAAAGGCAAGGGAGAAAGGGAAAGATATACCAATATGCAATAGAATGGGAAAGAATGCAATAGAATGGGAAAGACTAGAGATCTCTCTGAGAAATTGGAAATATCAAGGGAACACTTCACACAAGGATGGGCACAATAAAGGACAGAAATGGCAAGGACCTAGCAGAAGCAGAAGAGATTAAGAAGAGGTAGTAAGAACACACAGAAAAACTATACAAGAAGTCTTAATGACCCAGATAACCACGATGGTGTGGTCACTCAACTAGAGCCAGACATTCTGGAGTGTGAAGTTAAGTGGGTCTTAGGAAGCATTACCAGGAACAAAGCTAGTGGAGGTGATGGAATTTCAGCCGAGCTATTTCAAATCCCAAAAGATGATGCTGTTAAAGTGCTGCACTCAATTAAGTCAGCAAATTTGGAAAACTCAGCAGTGGCCATAGGACTGGAAAAGGTCAGTTTTCATTCCAATCTCAAAGAAGGGCAATGCCAAAGAATGTTTAAACTACTGTACAATTGCACTCATTTCACATGCTGGTAAGGGTATGCTCAAAATCCTTCATGTTAGGCTTCAACAGTACATGAACTGAGAACCTCCAGATGTACAAGCTGGGTTTAGAAAAGACACAGGAACCAGAGATCAAATTGCTAACATATGCTAGATCATAGAGAAAGCAAGGGAATTCCAGAAAAACATCTACTTCTTCTTCATTGACTAAGCAAAAGCCTTTGACTGTGTGGATCATAACAAACTGTGGAAAATTCTTAAAGAGATGGGAACACCAGACTACCTTACCTGCATTCTGCAAAACCTGTATGCAGGTCAAGAAGCAACAACAGACCGGTTCAAAGTTGGGAAAGGAGTAGATCAAGGCTGCATATTGTCACCCTACTTATTTAATTTCTATGTAGAGCACATCATGCAAAATACCCTGCTCAATGAATCACAAGCTGGAATCAAGATTGCCGGGAGAAATATCAACAACCTTAGATATGCAAATAATACTACTCTAAGAGCAGAAAGTGAAGAGTAACTCAAGAATCTCTTGACGGTGAAAGAGAAGAGTAAAAAAGCTGGTTTAAAACTCAACATTCAAAAAATTAAGACCATGGTATCTGATCCCATCACTCGTGGCAAATAGATGGGGAAAAAGTGGAAACAGTGACAGGTTTTCCTTTCTTGAGCTCCAAAATCATTGTGGGTGGTGACTGCAGCCATGACATTAGAAGATATTTGCTTCTTGGAAGAAAAGCTATGTCAGATCTAGACAGTGTATTAAAAAGCAGAGACATCACTTTGCTGACAAAGGTCCCTATTGTCAAAGCTGTGGTCTTTCCAGTAGTCATGTACGGATGTGAGAGGTGAACCATAAAGAAGGCTGAATGCTGAAGAACTGATGCTTTTGAATTGTAGTGCTGGAGAGGACTCTTGAGAATCCCTTGGACTGCAGGGAGATCAAACCAGTCAATCCTAAAGGAAATCAACTCTGAATATTCACTGAAAGGACTGATGCTGAAACTGAAGCTCCAATACTTTGGCCACCTGATGCAAAGAGCTGACTCATTGGAAAGACCCTGCTGCTGGGAAAGATTGAGGGCAGAAAAGGGCAACAGAGGATGAAATGATTGAATATCATCACTGACTTAAAGGACATGAGTTTGAACAAACTCTGGGAGATAACAAAGGATAGGAAAGCTTTGCATGCTGCAGTTCATGGAGTCACAAACAGCTGGATACAATTTGTCAACTAAACAACAACAGCTGTTTGTATTCATGTGTGTTCAGTCATTGCATTCGTGATTCAGAACCAAAAGGTGACGACTGAGTTAAGGAATATAGTGCACCCGAGTATAGTAAACCGAATGCTGCAACTTCTCCACTCCCTTGAGAGACCATGCCACCACACTGTTGGGATGGCAGCTTCTGTTTGGTGGCATGTATGTAGGAAGAGTGGATCCTAATCATGTCACTGATGCACCTCCTTTATTGCTGCTGCTGCTAAGTCGCTTCAGTCGTGTCCGACTCTGTGCGACCCCAGATGGCAGCCCACCAGGCTCCCCCGTCCCTGGGATTCTCCAGGCAAGAACACTGGAGTGGGTTGCCATTTCCTTCTCCAATGCATGAAAGTGAAAAGTGAAAGTGAAGTCGCTCAGTCGTGTCCGACCCTCAGCGACCCCATGGACTGCAGCCTACCAGGCTACTCCGTCCCTGGGATTTTCCAGGCAAGAGTACTGGAGTGGGATGCCATTGCCTTTGCTATTAAGTGGAGCCTTTTTGTTGTTGTTTTTCAGTTGCTAAGTTGTATCGAACCCTTTGTGACCCTGTGAACTATAGCATATCAGGCTCCTCTGTCCTCCACTATCTCCCAGAGCATGCTCAAACTCATGTCCATTGAATCAATGATGCTATCTAACCATCTCATTTTCTGTCATCCCCTTCTCCTCCTGCCCTCAATCTTTCCCAGCATCAGGGTCTTTTCCAGTGAGTTGGCTCTTCACATCAGGTGGCCAAAGTATTGGAGCTTCAGTTTCAGCCTCAGTCCTTCCAGTGAATATTCAGGGTTGATTTCCTTTAGGATTGCCTGGTTGGATCTCCTTGCAATCAAAGGGACTCTCAAGAGTCTTCTCCAACACCACAGTTCAAAAGCCTCAATTCTTCAGCACTCAGCTTTCTTTATAGTCCAACTCTCACATCCATACCTGACTACTGTAAAAACCATAGCCTTGACTAGACAGACCTTTGTTGGCAAAGTAATGTCTCTGCTTTTGAATATGCTACCTAGGTTGGTCATAACTTTCCTGCCAAGGAATAAGCATTTTTTAATTTCATGGCTGCAGTCACCATCCGCAGTGATTTTGGAGCCCAAAAAATAAAGTCAGATATTTCCCCATCTATTTGCCATGAAGTGATGGGACCGGATGTCATGATCTTCGTTTTCTGAATGTTGAGCTTTAAGCCAACTTTTTCACTCTCCTCTTTCACTTTCATCAAGAGGCTCTTTAGTTCTTCTTCGCTTTCTGCCATAAGGGTGGTGTCATCTGCATATCTGAGGTTATTGATGTGTCTCCTGGAAATCTTGATTCCAGCTTGTGCTTCATCCAGCAAACGCCTTTGGGGAGCTGCTATTCTGTCTACCACAAAACCAATGTTCTTGGACCCATTTATAGCCTCCATCTCTTCCAGGAGCTGCTTTCTGTACCATTCTCTGCTGCCAATAGCATGCCCTTGCTCTAGAATCCTAAGCATCCGTGCCTTGGCTCTCTTATTGGAGTTTGCCAGGGTCTTAATATCATCCTTTGTACCCAGACAGCCTTTACCAGTTATGGCCTAAGTGACAAAGCTGCTTAGGCTGAAGCCTAAACCCACTGCAAAGCCCCTTCCTGCTCTGGAACCCACTTAAAGCTAGATCTCTTAACATTATCCAATAAATGGGTCAAGTGTGAAATCGCCAAGTGTGAAATGCACTGCTTCCAAGGCCTGATGAGGCCAACCAAGCCTGACATTTCTTTCTCAAGATGCAAGGGACAATAACTTGTTGTCACCTGAGATGGGATAGCCCAGCATCCCCTGACCACAGGACTCCTAAAAAGTCACTGATGTGCAGGCCTCTTAATGTTGGTGAGTCTTATCTCCCACCCTCTGAAGTTCATGTGTGTTACTCACCAAAGCATTCAGAGTACTCAGCACTTTTGCTCACTAAGTGCAGGTAACGTGATGGCATCAACTTAGAGGGCAAATGTGATCTTCTCTAGAAAGAATGCTTAGATCAACAGATCAGACTATGCTGTTGTGAGATGTAGTGAGGCCTTCTAGGGATAGAGAAGCCTGGTTTCAAAAAGCCATCTGTGGACATGGATTTATGCTAAACCTTGGGTACCTAACCACTCGATGATTAAAGTAAATATTATAAATGAGAACACAGAGTGCTATAGATGTGGAAAGTCTATTAGAGGTAGAGAAGCCGGATTCTAAAAGGTCATCTGAGGACACAGAGTTGGACTATACCCCAGTTCACAGCTGCTAAGTAATAATATTATATTGTGAGTAACAGAGTTCTATCGTCTATGTTCTCATTGTTAGATAAAAGCCCATAACAATATGGCATGACTTATAATAGTGCATATGTACCTCAGTTCACTTAATGGCTGGCATTTTAGGGATTCCTTTTCACTAGCCCCACAAAAAAGTCTCTGCTGCGGACTTTTAAGGACAGTTAATTTGTTGTAGGGAAGACAAAAGTAGTAATACTCATTGGGAAGTCACAGTGTCTCTGTAATCCTGATCCCTCTTCAGACTTCTTATAACTTTTCCACAGCTCTCCTAATTGCTATTTCTCCCAAGCCAGGGAAACTGCTTGTGGCTCAGTGGCGAAGAATCTGCCTGCTAATGCAGGAGACATAAGAGACGTGGGTTCAGTCCCTGGGTTGGGAAGATCCCCTGGAGAAGGAAATGATAACCCTCACCAGTACTCTTGCCTGACAAACCCCAGGAACAAAGAAGTTTGGTAGGCTATTGTCCATGGGGTCACAAAGAGTCAGACATGACTTAGCAACTGAACTACAAAGGAAACCATGGGAGTCAGCACAACCCCCCTACTTATATCCTGTCCAAATTCATGAGGAGAAGGTCTTAGCCATCGCATCACTACAACATCACCAATGCAGTGTTCCACCTACCATCAGGGCAGGAACGTCACTGCTATCTGTCTGGTGAGTAATCCCATCCTTAGAGTCAGTTTCCTAGGACTACTTCTAGTACCCAAAGTCTTCAGGTAGGTATCAAAGAAATGGATCCAAAAATAAGGATTTGTGTGCATATGACTTCTTTTTTAAGGGATGGGGTATCTCAGCACCACCTCCCCACACCCCTGGACTCCTAAAGTATTTGATTGAAAGCTCTTTGGGAAAAATTTAGGAGGGAGAGAAGGAAGCAGGACAGGAAAGAGGGAAGTAAGGATGTTGCCTTAGGTAAAATCTAGGCTGTCGGGCATGGGAGACAGACGGTCTGGAGCTTGATCTGCATTGCCTAATGGTGCCCTCTGAGGGAAGAAGTCCAGCTTCGTACCCTCATATTCCTCAGTCACTGGTGTGGGCCACCTGACAAGGGAACTGGGCAGAGCAGCCCCTGGAGAAAGGTAGGTCATCAGCTGAGGACAGTTCTCTGTGAACCATCAGCAGCCATCGGAGGAAGGTGCATGGCCTGGGAAAGGCGATCAGGCAAGGTATCATGTCTTCGAGAGTCACCTTTCACTGGGGTCTTACATGATTTCCCTGTTTAAAATAGGAAGCTCAGCACTCTTCAGCTTCCTTCCTTGATTTATTATCCTCCAGAGAGCTTATCAGCTTCTAATATTTACTTATTTTATTCATATCTTCCTTGTAAAATGTAAGCTTCATGAGGGCAGGTTTTATTGTCTGGTATTGATCACGATGCGCCAGAACAGTGCCTGGCACATAGCCATCCTTGAATAACTCTTTTGAATAAATGGTTTGTTAATATTACTTCTTGTCATCTGGCATATCAAACAAATGGATATCTTTTCAGTTAACAAAACAATCATTTCTCCACCCTGGGTTTTCCTTAGAGAATTTTACTCTCTAATTGGCACCTACCGTTTTTCCATCAACAGTGAGGCTGAGATTGTCCCAAAGATTTATTTAACTATGTGTTTTTCTAAGTTTTTTAAGCTCTGTCTTCATCAATACGTGTCAGGAAAAAAATAATGCAAAACAATAAATTAATACAGGTGTCAAAAATAGCATTATTATGTTATAAGCTTACTGTGCTTGGGACTCGGCTGTTACTTTCTGATTCTGCAAGAGAAACTTTTATATGAAAGAAATTTCTACAAAACTCCACAGGGTGAAAGTCTCCATGATATCACTCAGTGAAGGAAACAATTCAGTGGAGAGTACTCCAAGGTTTGGCTTCACAGTATACGGTTTTTGTTCTAGCTCCTTCCTGCGTGACCACAGTCTCATTCTACATGATCCCAGTTCACTGTGTTTTGGTAGCCTCACCTGTAAGGTGAAATTATGTCCCTAAGGAAAAGCTTTCACAAACACATCCACTGCATATGATAGGGAAGACAGAAAAGGCAAAGAAGAAAAGGAAAGATATACCCATCTGACTGCAGAGTTGCAAAGAATAACAATAAAGCCTTCCTCAGTGATAAGTGCAAAGAAATAGAGGAAAACAATAGAATGGGAAAGACTAGAGATCTCTTCAAGAAAATTAGAGATACCAAGGGAACATTTCATGCAGAGATGGGCACAATGAAGGACAGAAACAGTATGGACCTAACAGAAGCAGAAGATATTAAGAAAAGGTGCCAAGAATACATAGAACAACTGTAGAAAAAAGATCTTGATAACCATGATAACCCAGATAACCAGATGGTGTGATCACTCGCCTAGAGCCAGACATCCTGGAATTTGAAGCCAAGGGGGCCTTAGGAAGCATCACTGTGAACAAAGCTAGTGGAGGTGATGGAATCCCAGTTGAGCTATTTCAAATCCTAAAAGATGATGCTGTGAAAGTGTTGCACTCAATATGCCAGCAAATTTGGAAAACTCAGCAGTGGCCACAGGATAGGAAAAGGTCAATTTTCATTCCAATCCCTAAGGAAGACGATGCCAAAGAATGCTCAAACTACCACACAATTGCACTCATCTCACACGCTAGTAAAGTAATGCTCAAAATTCTCCAAGCCAGGCTTCAGCAATACGTGAACCGTGAACTTCCAGACATCCAAGCTGCATTTAGAAAAGGCAGAAGAAACAGAGATCAAATTGCCAATGTCCGTTGGATCATCGAAAAAGCAAGAGAGTTCCAGAAAAACATTGACTTATGCTTTATTGACTACACCAAAGCCTTTGATTGTGTGGATCACAACAAACTGTGGAAAATTCTTAAAGAGATGGGACTACCAAACCATTTTATCTGCCTCCTAAGAAATCTGTACACAGGTCAAGAAGCAACAGTTGGAATTGGACATGGAAAAACCAACTGGTTCTAAATCGGGAAAGGAGTACGTCAAGGCTGTATATTGTCACTCTGCTTATTTAACTTATATGCAGAGAACATCATGAGAAATGCCAGTATGGACCTACTGGCAAGAAATACAAGCTGAAATCAAGATTGCTAAGAGAAATATCAATAACCTCAGATATGTAGATGACACTACCCTTATGGCAGGAAACAAAGAGGAACTAAAGAGACTCTTGATGAAAGTGAAAGAGGAGAGCGAAAATGCTGACTTAAAACTCAACATTCAAAACACTAAGATCATGGCATCCAGTCCCATCACTGCATGGCAAATAGATGGAGAAACAATGGAAACAGTGACAGACTTTATTTTCTTGGGTCCAAAATCACTGTGGATGGTGACTGCAGCCATGAAATTAAAAGATACTTGCTCCTTGGAAGAAAAGCTATCACCAACCTAGACAGCATATTAAAAAG